>NC_040234.1:26368937-26698697 GCF_001444195.1 Xiphophorus couchianus | reverse complement strand
TTCACCAAAATAATCTGATTACGTCCAGATTAATACGGCTCATAGCGAAAGTTTAAAGTAAATGTTGTCGTCGTCCTGGAAACGATCTTACAATTTAGCTTTCAGTCTCCCATACAGAAGATCCCATTCTGCCATTTTTGCAGAGGAAATCTGCCCTGACAGCGCACGGCAACCAGACCCACCATGTATTTTATCTCTCAGGTACACACTGATGAAAACGTTTACACCATTTTGTCGATCAAAAACTTCCATTTGAGAGGTTTTGATCCACAAAAACTTCTCAGTGCCACACCGGTGACACTGGATGGTGCCAAAAGTGTGACTCAACATATTTGCACTATGTTTATGCATTTTTTGTTAAAAATAGTTATCTCATTCTGGTTTGTTCAGTTCTGAATAGAGCCTGTAGATCTTTGTGATCTCACTACACTCAATCAATCAAGTCAGTCAATTTTTTTTTGTATAGCACATTTCAGCAACAAGGCCCTTCAAAGTGCTTTACATGATACATTAAATTATTGTTAATAAAACTGGAGATTTTTCTATTGTGGTAATTTAAGAGCTTTGCTTTGTCCATTAGTGCATTAGAAAGAAAAATAGGATTCAAACCCAAGTGACATTGATCATGTTAGAGACATTTGATAGGTTTTAGAATGAGTACATGTGCTATATGAACATTAACACATAAACAGGTAAAATCTGATTAAACCACAGATCTGAACCCTCCTGGTATCTCAATCTTATATTCACATGGTATCATCTCCCTCTGAGCTCATCATGAAAATAATAAGCCGTATGAGAAAACTAAGGGCTGTTCACTTCTAAATAATTCACAAGAGTAATCTCTTGGCAATTCAAGAGATTACTCTTGAGAGAGCATTCATTTAAACTCATTCTGGTGTCATTTATATATATATATATACTGTATATACAGTATAAATATATATATAAATATTCCCGTGGACAAACTCCACCCACACTGAGTGACACTCAGCAGAAGTGGATGAAAACATAAATACTCTCTGCATGACTCATTTATCTTGATTTTAATCTGCAGGTCAATTTGACCCTGAACAATATGTGTGTCTCAAGTTCAATTATAAAGCTCACCCATTGAAAGAAAAAAGTGTAATATAAACAATCTTACCAAAAATCAATTTCAAGGAAATTATTGGTTTTTTGTGTCTAGGATTTTTTCAGTGGACATTAAAAATGTAAATTCCATATTTTATGTCCAAATGAGTAAATGAGCAGGTTGTCATTATTGATCCCTTATTTGTGAGAAATAAAAAAACATCATTGCACAAATATTGATTGAAATGGTTAGTATTGGAGTTAATAATCAGATACAAAAATGTTTTGGAGGAAGTTTTTGATTTCTCACACTATTGCATGATTAAACACTCCCAGGGTCAAATTGATCCACGAACATTATTGCTGTACCCTAGAAACGAACATAACAGGAGGGTTAATCAGAAATTAGCAGTAATTGGATTTTTTTTAATTACTTTTATTATTTTTTATCAGACTCTTTGTCAAACCCTCCTGTCCTCACTTTCCCAATCGTCTGACTTTCCGTTATCTCCTTATACATCTCATCCTAAGTGGACCTGGGATACAGACACCATATACTCTGTTGAATCTAACTGTTGAGTTTGTTCACTCGTCCACCATGTGCTCCATGGTTTATCATAATGTAAGATTCTTTTTAGAGTGAACTACACAAACACCAGGCTGGTAAAAAAGGCTTCCAAACATCAGCGACAGTTACAATAGATGTCAACAGCCAACCACACCCACAGCTCTGTGCTGGTCAATCAATCAATCAATCAATCAATCAATCAATCAAGTTTATTTGTGTAGCACATATAAGCAACAAGGCAGTTCAAAGTGCTTTACGCCATAAAAACACACACATATACACAAAAAGTACAAAGTTAAAGAACACATTCAACAATGGTCAAAGGATTTCTAATTTTTGGAGCCAAATATTTAACACTAATGCTGCAGCACTTACTCCTGACCCCCAGCTCATTTCTAATCCATAAGCCCCGCCTCCTCAATCTAACCTCCCTCTGACAAAGTGCTTGCCTTTCTAACTCCTTCACCCAGGCGTCTCATTCTGTTGAAATGGAAACATGCTCAGCCTCCCTCGCATAATAGATGACTTAGGAAAGTTTTGACTCATCAAACAAAAAAATTATAAATTTCCCGTAGGTGCTCGCAAGAGACTTCAAAAGCTCTGGCAAACATTCTTAGAATATTTATTCATAAAGTGAGTAGATGCTCCCCAGGTAATTTCCCCTCTCTCTCTTTTGTCTTATGTTATGTAGGTTTTATTATTTGTTTTTTTTTCTGTTAGGAAGGGAGATGATACGGCAAAACTCAGCCTCAGCAGAAACCACCAGCAGTCGTCCTGCCAGCTGTTCAGGTGCTAATGTCAACCGATGGCTAGAATTGAGAATATTCTATTTCCTGTTTATCCAAAGTAACTTGACATGTCGTACTGTATGCAATAGGGTTTCTCTTCTGCATGTGAACAAAGTGTTAAGACAAAATATTTACATACATTTAAAAAATTCCAGTCAGTGAACGCAGCATATCTAAGCTCTTTCATTTCATGGAAACAACACTCTTCAGTGTGGATGTTGCTCTTGAGGCAGGATGACTCTGTTAGTTGCATTTAGGATCCGTGTGGTGTTTTAAAAAATTACTATGTCATAAATCAACTTATTTCCTCCATGTTTCAAAGCTGATTGTTATTTGCTAGTTGTGCTAACTCTCCGTTAGCACAGATGATGCTTTGTATTCTAGGCATCATCACAGCTGCTGCTGGCTGCAGCAGAGCAGAGCGCCACCTGCTGTGGAAGTGTTGCTGCGGCGTCACCTGACCACAGCAGAGTGGCGTTCTAAATATATCTGCAGATCAGAGCTCAGGGAGGAAGGCTCTGTGCTGCGGAATCTGGGATTAACCATTTCTCTCTAATTCATGGGCTGACACACAAACACACACACACACACACACACACACACACACACACACACACACACACACACACACACACACACACGTGCTCCCGACTTCTGATTCACACAGAAAATCTAAAATGTCTCCCACTGGAGCTGTGAGCCAGGGCCAGACCAGATCATGCACTACTGTACTATACTCATTAATTTTTCAGTTGCTAATGGAGGAATGAGTGGAAGTGTCCCATCTTGTCTATAAACATGCTAACTCCCAGTGTTGTATAAAGTACTGAAATCTCAGAGTCAAGTAAAAGTATAAGTACCTCTCCAAAATATGACTTTGGTAAAAGTCCAAGTCACTGACTGAAATGTTACTTGAGTTAAAGTCTTAAAGTATCTGAAACTTCTTGTACTTAAGTATGGAAATTACTGTAAAAATGGATGTACTCAAGTAATGTAATGAAAAGTACAAGTAAAAAGTAAAACAAAGCAAATGCAGTTTGAATGACATTTTTTATATTTTGGTAAACTTGTCAAATACACTTAAAATAATGTACACAACCAAGTGCAGGCAAAATTAAACCTGCTAATAGATATACCTGCAGGCATCATTTAGTTAAGAAAATTAGGTGCTTTACCTATAGCACAAGGTTAACTTAACCTGCTTTACAACTGAACCAGCTTCTTAGTAAACCCTCCAGGACAGAAAATACAAAGTTTTTGTAAGCCTTAAGTTTTCCCTTCAAGTAAGGTCAGTGCTGAAAATGAGAAAAATAAATAGTACAGAAAATGCGGCCAACATGAAGAAAAAGATCTGTTACGATTACTCTACTTCACAAATCAGTGAATCAGTCAATGCTACAGTCAGTAGGTGGTGCACACAACTGGTCATTATGCAAAAGAAAAAAAGAATTGGGAGGGAAATGCAGCTTATTGGCATCTGTAAACCTGGTTTTGAACTTGCATGCCTTTCCTATATTCGTTAAATTTAGTCTAAATTGCTATCGCTATGGCTTCTGTCCCCGCTTGAACAGAGGAGTCTAGGTAGCCTGCTACAGTCAACATTAGGCCTAAGCTAAATACACCATGTATGGAACTGAAACAATGCCAAACAAAGTTCATTTATGGTCAAGATTTCACAATACAGTAGTGCCTAGTGACCAAGGTATAGTTACTGAAACAGGAGGATTATAACCATTTCATAAGACGTTACCTCGATGTGTTTCTTCAAGTTGGACGGGGAGTTTTTGTAAGATAGAATTTCCATGTGACTGCTACTGATTGCGAGACTTGCTTTGTGTTTAATGGGAGAAGCGAAACAGGTGTATCCTAATTAAAAGTAAAGAAATCAAGAAATGGCAAAAAATGTGGAATGAAGATAAGAAAGGAAGAAGATTACATGAAGTACAAAAGTCCGTTCAAATTCAAAGCATTAATGAAAGAAACAGAAGAGAAGAAATAATAATTAGTAGATTAAGAGTAGGTCATACCTACTTAAATGACATGCTTTATACAATAGGGAGGAAAAATAATGATAAATGTGAGAGATGTGGAGAGAAAGAAAATGTAGAACACATATTGATGAACTGTAAGTCAAATGAACTCGAAAGGGAAGAATTAAAGAGAATAGTTAGAAATATAGGGCATGAATGGAATCTTAAAGGTATATTAGGAAATGAAGGAAACATAACAGATATTCACAAATTAAGGAAAGCATTGTTTATTTATCTTAAGAATACAAAATTAAAAAATAGAATTTAATAGATATGAAGTAATGCTTCTACACACTCATGTACAGTAGGTGGCGGTATGCACCTTAAAGTTGCTTGTGATCCGCCATAATAGAAAAGAAGAAGAAGAAGGTGTATCCTATTGGTGGTGATGAACAAGCCCAGGCAAGCAGGCTACGGACTTTGTTCGGTAGCCTGCTTGCTACTTGCTAATCAGTAGGTGGGGTCAAAACACTTTGTTTCTCTCTCTCGCTTTTTTGTAACGAGTAACTAAACCACACATTGAAAATGTATCGGAGTAAAAGTACGCAATTAAGTTCGGAAATATAGTGAAGTAAAAGTGAAAGTCATCAAAAATTATGAATTATGAAAGTATGAAGTACTCCAAAATATACTTAAGTAAAGTAGTGAAGTATTTTTACTTCGTTACTATACAACACTGCTAACTCCTGTAGCAGTGATGGAAGTGAAAAGTCCAGTGTTGATTAATCTGTTACATCAAATTGACATGGCTCAAAATGGTTTGTTTTATCTGCTTCAAAGCTTCTTTATTAATTAAAACCAAATGTAATGGAAGGGTTTCAGTTCCTCTTCTGCTGTTAAACATTTGGAGTAGCGATAATGACGCTGAGACAATTAATCGGATTCATCGTGATGAATCGATTATTGAAATAACTGTCAACTAATTAAATAATCAATTAATCGTTCACTGAAGTATAGATACTCAAAATGGTATCCATTTGCTGAGAGAACAGCACACCCAAAGCAGTGACTATGACAAAACCTCACAAAAAATATAAACATTTAACATTTAGTATTAAAAAAAAAATTTTTGTCTGCAAATTTGTTCTACCCAGAAATCATCAGGTGGTTTCAGCTTCACCTGATTCAAACTCTGTAAACAAATCTCTTATTTAAATTTTTTTGCTGCCCTGTCAGTGCGTATAAAAAAATAAAATCAACCTGTCAGATGAACACTGTACCGATGCTAAGTCAAGCAGAAAGGAATGAGATTTTCACATGTTGAGGTTGAAGTATTTTTTTTTTTTGGCAGCAGATGTTTCCTTTGCTACAAAGTGTACACTAAAGGAATGCTATGTTGAATCTTTTTAGACAATAAAATGTTTGTATTCTTTTTTGTAAATAAAAGTTATTTAATTATTTTCATATTTACATGTATTTTAAATATTGTCGAAAAGAAGCTTAGATTAATTGATGAATCATAAAAAAATAATCAATAGGATAATCAATTACGTACTAAAACAATCGCTAGAGTTGCAGACCTGCATTTATTATTCATAATTATGTTCCGTTCATTATCTTAGTTCTGACCCCTGTCTAGGTGTTGTTTTCTACTCCCAGTCCTCTCTCTTCCTCTTCAGCTCAGAGTCTAGCTGTAAGGTGGAACTCATCGATTAGATAACAGAAGGACAAAATCAAGAATCTTCCCTTCTACCACATCAGCAGCTTGACTCCGTCGGCCAGAGTTTGAGTTTAGCTGCTGAGGTGTCAGCATGAAGACAGCTAGCAAGCTAAAGCAGCATAGCTGGGCTGGTGGGAGATTTCGAGACGCACTTCATTAAACAGCATAACCAGCAAGACTGCAGAGAAGGAGAGACACAAATTAAACGAGCCTCCAGCTGCTGCTGCAGCCCACTCACTGGTTTCATCAAACAAGATTCTATTTTTTCTCTCCTTCGCCAGCCAAGAGAGCAAACGCCTCCCAATCTCCGGTTATTGATCTTGACACCATCCAATCAATCAAGGCTGTCCTCGAAAACACCCACATGCTGCCGTACCAACCAAGCAATTTGAATAATATCTGTTCATACACAAAGCCATCTGGCAAGGAATAAATTGATTTTGGTGCTTGAGATGCATCAAAAAACACAAAAATAACTGTAGCTGTTTGTAGTTTCAGTTCAGCGTTGCTCTTCAGCACGAACAAAGCAGTTCCTGTTTTAATAGTAATGTGAGATACATGATGCTAATCTGCCATGTTTACGGTTTGAAACAGACCAGGCTGACAACAAATTTATTTGATATGTACATATAATAACAAATGGAGGTTTTAGTCGTTTTTTTAAAGAAATAATTGCATTGAATTTCCACCAATTTTGACACTAAAAGTGACAGCAGTAAGTCTTTAAATGTTTGTTTCAACATGGTTTTTTTTAACCCACTTTTCCGTCAATATCAACGTCACATAGAAGGAAATTTATCCACCCTCTATTTGCAGAATTTTTATCTTTATTTAAAAGACTAAAAACAGCAATAAAATGGGATTGTTTAGGTATTCATCAAAAAACAACCAGTTTTCTTTATTCAAAGGGTAAATTGGTTTTATTTGTCTGGACTGAGGACAAAGGTGACTCTTTGCATGGTATCCAATTAGCGTGCAACTTTTAGAAACCTGTTTAAAGATTAAAAAAATATGAATTTATTCGAAATAGCCTCTAAAATCCTAAAGCCCAACACTGTTTCTGTCTCACACCTCACAGTCATTGCACAGAGAATACTGAGTAGTGTAACTCAATGTTTGCTTGTTTAGATGTTGATCTGTTATGGATCTGATCTTTGGTTTCTGGGCTTTAACAAGGCCAGATTGCTACACACACTGTATGGCTGAAAAATGTTAAATTAAAACAGTATTTTTTACAGCATCGTTCATCTCAGCACAACCAGAATGTGAATGTTACAATGACCTGCTGTAGAAATACAAGTAAACTTTAAAAAAGAAGAGAAAAGTTTGATTATTTTCTCCAGTGGATGATGATGGAAATCAGGAATAACAGAGTCCTTCACTAAAAGCATTAAGCACTTCCCATTTTAATAGTTTAAACACCAAATATACCTTAACATGCGCACACAATGGAAATGATCTTAGCACAACTGCACAAGCTAACATCCACAGTCTGTGTTATTGTCACTCCTGGGGGTACAGCCAATCAATGCCAAGGAAAAGGAATTATGCTCCTGGATTGGCCGCAAATATCATTCAGTCCATCCCAGCATTTAGTTCGCCCCAACATTTAGCCCAATCCAGCATTTAGTCCCAATCAGCACTTAGTCTTCCCCAGTATTTACAATAGTCCAGTTCAGCATTCAGTCTGCTCCAGCATTTAGTCTGCTCCAGCATTTAGTCTGCTCCGACACTTCTATCCAGCAGGGCTAGTATCCCACACACCGACCCACTATTGGATAATAATTTATTTTTATGCAGATGGCCTCAAAAGACTTTCTGTTTGTAGTTTGGTGTTGAGGTCATCAAGCTGTCAGTCTGCATAGCCAGTTGCTTTCCACTGACTCCTTTTGACACATCCCAGGATGCAACAGTGCTCAGATGACGGAGTGAGTCTGTGGTTTCCTCTGGGATCAGAACGCCAGTGGACACTTCTGACTGATGGTGGATGACCAGAAACGAGAATGTACCATCAAAACAGAAAGAATTGTACAAGCTCCATTTTTTTCACTTCAGACACCAACACAGATTTCTGAGATTTAGTATCTGTCAATAATAATCCAATACAGAAAAACAGAGCTGAATCAAACTAAAAGATTTCTTTTTTTTTTTAAATCACAAAGATAAATGTACTGAATAATTTTTTTTTTTTGACTAACTCTGAATCAGCATAGCACACTTAAATACACCAACAGCTTCATAATTTTGGTCAAACATGTTATAACAACAACTTTCATTTGTTCAGTCAGTGCAATTAGAAGAACAGTCAATGAAACTAACAAAAACGATTGGTTGACATGTAAAATAAACAGCCACAAACCTTTCAAATGGTTCAGAAAGTGCAATTGGGAATTCTAAATGTAATGTAAAATAAATAATAAGACATGACATCACTCAGAGGACAAAGCATAGAATTAGACTGAATAGATCTGCCCTTATGCATCAGGCACATTGTCACCTAATTTTTCTCAATATCGTAACTGATACAGGTATTAATATCGGATCATTCCATGTCTCTGATGCCGCCAGTGAACCGGCGCCATTATTCTGAGAACAGAGGAACCACGGCTCCATACAAACTGATCAGCTAAAATGAATGTTCTATAAAGCCTTATTGTTATTTTCATTTGTTTATAACACACAAGGCTCTTTCTTGGGGAAGAAGAGCCCCAAGAAGTTACTATTAAAACAGGAACTGCTTTGTTCGTGCTGAGTCACTCATCTCCTCTGAGGTAAAAATGAATGTCTCAGCACAAACAGCATGATGCTGTTTTAGATGAGAGCACTAAGCTAACAGCTGATAGCTCCGTCTGCAGATTTAGCCGTCTACAGCTGATCAACCCTTTAAAGGAACTTCCTTCAGAAACATACCATAATTAAGAGGACAAAGCTGCAGCACAGGCTCTAAGGTAGAACCCCGAACTGTTAGCAGCTGTTAGCATCATGAGCATGCATTCTGTCTGCACTGATGAGGACAGAAACTGGGCTTGTTGCTGATGTGACATACCTATGTCACATCAGGCATCCACATAAAAGATGTGTTACAGGATTGCAAAGATTCGTCTTTTCTTATCTCAGCCTCTGACCTCCTTTAGAAATGGCCACTTAGCAAAACCCCCACAGACAGCTCAGTAGGATAACCAGTCAACGCTGCAGCTGTTAGTCAAAAATCTGACTTTTGTTACACAAGAAAGCTATTGCTAAGGTTTGCCAAGTTATGTACAGTAGGTGTCTCATGTTGAAGGGGCTCTGGTCAAATAAGACCAAAATTATACTTTTCATCCAAAACACTGTATGTACTCAAAAACTGACACTGCATATCACCCTGAACGCATCATCCCGCCATAAAGCACGGTTGTTGCGACATCAGGAGGTGGGCAGGCCTTCTTTTTTCACCTGAGACATTGGTTGGAGTAGAAAAGAAGTAGAAAAATCTCCCTAAAAACATCAGCCTGGTCATTGCCTTCTTACGGAATCCTGCTTGACTCTCATGTCCTTTCAATGGAATTTCTCCCATTGAAGTGGATTTCTCCACTAGAATTTTAACGGGGCCACTCAGAGGACAGAAGAAGTTGTGAACGATGACGACGATTTTCTACACTGTTTTATATAGGGTTATATTTTGGAAATAAACCAAGCTGCCCACACTTACAAATATCGCGTGATTGATGTAGGAATGTTTAAGATATCTTATTGCTGCAGCTCCATTTATTGGCTAAATGTTAGCCACTGGATAAAACCAGATCCAATTATTTCAAACTTCAGCACCATCAGCCACGCCTCCAGCAAGCAACGGGTTCTCAACAACCCAGGTTCCAGACCTTCTGTACGAAGGAAGGGGGAGAACCAGGAGCTGGTTTGGGTTTTTACCAGGCATTAAAAACATAATTATGACTCTAAAACATGGTGTTGTCAGAATCCTTACAAGGAAACTTGTTCTGATTGATGGAAAGATCTGATTAAACATGATGTTATGGGGAAAAAAACCCAAAAAAATGTCCTATGGTGTTTTTTAGTCTCTTTGTACTCCTTTTTTTTAAAAGAATATTTTATAGGTTGTAAAATATGAAATTTGAGATAGTATGGTTTGTGGTCAATGTTGTAGAAGATCAGGGCAGAGAGAAAAGTAAAGTAACACAAAGGCAGATTGATATGTCTAGTGAAACTCATTTTCATTCAAGATTCTGAATGTCCTCAAGAGGCCAGTTGTGGCTGAATGTATTGATAAAACTACCCAGAAACAAGCTGCTAAAAATATCCTAGCATTTGATGAGTATTTCTTAAAGTTCAATCAGAATTATTCACCAGATTTGTCGGCACAAACCAGGAATGTGATTTGGGTTTCCATCGCTCGCAAAGTAATCAATGAACCACAAGAACTATTTACTAAATTATTTTAGGTAATTTTATGACTGCATGACAGAAATCATACGTACTGATCTTTAAACATTCTTTATTTGTAGTACACTTCTTTAGGGAACCGGTAGAATTAAAATAATAACCTATATAAATACTAATCAGTGTGTTTCTGAGTATGTTGAAGGATGCAGAGACAGCCGGCACCAGATCTAATCTCAGCAGGAGGACATCCTATTCTTCATGTTTATATAATGATAGTGTGTCGCATAATGGTGCTGATACAGTTATGCTGTTTGTAGTAAATGTTCTAGTTTATGAAACTGTGAATCGAGTTGCAGCTGCATATGTTTTGACTAGAGCTGAAACGTGCATTGTAACTAGAGGATGACTTTCAATAAAAAGAGAGATGCAGCAGAATGTCAACACATGGGGACAAAAATCTGGTTTTATCCGTCATGTCAGTAAAGCTGCAGCATATCAAATCGATGTATTTGCTGGAATTAGAGGTAATTACACAATCCCTGCTTAAAGATCGCGTTTTTCCGAGGCTTTTGAAGCAAAAAAAAAAAAGAGAGAGAGAGAGAGGTTCGCCTTGTTAAATAAAACCCACCCCGTTCACTGATGAGGGCGGCAAGGAGGGGCTTGTAGTGAAAGTGATGGCAGGCCAGCGGGGCAGATTTATCACCAGCTACCTTCAACACCCTGTTCCCCTGCACGTCGGCGGGTTGAACAGAACCAGTCAGATCAACATGCACCAGCAGCCAGCCATGCACCGCTGTGTGCGGCTTTTTCAGCGCCACAAGGCTGCGGATCGGAGGCGACATTAACGCATCCTGAGCGAAATTGGACGCGCTGTTTTTTTTTTGTTTGCCCCCCCCCCTTAATTACAATAAAAGCAAACACAAAACAACAACAAAAGAGAGCCTGCTCCAGCCTCCTTATTTGATGACCATCCGGAGGACTGGCTGCATGTCAGGCAGCTACGGCGGCTCAAGGGCAAAGCGAAGCCTCGGCTTTCT
The DNA here is from genome assembly GCF_001444195.1 of Xiphophorus couchianus. Lineage (NCBI taxonomy): Eukaryota > Metazoa > Chordata > Actinopteri > Cyprinodontiformes > Poeciliidae > Xiphophorus > Xiphophorus couchianus. The sequence continues at coordinate 26,687,160 of NC_040234.1, read as the reverse complement.
GTTGATTCTGGCAGCTGTTAGCAGGCTGAGACCAGGCAGACCCGGCCCAAAATGTTCCCCACACACACAGAGAGAGAGAGAGAGGGGGGGGGAGCTAAAACTGAAACACACAGCCCCGCTCTTCAGTCACGGTGACATTCAGGCGGAAACGAGGCTGCCTGGGCTCCAGGTTAACGGGAAGATTAGGCTTAACCGACATCTTGCAGCAGTGGATGAGCCGCATGACCAACACTGGACCGACTCTGTTTCTTACAGCGGGACAGTAACACATATATCGCTCTTACCCGGGTCGCCATCTTCGCGGGTTGCGGTAGATCTGGGGATGCGGCTCGGCTCAGTGGTTCATAGGACGGCGGGGGACGGCGGGGTGAACAGCTCGACGGCAGATCGCTTTATAAGCTGCAGCGCATCGCGCTCTCATTGGTCGGCTGAGGCGGAAGCGTGCCAAAGGGGGCGCGAGGGGCGGGATGCGCCTGGAGATATCGCGCTAACCATCTCTAAGTGATCGGTACAGCAGCACGAGGAGCAGCTCGGAGGTCGAGTCAGAGCTGTTGGACCACATATCACTGAAAACTAACGGCGGTTCGGCTGCTGGGTTGTTTTTCCTGCTTCAGCACCTCGGACAGAGCCCTGCTGCTCACCGGTCACGTGGGTCTGACGCCACAGTCTGGACCACATCGCTGTCTAGGTTAGATTTAGATTCATGGTTTAGTCAATATATAACTTAATCAGTAGAACATTTTTCTTAGATATGATGATCACAATTTGATTAAAATTAGTCTAATCAGTAGTTTTTATATTGTGTGTGGTTTTACAAAGAAAGATGAATAAATACAAATTACAATCCACCATGAACACAATACTCATTTTCTAGGTTACAAACATATTATAATCACATTACTTGTCTTTTGTTACTATTAAAGTTAAATAAAGTAAAAGAGAGCAACTAAACATAATATGTTTCACCATTTTAGAGTAGAAATTAGTTTGGCCTAGCCATCACTTATTCTGGAAATTCAGCAACAGAAAATGTCCAAGGTACTAAAATACACATATAATGCTACTAAAACATAAATAGACTGTAGCTTAACACTCTTATGGACGCACACTCTAATAAAATCACAAAACTACCTGCGAACACAACGTCTGCTGACCTGTACGGCTTCCTGAACAGTATTTTTTGCATGTGAACAAAGTACACATGTAAAACGGTGTCAGGAATGAAGTCTTTAAGGTTGAGGATGAACCAGAAGGTACACTGTGACGTGGCATCTTGCTTTTATTTTCTTTAGTCGGAACACGAACAGGTCAACACTCGGAGCGACACTGGAATACATACATTAAACCCAGAGAAGAATCCCGCGCCACACATGGACACAACTCAAACTTAAATCCTATGGGGAACAGGTGAGGGGAATAACTAATCAACGGACACAGGTGACACACCAGGGCTAAATTAACGGGGAGCATTGGAGAATAACTTGGGTCAAAATAAACCCTGACATCTGACAGGAAGCACATGACAGGAAACAACCCCCCCCCCCCTCCCAACATACTGAGATCATGACAGAACTCTCCCTGCAAGGGCGGATACCAGACACCCCAAAACACAACCCCATTACTCAAGAAAAGAAAAACCCAGCGCCAAAGGCCTATAAACCTGGGACCCCAGAGGGAGCGAGAGAATAAACTCAAAAACAACCGACCACGGGCGGGAGGGGGGGATCTTGGGCGGAGGGGGTGACCTGAAAATCAAAACCAAAGTCAACTGGGCAGCCAATAAATATTCACCCAACAGTCCAAAGGCCGGACGGCCGACCAGGCGGGTCCAGCAGACCACCATGCACACATGACCGGCAGCCCGAGGCATATATGGAGGGCGACCAGAAAGCCGCAAGAGAGTCCGAAGCACATCTGAGGGGCGAGCGGATGGCTGCAGCATTCCTCCACACCTACGCAGGAACCTTCTATGACCCCAAAGGCGACGAAGCCAACGGCCATAGAGACCCCTTGATGCAGGCCACCTGCGAGATCCTGGGACCCCTATGGTTTCTGATGCCGGAGCGAGGGCTGGAACCCCCAGAGCTGAAGCGAGGAGATCCTCTGGAACAACAGACACGACCAGCGGGACAGGACCTCACTGATCCTCCGACTGACAGTCTGCCATCCATCCATCCATTTTCTAACATCCTTGTCCCTGGTGGGGTCGGGAGGTGCTGGTGCCTATCTCCAGCAATAGTAGTTCAGGGAGGAGGTTGAGGAGATTGATTTTTTCACAGATGATCTGTCTCATAGCAACCGTCACGACATGGTGACAGCTTTAACAAATAAGGAAAGAACATATTTTTTTAAATGAAAGTTATATACTGCAGCTTGAACAAAATGCAACTACATTGAATTTTTGAGAAGTCTGGATTGCTTTATGTATATTTTGCACGTTATCTTTGACTGTTGTTGGTGGGGAGAAACATTTCAGTAAGCTAAAGCTAGTAATAATAAAAAAGAAACAACCTATTTGCATACAGTATGTGGATTGTTGCATTTAAAATTCACTATCAATAAATATTGTGCAAGTATCAGTATTGGACCAAAGAAAGCAGGACAGTCACTTTTTTTAATTTTAAAAAGTCACAAGCCTTTAAAATTGTGGCTTTTGATGGGTCATATAGACTGAAAAAACTGTAACAGCAGGTGAGCAGGGGGCCCAATTTAATTTTTTGTCATGGGGCCCATGATTCCTGGCGGCACCCCTGGCTCGGACTCTCTGCTCGCTTACACATGGAACTGTCTTGTGGCACAGTCGCCTGGCAACCTCTCAGCCAATAGAATGGAAGTGTTGTACATGATGTGTTTGTTTCCTTCTAGCAGGTTTGCCTGTGTGGCTACTATCGATTGTAGCAACCTGCGCCACCCATCTGCTGTAACAATATGTTTTTAAAATTACCATAGATAATTAAACAATTTAAACATTTTTATTTAATATTGATTGGATCAAACTCAATGAGTTTGCTCTTTTGTGTTGCACCATCCATTAGTGTAGCTACTGTTTATGTTCTACAGTGTCCAGGTTTAAACGTTCCTGGCTGAACTTTACTACATATACCACTGAGGCTTTGATTGGGTGTTTTATTATTTGTATGAACCAGTTTTAGTTTGAGTGTTGGGTTTAAAAGGACTGAAATATTGCACAAGGAAAATATTCTCCAGCCACATAAGGGATGACAATGTTTTTCATCCACTTCGTTTTTTCTCCTTCACTGGACTGAGCAGAAAGTTTTTATTTACTCTTGAAATCCTGAATCCTTTTCTCTTTAGGAAACATTTTTTGTATTGTGGCACAAGATTTGCAATGTGGGACGTTACATCCATCCGTTCAATTAACTGACGACAAAATTAACTATTGATTATGTTACGTCCACCAGGCTCATTTGGTGGGGTAACATTAAAGGAGACCCCACAAGGATTTTCTGATTAAATGAAAATTGAGTTTATTAAATTATACTAAAGGCAAGGCTGCGTCCTTAATAGCAGATTTATTACGCTGCCCTCCGGTGTGTCCTTGAGAGCGGTGGAGATATCAGCGGCTTATAACCCGGTGAGGTTTATATATGTACGCTTCCAGTTTAAAAAAACTCCAAAAATTGTAGGTGCGGCTTATAGTATGGTGCGCTCTATAGTCCGGAAAATACGGCAGCTCATTCTAGCTTACGTCATTAGATAGAAGTGAGCCTGATTGGTTGGTGTTTGATGACATCATTTAGTGTGGCAACTGTTTGCTGCAACAGTTTTCTGGAACTTATGCAGTATGTTTGTTCACTATGAATTACATTTTAATAACAGAACTTTATTGTGCTAGACTTGTCACGTTCAGTAGTTTTTATTTAGAGGTCCGTTGTTGAAGTACAAATGAACTGCTACTGTATCTTTGGACCTAAGTTTCAATAAGTAGAAGTTCAGAAGAATTCTGAACTGCACTAAATATAAAGTACTACTGTAATTTCAATATTGACTAGTTGTCTCATATGTTTGTACATACAAATTAATGAACTTATTAACTAAGCAGGATTTTAGTCATTTTATGTATTTAAAGCTGCATTATGTTAAATCAACACAGAAATTCCATTGTGTTTGCTGATGCTGACATCACATCTATGGAACTTGTATGAATGTATGAAACATACATCACAAGCGTCTTGGAGTTTTTTCATCAAAGGAGAAATTTTTAACTGAATTTTCTCATTTGTGCTTGTGGATTTCAGAGAAGAGACACGTCCAAGAGTTCAAGAGACTTTTACTACATTTCAACTGAAATACTGTAAAAATACAAGAATGAAACGTAAGTATTTTCTTTGAATATTTATCAAGGATAACTTGATCACAATTTTGGAAAGATATTATTTTTGGTTTGACAGAATTATTAGTGATTTGTTAATGAAGATTGTTGGTTAGAAAAAAGTTTTTTCAGTTTAAGATGGAATAGTTTTGCTTCTTGTTTTATGTAAAGATTCAAGATATCAGGACTGTTGTTTTTTAGTTTTTTTGCATGTTTGATAAAGGTGAGATGGAAGAAATCTGGAAAAATTGGCCCCAACAGTTGACTTAAAGCTTTTTTGTTCAAAGTGATTTCATGTGAAAATGTGAAGATCACTGACTGTGATAATTGTCAGAAATAACACCGTGACTGGTTTGGCTCTAAACATTCAATAAATGAGAAATAAGTTTTTATAATTTAAAATTGAATAGTTTGTTTTCTGTTTTATGCAAAAATATAAAAAAGATTGTTTTTAGTCTTGTATATTTGACAATTTGTTTGAAATGACCAAAACAGAAGGTCCAAATCTTGACAAATTTTCTCCAACTGTAGATTTAAAAGCTGTTTAAAGTTAAATTTTAATTTAAGACGGAACAGTTTGTTTTCAGTCGTATGCAAAGATAGAAGAAAAAAAAAAAAAATTAACATTTTTTTTTTTTTTCCACGTTTGATAATGGTGACAAGAATCAAATCTGGAAAAATTGAAAAGCTGTTTAAAGTTATTTCATTTGAAGATCAATGACTGTGATAATTTCCAGAAATAATCCTTTGATTTGCAGGGGAATAAAGTTCAAATAAATGATAGTTTTAAATTTCATGAATGGTTTTAGGACGCTGAAACTGATCAAAAGTTATGTGATCTTGTCATATGTTTGATCTGCTTTGTGTTAAAGTCACTGACCAACTTTCCATGCCTCTGTTTTGGTTTAGACATTTTGAGAAGAAGTGTTCGACTGGTGCTAAATGGTTACTATGGAGCTGATGGAAAACCAACGATCTCTTATCATGAGACCAGCATCAGGTAAACAGAATCAACAGAAGTATTAAATTCAAGACATGGCAAAAATATTTCTTCCCCTATGAACTTTTTACTTCTTTTCATGTAAAAACCACAAACTCATGTGTACTATTTAGCAATTTAGCAGATAAGAAAGAAATTGTTATTTTTTGACAAATTTCTGTAGCAGTTTATTTTTCAGCCTTCCAATTGTGATGCATCTAAATTATGATTGTGATGTATGTTCCATACATACATCACAACTGCCTTCTGATGTCACTAATTAGGATTCAGTTAGGAATAGACACAGTGGAGGAATTCAGTGTTCAGTGACTGTAAAAAGTATTTATCCCCTTGAATGTTTTACTGTTTTATTACTTTTGAAATAAATAATGTACAACAAAATTTGGATTGTGACAAAAAAACAAAACAAAAAAACCTTTAATGTTGGCTGGACCTTTGTTGAATTAGGTCAGTCACTTTTAAAAAGCATGAATATTTATGCAGCCACTTTCTTTAGGTAAAATATTTTTGTTTGTTGCTATTATTTTTATATAGATTAGTTTTCACTTTGATATTATAAAGTCTTTAGTCTATTTTTTAGACCTTAGTTTGAATGCAAATTCAAACTAACTTAAAAATATATGATGGGAAAAATAAAAATAAGAGGCTGTGCAGGAAGGGCTAATTTACAGCATAGGAAAATAATACTGTACATAAATTAAAATAGCAAACTCAGATCAAAAGAGATGTAGAACTAAGTATGACTGATAAAAAATGTACAAAGTTTGTGTTTGTAATGTGATAACGTTGAATTATAACCCAAGTCTCCCTTGAATAATAGATTCTTATTCTCAATGGTGACTTCCTGGTTAAGTAAAGGGTCATTAAAAACAAGATGTGAAAAAGTTCAAGGGAAGTGAATATTTTTGCAAAAATGACTTTGCATATTTTACTCAATAATCTTAGGATCTATGAATCTGTTTACATATTTGTATTTGTTCTACCTTGGCTGAACAGGAAGTGGACATACCGTCGGTATAACCACGCAGCAACAAAAGAGACGTCTTCAGGAAACATCAGCTGCAGCAGCAGCAGCAGCAGCAGCTGCAGCAATGAGGACCTATTGAAGTTCACGCTGAAACGTTGTTTTGTCAGCGTCACATTTCTTGTCTTGTTTTATGGTAAATGATTTTCTTCTACAAACAGCCAAGCACCGATATTTCTAAGTTTTGTAGAGAGTTTTTAGTCTGAAAACAGTGTCACTAATCCTGCCACCTTCTTCTCATTTCTCCTCATTTGTCAGGATTTGCCTGCATTATTGCTCCTCTTTCCATGGACCCTCTGGTTTCTTCACCCCCCACCATAAACACAGTAAGCTTTCTGTTAATCAAAACCCATATATGAATGTCCTCTTTAGTGATATGACCCAACATCTAACTTCAATTGTGTTTAGGTTTCGGTCCCAGGATGTGAAGATAAAGGAAGACAAATACAGGAAGTGAAGGATGTACTGATAGTCCTGCAGAATAAGATGGACTACCTTCTTCCATCGGCAGATTTGTTGCCCAACTTTGCTCTGAAATCACAAGGTAAGTCATTGCTATCATAAATCTGACTGAATGTTCTAAGCTTAGATGGTTTTAATTCACTTTCTGTGTGTGTTTGAAAACAGGAGCAAAGGTTTTACAGTGGAGGCCATTAGCCGCACATCCTGGCCAACTACAAAGATGCGGTTGGTTTGGGTTTGCACTAGAAGAGCCATTTATCCACCCAGACATTGTCATCCAGGTATGAACTGAACTGCAATCATAATGCAACATGAATACGAAGCAGAATGGTGTTTGTATGTGATGTAACAGTTAGAAGGTTTTTTGTTTATCATTTTAACATCCCACTGAAACTTTGAACTGGTTTTCTCTTCAGGGGAGGACTCGCCTAAATCCAGGAGAGTGCTGGGCTTTTGAAGGTTCCCAGGGACATTTAGCCATCGCCCTGTCCCACAGAGTCCTTATCAGTCACGTCACCTTGGGTCACCTGCCTAAAATGTTGTCCCCGACTGGTAACATCTGGAGTGCTCCCAAGGAGTTTTCTGTCTATGTAAGCCACAAGTATCTGAATATTAAACAGCAACACTCAGTCTAACTTTCAGACATATTTATAAGAATATTTGTCTAATTTTGTTTTGCAGGGAATGAGGGAACCTGAACAGGAGTGGACTCATCTGGGAACTTTTATCTATGAGCAGGATGGAGATTCGCTTCAGACCTTTGAGCTACCGGTATGTTTATCCCAGTTGCTTTTTTTTTATTGCTACTTTACTTAATCATTTGCAACATATTTATATCCATTGAACTTTTCAGTGTTTTCATGTTAAAAATATAAACTTCATCGTATTCTATTGGGACTTGATCAGAAAAACATGCAAACAGAAAGAAGCTCATATTTGTGAACAAGAAAGAAAATTATACAAGAAAAAAAAAGCTCACGCTCAGTCAGTTTGAATATGGAGCATCTAAAAATGTAATTTTTAAAACCTTGCCAGATTCCGTTTTGTATTTAGGTCTGGACTTTGAGTATGAGGTGCTTGATCTAAACCTTCCCATTATATTGCTGGCTCTGTGTTTAGGGTGGAAGGTTTAACCTCTGACCCAGTGTTTAAAGTGTAACTTACCCCTTGACCCCTGGCAAATTTTGAAAAATAGCATCAAAGTGGGCGGGACAAGAGACACTGTTGAGTGTGGGGATGAGTGCTGAGCGGAGGGAGTGAGTGGGGCTGTAATCTGGCGAAAGAAGCGCTGTGGTAAACGTATCCACTTTGTCGCGATATTTCTAGATTTTTCAGGCTGGTCTAGGGACGTTTTCTCAAAACAGTTAGTGGTAAATCTAGAGAGTCTTTTTCTCTGTTGTTGGAGACTTTAATGGCAATAACTCTCTGTTGCTCGGCTGCAGACAGCTTGTCTGCCTTGAGCGAGCAACAAGAGCGGCCATTAGCTGCCAGAAGCTTCTCCGGCTTCCTCAGCTGGTCTCATACAGTCATCCTCAACACCAAACCCTCACCAACACTCAGAGCAGAGGAGACCCATCCCATTCTGTGTCCACATTGCAAACAAATCACACATTTGTAAAACTGAATAATGCTATCTGTCAATGCTTACCAATCGCCATGGCAACGCTGGCAACAACTCCTGAGTGCCACCGGTTTTAGGGGCGCTGTGCTTTGGTTACCTTAATGACAAAATCGTACCAAGCCCTACTGCTGCAACCAACAGAAAAATTTCATTCCCTAAGAGCCGATTGACCGATGACGATGAGACCAGTAATGAGATGATTTTAGGCAAATTAATGCCCAGCTGAAAGATTTGCACAAAAAATGTCCTTTTGCACAGAACATGCTATCTATTTAGATAGAATGCCAAATAACATATTTAGACAGTTTGTCAGCAAAAAAAAAGTTGATTTGGGGATGAGTTTCACTTTAAGTCTTCTGCAGGTTTTCTTCCAGGACTGATCTGTATTTATAGCTATTTCCATCAGCTGATGAAGATCACCCTCATCACCTTCCACTTCACAATTATATGTTTCTTTGTGTTGGACTATTACATAAAATACCAATTAAATACATGAACATTTGTGGACGTATGACAAAATGGGAAAACATTGAAGCAATGTTGGTGGTGCTCTTGCAATGCTTTGAAATCTCAAACTATTTTGCCTCTAATAAACTCCCTCTTAGCTCTACTGTACTATATTAAACTAATACATCATTTTATCATTACAGAGCCATGAAAAAATGGCCTTTAGCTCCATAAAGCTACAGATAAACAGTAACTGGGGCCACACAAAGTACACCTGCCTCTACAACGTCAGAGTCCACGGAGAGATCGCATAATGAAGAGGTGGAGAAAGAGGATGGATAGAGGGTAAGTATGGACAGAGGTAAGTTTTGAGACTCAAATTATTACATTTCTTTTGGAAAATTGTTATTTTTCAAAATGCCTGCCAATTAATTAAATTAATTGACAGACAAGTTTTTCTACCCACAAAAACCTTTGTGAGTAGAAAACAATCATTTGTTAATGGGTAAAAATTAGAAGCAGAAGAAAGAATTAGGGTACAAAACAGGGGTTTAAAATTTCAACAGTGTAGACATCCATTTCATTCATACATATTTTGCATATCTGGACTACATGTGCCTGCATTTTATCATAACTACAACTAAATTATAGATATGTAGGCATGCACCTCATGTGGTCGCCGGGGCAGAAACACAATTTCCTTAATGCTCTGGATATTGTGGGGTTGTGTTGGTAGACATGACTGCAACATTGCATGGACATCAGGGGCATTTCCCCTGGATTGGCAGTCCAGGGTGGTGGTTTCCCTATTCAAAAAGGGGGACTGCAGAGTGTATTCCAAATACAGTCGGATCACACTCTTATGCCTCCCTGGTAAGGTCTATTCAGTGGTTCTGGAGAGGAGGGTCCGCTGGATAGTTAAACTTTGGATTCAGGTCTTCATCCTGGTTGTGGAATACTGGACCAGCTCTACACCCACAGCAGGCTCTTAGAGGGTGCATGGAAGTTCGCTCAGCCAGTCTACATCTGCTTTGCGGACTTGGAAAAGGCGTTCGACTGTGTTCCTCTGGGAACCCTGTGGGAGGTTTGCTAGGCTCTCCCAGTGGGTGTCAGAGCTTGGCCTGCATTGCCGGCAGTAAGTCGGGCTTGTTTCTGGTGAGAGTTGGCCTCCGCAAAGGTTGCCCAGATCCTGGATTCTGGACAGAATCCCTAGGTCCTTCTGTGGAGTTGAGGTATCCGTTTTGGTGGCCTTAGGATTGTGTCTCTGCTAGTTGCAGACGATGTGGTCCTATTGTCTTCATCAGGGCGTGACCTACAGCCTTCTCTGGAGCAGTTCGCAGCCGAGTGTGAAGCAGCCAGGATGAGGATCGGTGACCTGTTAGATCACTGTATGACCGGTGTCTGAGCTTGGTCTTCATTGCCGGCAGTAAGTCGGGCTTGCTTCTGGTGAAAGTTGGCCTCCGCAAAGGTTGCCCATATTCTGTTTCTAACTTTTATGGACAGAATCTTTTGGTCCTTCTGTGGAGTTGAGGTATCCGTTTTGGTGGCCTTAGGATTGTGTCTCTGCTTTTTGCAGACGATGTGGTCCTATTGTCTTCATCAGGGCGTGACCTACAGCCTTCGCTGGAGCAGTTCGCAGCCGGGTGTGAAGCAGCTAGGATCGGGATCAGTGTCTCGTTAGGTCACTGTATGACCGGTGTCAGAGAAGTTTAAATATTGTGGGATTTTGTTCACAACTGAGGGAAAAGTGGAGCAGGCGATCAATAGGCAGATTGGTGCAGTGTCTACAGTAAAGAGGACATTATCTGCAAGCAAACCCAGATAAGCAAAAGAAAATGGATTGATGGATGGATGGATGGATACAACTAAATTGAACATTTGTAACAGAATGTTAATATTTTTTATATAATTGGGTTGGGGCGGTGGGGTTGGGGGTGGGGGCGACCGGGGGGGTGGGGGAGGGGTTATGCTCTTGGCAACCATTGGGCGCTGTCTATGGATGTGTGGGCTCTTGTGGCTGGTCGTCTTAGTTGGGGTATTTGGCCTGGTTTTTTCTCATGGTTGTTTGTCTACTCTGGTTGTTAATAGTTCTGGGTCCTGGAGGATGTTGCCTGGGTTATGTTTGTTGTCCTGTGTTTGTGTGTGTTGCATTAACTATTTTCAGGTTATGATGCTTTGGATCTGGAGCTAGCTGTTTTTTCTGTGCCATCCCTCTCTTCACCCCTCCACTGTGTGCTGCTCTGCTGCTGGATTTCTTCCCATGCTTGTCATGCACAGTTGAGTTTTCTCTTTAATTTTGTATCTTGTGATTTACACACACATCATGTATCAATATTCTTGCTAACTTTGTGTTTTGTGTTTCTGCAGGTCCCTGTCTTTGTGTTTGTGTCTCTTTCCTATCATCTTTTTCTTCGGCCAGTCGAGGCAGACGGCTGCCCGTCCTGAGTCTGGTTCTGCTGGAGGTTTCTCTCAGCTCAAACTGAGATTTCCTCTCCACTGTCGCTATATGCTTGCTCAGGATGGGGGATGTCATCAAATTGGTTTCATGATCAATTTGATGGGGTTCGCCGAGGACCCCTCCGGGGAATCGTCACCTTAACGTGGTGGAGGGGTTTGAGTACTCCAGTGAACCTGATGGCTGTCTATTATTATTTTTATTGTATTTGAATTTTTGCCATTAGAGAACTTATGATCTCTAATGGCAAAAATTTGAGACCTAATGGTCTCTAATGTCAAAGATGGCTTCAGGGGTGGAGTCAACCAAGAACGATTCAAACTCTGTCCTCCCAAATGAATAAGGAGTTTTCAGCAGAAAATGATGCAAGCTTGAATTTATTCCTTAGGGGCCAAAATGAGGATCCCCATGTTATTGACCATTCCTTTGTGACATTTTGTTATCAAGAAATTAGCCTAAAAGAAATCAAAGAAGCTATTTGTGGTATGAAACAAAATAAATCCCTTGGGAATGATGGCTTAACAAGCGAATTCAATAAGTATTTTACTGATTCATGTCCCCATTCATGAAAGTAATGTTTGAGGAAACAATAATAAAGGAAGAGCTTCTCCTTACTATTCGCCAAGGCTTGATTAAATTGATTCCAAAACCAATAATAGATATACTTAATATAGAAAATATAGACCCGTTAGTCTATTAAACAATGATGTTAAGATTTTTATACTCATCTTTGCTAAAAGATTGAAAGCAGAGCTAAATAATATTATTGATGAGGAACAATCTGGTTTCATGGCAGTAGGAATATTTGGTTTGATTTTAGATATGATCATTTTAATTGAGCCACAATTTAAAAACAGTGTCTGACTTTCATCAGTTTGTCAGTAAACAAGTTTTTTTACTACTTTTGTCAGTTTCTAGTTGCTTCTGTTACCATTGTGGCTTTTTGTTCATTAACAGAGGAACCAACTGTGTTATTCATGTATATTCATGGTCACTTACAAACTATGTACACAATTTCCCCCATATTTCCAGTTTTAATTTTCTATTGCTGCTATTACTTTTATTATTATTAATAGTAATATTACCACTGTGTGGAGAGACACGTTCCTGCTTTTATATTTGATTTTTAATGCATAAATATTAATAAATATGTCAACTTATCTGTCCCAGTTTCTTCGTTCTAGTTTGATAAATTTGCTTCTTCTTTATCGCCGAGGGAGAAATGTCCCCAGATTTAGTCTTAGAAATCTGGTCACCTTACCAAGGGCCATAATCCCATCTCATTATTGGGGGGGGGGACCATAAACAGGAACATTTCTTAAGAGCAATTTTGGATGGGTTCGGTGAAATTACAGTGAAATGTAACGTAAGATGTGGTTTAAAAAGTTTTTAAACGACATTCAAGCTGCAGGACCAAAAATGACTAGTAATGCACATCAAACGTGTTTTTCTCAGTAAGCAAACTGTTGAAAAGTAAAACTAAAATTCAAATGTTGTTCAGTCTGACTGATCTAATCTCTGCTACATCTTTACAAATAATTAAGGTTCTAAATCAAAAAGCTTTAATGAGTAACTGCTCTTAATAAAATTCCTCATAAACATTGTTTCATTGAAATGGCTCCCAATACAAGTTATGGGCTGTTTAAATTATAACTTGTTCAGTTGCTTTATTTTAAAACCTTGTTTAGTTTTGCCATGTCCTGGACGACTGAGAACAAACAAGTAGATAGAAATGAATATCTGGGGAATATCATAACATTTAAAGCATCAGGGTTTATATAGAAAAATATTCAGATGTTATTTTGTGCTTTTAAAGGCTCTATGTTGAAGACAGTGAGAAATAAAGGAATAACTTTCAGTTTTTTCTATCTGTTCTCTCTTCTGTTCTCAGCTCCCAAACACAGAGCTGTCGGTCATCCCTCAGCCCGTCCCTCCAGTTTCAAACTCTTCTAATTAACTAAAAGTTAAAGAATCTCAATGTGAATGTTTGCTACCTTTGACATTTTAAGTGAGAAGATGGCGCCAGTGTATTCGGCACGCCGTCCGACTCGCTCTCTCTACTTTGTCATTTTTGCTCTATTTGTACATTTATGCTGATGCAGCTCTACTGCCTTAATTGTTTACGACCGTCGAGCACTTCTGGGCATTAAAACTTCTGTAGATCTACAATTTGGATGTGGTCTGGGTCCGAGACACCGAGGCTTCCAGTTCCTCTCTGACATCCCTACTGAGCTGCTGAGTTTTCCACATCTGATTCCTTAAAGGCGTTTCCGTCAAAGACGTGGTAAACGTGGAGGCCTGGCGGTGAGGATTAAAGCCTATTTTCATTTCTTCGCCGTTGAGGTGGCTCTCCTCGACTCGGATGGTGTTGTCGTTTCCTGGATTCAACCCGTTGTTCCGGGGATGTTCTGCTCTCGGATGGACGCGGTGGAGTTTTTCTATCATCGGCGGTTTCAGGATCAACAGAGGAATGTGGATTATGAAAACCTCAAGTGGTTGAACTATTCAATTGTTCAATTTCCTGAGGGAGTCTTCCCAAAGGATCAATAAAGTACAAGTCTAAGTCTAATAAAGTACAAGTCTAAGTCTAATAAAGTACAAGTCTAAGTCTAATAAAGTACAAGTCTAAGTCTATGTTTTGTCTTCAACTTGTGCTGCTGCACCATCGACCATATTCTTGGCCTTGCTTACTGCTAGGTCTTTAGCTAACAATACCTTCATGCTACACGATCTGTTTACTTCTCGGGATTTTGAATTTTTTTATTCATCACAGAAACATGGCTACCAGAAGGTCATTTGTTCCCGTTCTCTGAACTTCCACCTCTGAACTGTGCTTTTATAAATTCTCCCCGGTTGACTGGCAAAGCTGGAGGTCTGGCTACAATTTCTAAATCCAGTTTCCACTGTCAACAATCATCTATAAATTCATTTTCCAGTTTGGAGCTCCAAGGCTTTGAAATGAAATGAACTGAACCAGTTCTGTGTGTGGTGGTCTACCGTCTGCCAAAGTTCAACAAGGACTTTATTCATGAATTCTCAGAACTTGTGGCATGGATCACTTTAGAGTATGATTATATTTTAATTACAGGTGATTTTAATATACATATATGCTGCCCAGATAAACCTCTGGTGAAGGACTTTGTGGACTTGATTGATTCATTCCATTTCACACAATCTGCGGTTGGGCCAACGCATTTAAAGGGACAAACTCTGGATCTGCTGTCATCACATGGGCTTTGTTTGGATATCATTGAAATCCTTCAGACATGTTTCTGATCATTTGCTCATCTTATTTTCTATTAATATTTCATCTTCTGTGGATACAAACAACACTAAACTTTCTCCTACTATAAACTCTGATACTACTCTTCAACTAAATGCAGTCCTTGCTAATACTACGTTCCCTACTGATAGCAACCTTGATATTGAAGCTCTTGTTCTAAATTTGAACAACGCATGCTCAAATGCTCTAAACACGGTAGCTCCCTTGAAAACTATAAAAACTACAAAAAAGAAACTTTTAGAGCCGTGGCTTAATGAAACCACTGGTGCACTCAGACGGGACTGTCGGCGAGCTGGGAGGAGGTGGAAAAAAGATAAACTGAGGGTTTCGTTTGAAATATTGAAAGACAGTTTATTTAATTATCAGAATGATGTCAAATTAGCAAAATAGGCATAGGCCTCTGGAAGGATTGTTAATCCCTCGGTGACACCTGGCCCTTAAGCCTCTTCGGACTTTGTGAGGCTTTCTCTTAAGTTCTTCACAGAAGAAAAATGTAGCTCTGAGAGACTCAAATACCCTGGTAGATTTAGATTCCCAAGAAATGCCACAATGTACAGCTGTTCTGGAGCATTTTCAGCCAGTTTCTTTAGATGAACTGACCTCAGTTATTAAGCATCGGCGGCCATCAAATTATCCTTTGGATTGTCTTCCTACTCGTCTGATAAAAGACATTTTTCTCACTTTTGGCCTATTTATCTTAATGGTGATAAATGTCTCAGTGCAGTCAGGTTCCGTCCCATCAATTCTTGAACATGCTGTGGTTAAACCCCTTCTTAAAAAACCCAATCTAGACTCAAGTGTACTAGCAAATTTTTCTTTATCTATGGTCTTTGAAAAATCAGTTTCTATTCAGTTTGAAAAGTTTTGAAAAAACAATAATATAACTGAGATTTCAGTCTGGGTTGAAAGCTGCTCATAGCACTGAAACAGCTTTGCTTCGAGTGTACAGTGATCTTCTTTTAGCAGTTGATTCAGGCAATGTCGCAGGTTTATTACAGATTCTTTTATATAGATGAAAACATTGTGTTGGCCTGAGAGGCCCAGTATTTGAATGGTTTAAATCTTGTTTAGAAAACAGAGCTTTCTCAGTTTTTTAGAGTACGGCGATCAAACATCAGAAGTCAACCATATATTATACAAATAAAACAAAGTAAAGGCAAAAGCTTTGAAAAGGTGATACAACAAATAAGGAGCTTAATGGGGGATTATTTACACATTAAACAAACTGTACTAGAACCAACCAAAAGATATCAGGGGTTAATAAGTGCACCTATGAAAATGGATTCCTAGCACGGTTTGAATTTGACCCATGTGCATTTGAAAAAAGAACTGGAAGTGGTTTCTAGTTTGTAGTTTCTGTACAATAAGACTTCTGGTCCGTAGATTGACGGAGAGCTCTATGAAAAATGTCTCCCATGTTTCTCTCCCACATTTGTATGACATTAAGAGGAGTACTGGTACTTTTTTGTTTTTCCATTTAAAGCACTGAAACAGTTTATACAAAGGTAAGGTGGCTCTGTGGGGAACTGTTGGAAGGATTTTATAGTTAATTATCATTTATTTGCTTTACCTTTATTTTACAATATCATCCATTTTATTTACCTTTGCATTTACATTTTAATAATGTGCTTTGAGTGTCTTGAGGTGCTTTGAGTGTTTTGAAGTGTTTCCACAAACTCTGGAAGCGGCCTGCTGAGGAGTGAAAAAGGAGGATACCATGAACAAGACATTCCGGCGTTGATTGCCCAGAGGAACTGCAAACCTATAGTCTTATCTTATAAAATATGCTTTTGAAGATTGTATAAATGAGTTGTGTTCATGTTAAAGTTCTTTCGCTAACCGCTGATCAGCCAGTTATTGAGTCTTTAGTTGTGCATGTTGGAGCCAACGATCTGGCAAAGCAGAAATCTGAGATTCTGAAAAAGGACTTTAAAATTCTTCTGAACACTATGGGAAAGTTAAAAATGAAGTTATTTCTCAGTGGTCCAATTCCATCACCTCAATGGGGAGACGAAAAACACTCCAGGCTGGACATAATAAACAAATGGCTGATTAAAAGCTGCTCTGCAAGCTCAGTGACCTTCATCGATAACCTCTGGATCTATTGGCAGCGCTTTCACCTTTATGGAAGAGGCGGACGCAATCTTAATAAACATGGGATAAAGCTACTCACTGCAAATCTTTTTCATTTTATCAACAAGGACAGCAACGTGATCATCGCTTCAGAAGAACACCCTCAAGGATTTCTGACTAGGATGAAACCCTCCGCTTATCAGGAACAACCAGTTTCAAAACAAGCTGATACATCGACTGAAGACGGAGCAACTGGTTCCCTTCCTCCCTCTCTGCTCACCCACTCATTCACAGGATTCACAAGGTACACATGAAGAAATGTCTTCTGGACCGGAGTTTCTTAAGTTTACAGATGGAATGAATCAACAGGTTTTACTTGTGACGTCTCTCCTTAGCGCTCACGTAGCAGACCTCACTTCATTTAAGCCACCTGACTCTAACTTTCCAGAGGATCCATCACTCTGCGTTTCTGAGGTCTGAGGCCGGGGTCCAGACTTTATCTTTACACCCGTCTTACTCCAGAATGTGTCTGGCCTCCCGGCACTGCAGAACAGGACATTACCTGTCCGGATCACTACAAGAAAATTTAGAAGAAACAGAAACATAAAATACAGCTGTTTTAATTCAAACATCAGACTGTTCCCCTGCCTAAAGGAACCTCAGACTGAAGATTTCTTGGCCTCCAAGTCACTTAAACTAGCTCTTTTAAATACAAGATCTCTCCGTGCTAAAGCTCTATTAATTAATGATTTCATCACTGAGCATAATATCAATGTTATTTTTCTGACAGAAACATGGTTGAATGATAATAATGAACCGATCGTACTAATTGAATCTGTGCCTCCTAACTACAATTTCTTCAGTGAGAATAGAAAACACAAAAAAGTAGGAGGCGTGGCTTCAATATTTAAGAATACCATAAATTGTAGTAAAATCTCTTTGGGTCACTTCACCTCTTTTGAGTATCTTGGAATTAAGGTTAAAGGCCACAAACAAACTTTGACAGTAACTCTATACAAAACTCCAACTTTTGTGGAAAATTTCTTTACTGACTTGAATGAATTTCTATCTGTTATATGTATTGATTATGATTGTTTAATAATTGTTGGTGATTTCAACATTCATGTTGACAACCCCCAAGACAGAGGAGCAAAAAAGCTCGCTAATATTTTAGAGACTTTTGGTCTAACACAACATGTCAAACAAGCAACACACACTCAAGGACACACACTGGACCTGGTTATCAGTAAGAGTGTGAATATTTCCAATGTCTCTGTAACTGATGTCGCCCTGTCGGATCACTTTGCTGTTATCTTTGAAAGTTCTTTATCTTTTAACCCACTTGGACAAACAGCAACCATCACAAAACGTTCTCTCACTGAAAACACAGCAGAAACTTTTAATCAAATCTACTCTTCTTCCTCACCCTTAAGCTGTAATGATGTAGATAAGTTGGTAAATGATTTTCAGTCTAAAGTTTCAGATATTATTGATTCCATTGCCCCAATTAAAATGAAGGTTGTGTCTGGTAAAAAGAATTCTCCATGGAGAAATACACAAACAGTTAGATCTGTAAGACAACTCTGCTGTAGGGCAGAACGAAAATGGCGTAAAACTCAACTCCATGTTCATTGTGACATATATAAGGAAAGACTACGTAACTATCATTTAACACTAAAACATGCAAGAGAGGCTTTCTTTGCAGATGTCATAAACAAAAACATTAACAATGCTCGAACTTTATTTGCAACAGTTGACAGAATCACAAACCCTCCTGTGACGTTACCGCCTGAATTCCAATGTATTGCTGCCTGCAACCAGTTTTCCAGCTTCTTTTCAGAGAAAATTCAAAAAATCTGAGGATTAATCTGCACATCCACTATAAAGCCAGTACCAATGCTGTGCCCAAACAAAACAAATACAGGAAAAATGACCCAATTTCAACTACTTAATTATAAAACCCTACAGGAAATTATAAGTCAACTAAGCTCCAGTTCCTGCTGCCTGGATGTTTTACCCACAAATTTCTTTAAGAAAGTCCTGCCTGTTGTTGCTAATGATCTGATCCAAATAGTAAACTCATCTCTCTCATCAGGCGTTTTCCCCCAGGCTTTGAAAACAGCAGTACTCAAACCACTTATAAAAAAGTGGACAAATCACTACTGCAGAATTACAGACTGATCTCCAAGCTCCCATTCATCAGCAAAGTTATTGAAAAAGCTGTGTAAACAATTAACTAGCTTCCTAACTATAACCAACCGCTTTGACTCCTTCCAGTCTGGTTTTCGTGGTTACCACAGCACAGAGACCGCCCTCGAAAAAGTGTTCAATGACATCCATATAAATACGGACTGTGGCAGAACCACAGTGCTGGTTCTGTTGGACCTCAGTGTTGACCATGACATATTACTGAATCGACTGGAGAGTTGGGTCGGACTCTCCGGTCCAGTGCTTAACTGGTTTGAATCCTACATAAAGAACAGGGATTTCTTTGTTTCAAATGAAAACTTTTCATCAAAGAGGTCAAAGGTCACATGTGGGGTACCCCAAGGTTCAATCCTAGGACCCCTTTTATTCAATATTTATATGCTCCCACTAGCTCAGGTTATAACAGGAAATAATATTAGCTACCATAACTATGCAGATGACACACAGCTCTACATTACGATGTCACCAGGTGACTCAGAGCTCATCCAATCACTGAACAGATGCTTAGAACAGATAAATGTGTGGATGTGCCAAAACTTTCTCCAGCTGAACAGAAACAAAACTGAAGTTATTATTTTTGGACCTAAAGAGGAACGATCTAGAGTTATAGATCTAGAGTCAATGCACAGCTTCAGTTATTACAACTGAAATCCAGCGATCAGGCCTGAAACCTGGGAGTAGTGATGGACTCTGACCTGAACCTTCAGAGCCACATAAAGACAGGTACAAAGTCGGCCTTCTATCACCTGAAGAACATTTCCAGGATTAAAGGACTAATGTCTCAGCAAGATCTAGAGAAACTCATCCATGCCTTCATCTTCAGTCGTATTGATTATTGCAACAGCGTCTTCACAGGTCTGTCCAACAAATCAATCAAACAGCTGCAGCTGATCCAGAAGGCTGCTGCTAGCGTTCTGACTAAAACCAGGAAGATAGAGCACATAACACCAGTTTTAAAGTCCCTCCACTGGCTCACTGTAGCTCAAAGAATAGACTTTAAAATACTGTTGTTAGTTTATAAATCACTGAACGGCTTAGCACCACAATACATTAAAGATCTGCTGTTGTTGTATGAACCTTCCAGACCTCTCAGGTCTTCTGGTTCTGGTTCTGCTCTGCATCCCCAGAACCAGAACCAAATGAGGAGAAGCAGCTTTCAGCATCTATGCACCACAAATTTGGAACAAACTTCCAGAAAACTGTAAAACAGCTGAAACACTGACTTCTTTTAAATCTCAACTGAAAACCCTCCTGTTTAGAATTGTATTTGAAATGTAATCAATTACAAATTTATTGATGTAACTTGACTTAATGATTGATTCTATGTTGCATTGTGATTCTGTGTTTGTAATGATGTAAAGCACTTTGAAATGTCTTGCTGCTGAAATGTGCTATACAAATAAAATTTGATTGATTGATTGATTGATTGATTGTTAATAATGAAAGCAGAAATATAATGTCACATCAGTCGTGTAAGTTTTAAAAATGTCATTGTGAACTTAGACTGGTTGGCCAGTAGGTGGCAGCATAAGGAGTGATAAACATGACAACGCGATACTTGCATTACCTGCATTATTTGTAGTCCGATTTCTCTGACGCATCAGTGCGTGCGTTCGTCAATGAAAGTCATGGAAACGACGTTAGCGTCCTCAAGCCTATAAATGACGCTGACCTTCTGAGTTCTTTCCCCTTTGCGACGGGACTTTTGAGAGAGACGCCTGAAGGAGCCTTTACAGCCTCGGAAGGTTTGAGCTTGTTGAAAAGTCTGCTGTGCAAAACTTGTTAAAGAAGCACTTGCTGAAATACGCACTTGCTGAAGAAGCCCGTGGATAAGAAACCTGCGAAAGACGGTTCCTGGCCAGGAGAAGCACCAACAGGGTGACCAGCTGGAAGGTTAAAATCGTTCTTTTATTTTTTAATAAACCAAAGCAAGTTATTACTAAGACATTAGTGACTTGTTTAGTTTATTTTGTGTGTGTGTGTGTTTTAAAGAAATACTGACTGCTGTAGAAAAAAAAAGACAAGTAGCATTCTTTGCTAGCATAGATCGTTCTTAACTAATGAGGCTTTTTCTGAACTGAATTTCGCTGGAAATGTCAGGAATGTTAAACTGTGGTGTAATAATTTAAGAAATATATGCATTTTACTGAATTATAGTCAAATTAGTTAAATTAACGTCACATTTCTGGAAAATTAGCATGGGTTTTGACCGTTATTTTTTGAAAAATGCCATGATAAACACTCAGTTTCCATGGATACGCTGAGTGAAATACTTTAAATATTTAACATTAAGTTTTGACCGTTATTTTTTGAAAAATGCCATGTAAACACTCAGTTTCCATGGATACGCTAAGTGAAATACTTTAAATATTTAACATTATTTTTAAAACACATTCAAAAAAATAGTATTTACCTTTATAATAGTCTATACTTTAATTATTTAATTTCATTATTTTTTCAAGAAACGGACATGTTGATCTGTTTTTTATTATTGTTATTATTTTTAGCATAGCCAGGAAACATGAATTGATTTGAAAAAACAGAAATGATGATATTTAATCTAAGAGTATCAGGTTTGATGACTTTGGTGTCCAATTCTTTGAAATTTTGATGACTTCTTTAAAGCATATAGCTTTAATAGGTCTCTTGCATTTGTGTTAATTTAAATTGTTTTGTGACTTATGTGTTAGCTTATTGACATTTGTGGATAAATGTCTGGGATATGAACATTAGTGTTTGAGAAAAATTGTTATGCTGGTTTGAAAAAAAAACAAACAATAAGATTTCTGTCCAATTCTTGGCTTTACTTTTGTTTTTTGTTTTTTTGAAAAATGCCCTGACAAACATACTTGGTTTCCATGGTAATCACATCAGACTAGCGGTTTATTAGGACACTCGAAGACGCTTTACATAAAATTTCCATTCATGCACACGTTCACACACTGATGATATTAAGCTAATGGATTGTAGCCACAGATGTTATATCGTGCCAGCAATAAACTCCAGCTAAAGGTGGGAGAAGTGTCTTGCTCAAGGACACAACGACAGAGGCGGACCATTGCAGGGCAAACTCCTACCACTGTTGCCCCAGTAATAAGCATTATAAGTGTGTGTTTGTGTTTGTTAATGATAGAACATTAGTAGGCAATGAATCGTGTATAGACATACAGTAGTTATCATCAATTAAAGCTGATTTTAACAAAGAAAATAATGATTTCTTTGTAAAAAAAAAAAAAAAATCAGCTTTGATGACTTTGGTGTCCAACTTTTGGTAAACTGGATGGTTCTTTGTTCATTTAAAAAAAAATTTAAAAAGCCCAGAAAAACATATTTAGTTTCCATGGATACATTGGTGATATTATTTTAAATGACTTCAATAAAAAATTAAGAAACACTTTTCAAATATGTGCCTCCTCCTATCTAATGATAGACTTTAATATATGCGTTTAGTTTTATTACATGGGTGAACTGATTTTAAAAGAATAAAAAAAACATTATTTGAGTTGGTTAAAGTCAGCTTTGATGACTTTGGTGTTCAGTTTTTGGAAATTACAACTCTCTGTCTAGGAAAATATAATTTGCATTTTTGGGGTGCAACGTATTTGTGAGTTAATTGAATTTGTTTTGTGATTTATATGCTGGTTATTTGAAATTCTGGAAAATGTCAGTAATGCTGACTGGAGTTGTTTTGGTTTGAAAAAAGTTTTGGAACCAGCTTTTTGAAAAATGTTTGTAGTCTCCATGGATACATTGAATAAATAACACACAACTTTATTCTTAGAAAAAAGAATACAGGTAACAATCAATGTGTACCTGTTGATTTCACAAAGTAACTCAATTATTTAGTTTATTGTAATTACTCAAGACCAGAAAAACAGTGTTTTGCTCCATTGCATTTATGTGACGTATCATTTTCAGAAGTTACTTGAATGTTAAAATTCATTAGAAAAACATTGATCTCGGTTTCAGTTACTCTGGTTGTGATTAATTCGTTAGTTAAGATTTTTTGGTGAGAATGTGGGGGTTTAACTCTGCTTATCTGGTTTAAAAAGTTACTTCTGATTTTAGAAGATCGGTTTTGATTTATTCAGATCTTTGGAATGAGACTCAGTGTCTGGTCCAGGTTTCAGAAAATGCCTCAAAAACACATTTGGTCTCCTTGGATACGTTGCTTGAAATAAAATCTTAATACTTGAATATTAGAAAAGTTTTTAGATATGTATTTCTCCTGGATTATCTCTAAGTAGTTTAGATTTAAACTTATTATTGTTTCATTTAATTTTTCTAAGAAAGAGGAGTTTTGAATAATTAGTGGTTTAGGAAATGCTGTGTTGGTCCTTTGCATGTTTGGCAGCTGTAATATATTTTCACGCTGATTACGTTTTCAGAAAGAGTCGGCAATATCAATAGTGGTGTGGTGATTGGAAAACATTTTATTTTAGTTTGAGAGAATTACTTTTAGAGAATCCATTGTTGATGTATTTTGTCTCCATGGAGATGGTAATATTGAAAGAAGCATTTGGAGAAAAATAATTGTGTGAACATTCATCTGAGTTTCTTGCTAGGTTGTGTGCAGCCATGATCTTCAGACTGATGTAATGAATTTCATAACACTACCTTCAACCATAACTGAGCCATTTGGAGTAATATTAACATGTGATAATAAGACTTTGAGGCATCATGCACACATAAGGGATGCAGATTATTATTTTCATTATTTTGTCTGGCTTATCTCCAGACAAAATATAATGGCCATTTTAACACTGGATATGGATTTCTAAACCAAATTAACAGTTTTATTTTTGTAGGAGGGAGCCCCTGGAAACGGAGGAAAGGCCACTTATGTCGGCCTGTTTATTTAGATCCCCAGTCTTTAAACTTAATTAATTTTACAGGTTTACATTTCTGCTGTTGGCTATATGTGGGAGTATGAAGGTAGTACTGATGAGGTGTCAGACTTGCTGTCTTTGTGATTGTGAAAAATTGTGGAGCTCAAAGGAATTTAGTTTGATTAACTAGAATTAACATTTTGGTAATTTACAAATGCTATTGGAAACATATATTTCTAAACTTTGATACTTTTAAAGTATCAAAGTTGTGTAAGCAGTGATTTAAGTGTAATAATTATGAATGGATCACATATCTTATCCCTGGCTATTGTTAAGAATGATCAAATGTACCTGAGCATCAAAGATTTGTGAGGATGGGTTGTTATATAAAGGTAAACTGAGTAACTTGTTGCAGTCTTATTTTATTCACACTTATGGCACAATCTAAGATTACAGGTGTTTCATTAGCTATTAAGACATTCTAAACACAGTGTATAGCTCTTTAATTTATGTTTCCAAATGTTTAATAGTTTATGGTTAGGGATGAATTGCCAATAACTCTAAATTTGATTTGTTGTCTTTAATGATTGATTGGTACCAAGATGAAGCTGCAAGTTCGTTTGTCTGAGTGGCGATGCTCCGTACATGTTTGATCATTGAGTTTTAGAGTGTGTTCTGGTTTTTATGTAAAATTGTATTTTTTGCTGTTTTTTTTGTGACTAAAGATAAGCTATATTTGTTTTATCTCTTAATTCCCGTCTTTATTGTATAATCAAATACAATGGCATAGCAATAATATTGTTAATTAAATATATTCAAGAAAAACAAACACATTCACAAACCTGGGTTATTGTATTGTTGGTATTTCAGTTCCCTCAAAACATTGCTTTGGACTTTTGTGAAGGTCTAGATTCTGAATTATAGCTTTTTTTTGCTTTGTTTTTTCCTTTGCAGCTCAGACCATGGCGCTTCCAGCAGATGGATCCCCAAAGTTGGAGGGACTTCCAGACAATGGTAAGGAACACGGTAAGGTGTGGTCAAATGAAACCGACATGGTTTCTGAAGACTACGGAGAGGGGTTGAGGTTTGATCAGCTGAGCTCCGCTGTGGACCGTGGCAGTGCTGCGTCGCTGCACTGGCACTCTGAGATTCTTGAGATTCTTCCCCCAAATTTCAAATACATACAAGACATTGGGGTAGATGAGAAGCCTGAAGAAGACACGGCTCCTTGTACTTCACTTGAATTCACGTCTGGACTTGACAAACAGGAAGAGCCCATTTTGCGTTCAGAGAACTCCAGACCTATTGGTACCTCGCAACACCATCAGGTAGGTTTGGAAGAGGACGGGGCTTCTTTGACTTCTGGCCGCGCCAGGAGCATTACACAGAAGGTGGATGCTGCGAAGGAGGACAACCCACCATTAAAGCTTAGTTCTGGTACAGTGCTTCCTTCCAGCTTTAAATTCACATTTGGACATGACAATCCGGAAGAGCCCATTTTGCGTCCAGAGGACTCCATTCCTATCAGTGCCTCACCACAACCTCTGGCAGGTTGGAGAAATTTAGTGACTTTTTGCCGCGCTATTAGAATTCCAAAGAAGGTGGATGCTGCGAAGGAGGACAACCCACCATTAAAACTTAGTTTTGGTACAGTGCTTCCTTCCAGCTTTACATTCACATTTGGACCTGACAAACCGGACGAGCCCATTTTGCGTCCAGAGGACTCCATTCCTATCAGTGCCTCGCCACAACCTCTGGCAGGTTGGAGAAATTTAGTGACTTTTTGCCGCGCCATTAGAATTCCAAAGAAGGTGGATGATGCGAAGGAGGATGATACACCATCAAAGCCTAGTGATCAGGTAGGTTCGAAAGAGGACGTGACTCATGCGACATCTGTGACTGGCATAAACGGAAAGCGGACCAGGGACAGTGATGCTGAAGAGGAGCCCCCAGCCAAGAGGAGTAAGGACACTTGCTGAAAAGGAGCTCCCAGCCAAGACTGCACAGTGGTATAATGAAAATCCCATTTGGGATGAGGTCCTTCAAAGTATCGGCAGAAGGATGGCATGGAGATATGGTAAAGAATGGGAGGACGAGCCCATTCCGTCAACCCCTCTGTTCATTCCATACCGAAAGACAGACCATGAAGATCCTATTCTGTTATCCTCTGTCC
Source organism: Xiphophorus couchianus (assembly GCF_001444195.1). Classification (NCBI taxonomy): domain Eukaryota; kingdom Metazoa; phylum Chordata; class Actinopteri; order Cyprinodontiformes; family Poeciliidae; genus Xiphophorus; species Xiphophorus couchianus. The sequence goes on along the minus strand of NC_040234.1, from coordinate 26,661,252 downwards.
TCAGTCCCTCACCAAGGACAGCGTGTGAGGATCCTGGTCTGTCATCCCCTGTCCTCAGTCCCTCATATAGAATGGCGCGTAAACTTCCTGTTTTGTTATCCCCTATCCTCAGTCCCTCAGCAAGGACGTCGTGTGAGGATCCTGGTCTCTCAGCCCCTGTCCTCAGTCCCTCGTATAGAATGCCACGTAAACGTCCTTTTTTGTCATCCCCTGTCCTCAGTCCCTTACGAGGGATGATGCAAGAGGATCCTTTTCTCTCATCCCCTGACGTCAGTCCCTCACCATCGACGCACTGTGAAGATCCCGTTTTGTCACCCCGCGTTTTCAGTCCTTCACCATCAACACACCGTGAAAATCCAACTTTGTCATCCCCTGACTTCCGTTTCCGGATGGAGACTGAAAAGGACATAGAAGAGGAACCAACACCTTCAACATCTGGTGGAACTACAGCAAGAGTGAGTTCCAGACACGTGTGGTTTAGACCTCGCTACGTTTCAAGTGACTCTGATTAGATTGGGATCCGTAAAAACTGAGGACCTATGTGGGAAGTCACATTAGGACATATCATCATTTCTCTGTTTTTTTTTTTGTTTGTTTTATTAAAGCCAATGGGTTTCTAGCAAGCCTGTGGAAGCCTTAGGTAGCGCCTTGCACCGGGGCTTTTCTTTATCCCGCTGCTAGATGTAGCATTTTAGATGTTGAGGATTCTGGCAGGACTCAGGAAGCCTTAGGTAGCGCCTTGCACCGGAGTTTTCTTCGTCTTTGTGTCTTCCTCTCATCTTCCCCATGTTTCAGGGTGAAATAGCGGTTCTTCCCCACGCGGTGCTCTCCGATATAGTAAATTATTCTATTCTGTTCCTCCACTAATCCACTCTCCAAGGTTTTAATCTTTCAGGTTTTAGCTGCTCATCGCTGGATCCTTTCGTCGTCGTCCATGTGGTTCCTGTCCTTCTGGACCCCTTGTTTTTCACACTGCTTGTAAGTTTTTCCACATTCACATGATACTGCTTGCCTCCTGCTGGTGGTGGGGACCATCAGCTTTACTAAATAAAAATAGAAATAGAAGTTATTAGTAATTTACAAAGTGCTCAACCACATAGAGTTAAAATTTACATTAAGTAAGGAATGCTTGCCTGACAATACATTGTATCAGAAACCAAATTAAAGCATCAGGACAATAAGAAATTAGAAGACAAAGGAGAACATAGTTTATGATTGAAGGATTTAATTAAGAGCTTTTATTCAGAGAGACACTAGAGAACAGGAACAGAGGAAAGGAAATGGAGAGCATGTGGAGTAAAGTTTTATGTAGATAAACTATTAATCTCATGAAACAAATAGTTTATATGACCAATAGCATGTTCATGTGTTACAACACAGAAAAATCACAAAAGAATAGACATTAAAAAAATACCCGACCCATGTCCAGACTTCTCAGATTTCTGATTCTCTGATCATCCCAGGTTGGATCTCCTCCGCCTGTAATCCTCCACCTTCAGCACCACCAGTCAGGTGGAGGAAGATAAGAGAATCCAGTTGACAAAAAAAGTAAGAAAACTTATTTTCATTTTAAATATGGATGAAATTGAGCTCAAATTTCAAAATTGTTCTTCCTTCTGTCCACCTATATTCTATTTGTTAACCCTGTTGTCTTTTCTCTGGATTTCATTTCTACATCAACTCATGTCACATGACATGAGTTGACCAACAATTAAAGCAGAAGACCAGCGCCGCCTGGAATCCTCCACCTTCAACACCACCAGTCAGGTGGAGGAAGATAAGAGAACCCAGTTGACAAAAAAAGTAAGAACGTTTACTTTTACACAACAAAAAATGTTCAACACACAGAACGTCGAGGTCAATATTCAAATCTATTTCCTATTTCCTGCTGTACTTTCTCCTCACTGACACTTTTGTTTTGTGTGTGTGTTTTTTTTTACTGAGTCCTTTCATAACAGCAGAGCTTTGTGTTGATGGAAGGAGGATCAGGAATAGAGCAGAGGACCTGCTGATCTACTGGTTCTAGTAGATTTTATAAATGGTGAGGTCATGATTATGACTTGATCAGAAAGTCTGATTCAGTCATCTGTTAGATTCAGATTCTGCAGATCAATGATGTCTGATCGTCCCAGGTTGGATCTCCTCCGCCTGTAATCCTCCACCTTCAGCACCACCAGTCAGGTGGAGGAAGATAAGAGAACCCAGTTGACACAAAAACGTAAGGAAACTTATTTTCATTTTAAATATGGATGAAATTGAGCTCAAATTTCAAAATTGTTCTTCCTTCTGTCCACCTATATTCTATTTGTTAACCCTGTTGTCTTTTCTCTGGATTTCCTTTCTACGTCAACTCATGTCACATGACATGAGTTGACCAACAATTAAAGCAGAAGACCAGCGCCGCCTGGAATCCTCCACCTTCAACACCACCAGTTAGGTGGAGGAAGATAAGAAAAAAAAGTAAGAACATTTATATCTACGCAACATGACTAATCATTTCAAATATAGCTGCGGAGAGCTGAGCTGAAAGTTAGAAACTGTCGCTGTCTGCTGTCTGCTGTCTGCGCATATTTTCCTCCTTAACTTTATCTTCTCTCTTTATTTCATTTCTCTGTGAAGTCATGTGATGACTGGAGTTGACCAACAATTAAAGCAGAAGAAGACCTGCTCCACCTGCTGATCTACTGGTTGTCACAGCTTGTGGGAAAGGTGAGGACATGATGATGACTTTGATCAGAAAGTCTCTTCCAATAATCCGTGATTTAGACAGAGATTAAGGAATGTGTGTCTGATCATGTGATGATTCGCCAGCATCACTGGACCAATCAGGCGAGAGAAGACAGAGAGGACTGAGGACTAAAACGAAAATACTCTGCCTGCCAAAAAAGGCAGACGATCCAGTGGCCCCAGGTTTACACACCATCTGCTGGTACTAAATACATTTTTTACAACCTTAACTTTTCAGCCATTCTATAGTTGAAATTATTTTCTTAATTATTCAAGAATTGAAACCTTGGTTTTCCTTCCATATAAGCAAAAAAATAAACAAATTTTAACGTGCAAAAAGTTTATTTACAGTGAGCAACGCTAAAACACTTTTATACATACAGTGCAGTAAACAATTGTCATTAAATTCCCCCCCGTTGTGACAGGTTTGAGGCAGACCGACCGCTGGGGAGATGGACCTCACCTGGCACCATTACTCTGGATGTAACAGGTAGGTGAGCAGAAACTGAAGCTGCTGAGACATCTCAGAAAAGTTTCAGCATTTAATGACGTGCGTTCGACTCTGCGTTTCTCAAATTTGTTCTTCTGTTTCCTTAGCTCGACTCTCCTGTCAATCAAAACATCAATGACTCTGGAAGTGGACAGCGAGGTTTCTGGTGCCTGGCTGGAGACAAGATTCTGATTATTCAAGAGCCAAAACAAAACGTCAGAATAAATAGTTAGAAGGCAGATTTGTTTTCTATTTGTTATTGTTTTCATTATTAATGCTCCATAACACAAAATTCATCAGTGCTGTAACTCTTGAGTTGAATAAAATGTTCTTCTTTCAATCTGTTATTTCTGGAGTCTTTTTATTTGAACCATAATCATTTTTGGAAACGTTATATATTAAAGGAACGCCCACATTTTTAATAGAACTTCATAACTGATCAAAGCACAAACTGGAGAACAGGTTTAAAAGAAATGTTTTTTAGTGTAAATTCATTTGTAGTTACATAAATACAAAATTCACATCTTAAAAACAAACACAAGCCAGTCACACTGAAGAAGTTTCCTGATGTTGACCTTCGACCCTTAGCTTCACTGAAGGGTTGGGTAGAAATGTTACCCAGAGAACGCTCTTTTTCCTCATGGACTCATAACCAGTGAAACAAACTGGAAGAACTGGAAGCTGAACCAGTTGGTGGATCAAGTCGGTCAACTCCAAGTAGCCAACACCGATCGCCTTTGAAGCTTCACAGCTCCGACTCTGACTTATGAAAACCTTTCCTCCAGTTTGAGCCGAGACTGTGGAAGGTTGTTTTTTTTTTTACGGCCTGCTGCTTCTTCAGTTGCTGTGAACCAGAGTGACAAACAGGAGGAGTGAGCAGAGAGAGACGGCGCCAGTCAGGACGGCTTTCACCAGCAACACCGTCCAGCTGCCCGGCATGAAGACATGAGACGGACATTACCGGCAAAATAATCTATTACAATAAGAGTTTGGCTGAAATATTTTGGCAACGACTGAGAAATATGAACCCCCCCCGAAAAAAAACTAAACAAAAAACAACCAGACTTAATCATAAAGTGATTAAGTCTGGTTCTTTGTTGACCGCTACACTGTGGTCAACAAAGAACCAAGACAGAAGCTACAAACCTTTAAGTCACCATGCCGAGTTATGAAACAAAAAGAAAAGCCATAAAGCCATGCAGTACATGAATCTTTTTGATTTTAGTCTTTTTTTCCCAGTTTTCCTAAATGATAAACCTAACAGTTAACATTTGATGATGATTAGGCCTGTCACGATAGCAAATTTTGCTCAACGATTAATTGTCTCAAAAATTATTGTGATAAACGATAATATTGTTTGAAGACCTTTTTACACTGATTTAATGGAAATGACATAATAATGCATGTGATTTCCTGCCAAAAATAGATACGCTTTATTTTCAAAAGAATATTTAACACTGGAGATGATAAACAAAATAAACAAAACAACCAAAAACAAAAATAAAATGGATTCTCAGTCTCCATTAACAAAAAACGCACTTGAAAAAAAAACTAAACAACATAAAGCCAAAGTGGAAATAAATACTGCATTCAACCAAAAGAATGCAGATTATGAAGTCTGTATATTATGTTGCCCTTCAGTAATAATTAGATTTAAATAGAGAAGATGGGCACATCGACTACCTGATGCAATAGTTCACACTACATGGTTTTTGCTGTTATTTTTCCCCTTACAACAATTTTAAAACTTGTGTGGTGTGTTACGGTAGATCATCGTTGCCGCTCCGATCTAAATCAGGGGTTTTCCCCACTGGGAGCTTAAAGCAGCCTGTTGAATGTGACAGGCAGCCAATCAGAAAGCAAGGATTCTCCTCAGCGCTTTCTGAGGGGAAATTACGGAGGGGAATCCCAAACAGCTGACACGGCGCAACCCGAAGTCCAGCGGATATTGGAGATAATATGTGGAAACAACATTAATGTTTATTTAACATGCAAAGAATATAGAAATGACAAGAGGAGGAGTTGGAGCTAAATTGCTACTGCAGTTGATAAACCCGGTAACTTTTCAGCTGTTCTTCGTTAACGTGACATAAATACTATAGGTTCTAATGATTTTCATTCAGTCAGGACTTTACGCTGACACTAGCCACATGCATTGCAGGTAGATTGTAGTAAAGCATTGATTAATACCTGGTTTTAAAATTAGTTCACTGGACTTGTAGCCATTATTTTGTTCCCATTGTTGGACATCACATGGTAGGATCGAACCGATCGAACCGTTATACCAAGGATTTCTGTTGACTAATGTTTGGTCTGTCAGGTTTTGAAAATGGGCCGACAATCGGCCGACAGGAGTGCGCTGAGCTTTACCATAAGGAAATGAGGAAGGGAGGGTCAGTGGAGAGCACCGGAGTTGAGCCTTTTTTCATTCAGTTTCATCAACAGAAAGAGAAAAAGGTCGGAAGAGACGATAAAGCCGATAATTAAAATGACGTCGATAGTTTTAATTTATCGTACGATTAATTGATTTACCGTTTATGGCGGTAAACTAGCCTAATGATGATGATGTATTTGTTTCCCAACCAGCTTATAGTATGGTGCGCTCTATAGTCCGGAAAATTAGATAGAAGTGAGCCTGATTGGTTGGTGTTTGATGACATCATTTAGTGTGGCAACTGTTCGCTGCAACAGTTTTCTGGAACTTATGTGTAGCACTACTGAATGTAGTTAAGGGACTAGATGGCACATAACACCAGAAGACTAGATTCATCTACTGGAGCTGTTGTCAGTAATCAATAAAACAATACAAAAGAATAAGTGCTTTCAATATTATGTATTTTAAGGAAAAAAAATTAAGTGAACACCACAAGACACAAACATACATGGAAACCAAAAAAATAAATAAATAAATACTATATATATACACACAGTACTGTAGTAGATCTTCTATATAGATGTGTACAAAGAGTCCTAACTTTCCCCGCTGGTCAGCACATTGTCTGACCGACACACATTTAAAAGTCCATGTTTTAATTGTCCAGTTATTTGAGATGAAAAATGTCCAAGCACAATTTGTTTCCACCAGAAAAGAGATGAATAATGGATTGTGTGTCTAGGTAGTGAGATGGAGGGGGAACCAGTACAGACCATCAGACTCCTACCAGACCAGTATGGAGTAAATTTCAGCTTCTCTTGGCTCCAGCCAGTTGTCAGAAGCTCACCATCCTTTAACCCTAACAGGGTCACCTGGCCTGTATTGAAATAAACAGGACCAGTAAATTACCAGCCTGCTAGTTAACTAGACTTGTTTCAGTTATTATATACAGAAATAAATGCAATTATATCCACAATCTAATCTTTCAGACGAATTAAAGATATCAGCATTCATCTCATTATTTTAAACACATATTGAATTTAAGAAGCTACAATTGATGATCAAACAATTAGCATTGACTACCACCACCAACATGCCAACCAAACAAACATTTGTGTTCACTACTCACCAATTCCATAAATAGTTCAGTGCATGACAACTTCATGGCTCCAAGCTCACTGAATGTTCAGATCTACATGATTTTTTTATATTGTGAGTTTTAAAAGTGCATAATAAACAAAGAGATAAACTAATTGTTTGGAAGAACAAACCTGTGGCTCCTTTGTCTCTAGCTCTCCCCCTCACACCTGACTGGGAAAGCTGGAGCAGGCCTGATTAACCACTCAAGATGCAGTGATTGGCTGAATGCACGGTGTGACTGACTGTCACTCTAGCCAATGGAGCACCAAAGGTGGGATTAAGGGCAGTTTTTACCCTGGGTTACATATGCAGTATGTTTGTTCACTTTCAATTACATTTTAATAACAGAACTTTATTGTGCTAGACTTGTCACGTTCAGTAGTTTTTATTTAGAGGTCCGTTGTTGAAGTACAAATGATACTACTGATGAAATGATACAAATGATGAAAGATACTACTGTATCTTTGGACCTAAGTTTCAATAAGTAGAAGTTCAGAAGAATTCTGAACTGCACTAAATATAAAGTACTACTGTAATTTCAATATTGACTAGTTGTCTCATATGTTTGTACATACAAATTAATGAACTTATTAACTAAGCAGGATTTTAGTCATTTTATGTATTTAAAGCTGCATTATGTTAAATCAACACAGAAATTCCATTGTGTTTGCTGATGCTGACATCACATCTATGGAACTTGTATGAATGTATGAAACATACATCACAAGCGTCTTGGAGTTTTTTCATCAAAGGAGAAATTTTTAACTGAATTTTCTCATTTGTGCTTGTGGATTTTAGAGAAGAGACACGTCCAAGAGTTCAAGAGACTTTTACTACATTTCAACTGAAATACTGTAAAAATACAAGAATGAAACGTAAGTATTTTCTTTGAATATTTATCAAGGATAACTTGATCACAATTTTGGAAAGATATTATTTTTGGTTTGACAGAATTATTAGTGATTTGTTAATGAAGATTGTTGGTTAGAAAAAAGTTTTTTCAGTTTAAGATGGAATAGTTTTGCTTCTTGTTTTATGTAAAGATTCAAGATATCAGGACTGTTGTTTTTTAGTTTTTTTGCATGTTTGATAAAGGTGAGATGGAAGAAATCTGGAAAAATTGGCCCCAACAGTTGACTTAAAGCTTTTTTGTTCAAAGTGATTTCATGTGAAAATGTGAAGATCACTGACTGTGATAATTGTCAGAAATAACACCGTGACTGGTTTGGCTCTAAACATTCAATAAATGAGAAATAAGTTTTTATAATTTAAAATTGAATAGTTTGTTTTCTGTTTTATGCAAAAATATAAAAAAGATTGTTTTTAGTCTTGTATATTTGACAATTTGTTTGAAATGACCAAAACAGAAGGTCCAAATCTTGACAAATTTTCTCCAACTGTAGATTTAAAAGCTGTTTAAAGTTAAATTTTAATTTAAGACGGAACAGTTTGTTTTCAGTCGTATGCAAAGATAGAAGAAAAATAAATAAATAAAAAAAAAAGTATTTTTTTTTCCACGTTTGATAATGGTGACAAGAATCAAATCTGGAAAAATTGAAAAGCTATTTAAAGTTATTTCATTTGAAGATCAATGACTGTGATAATTTCCAGAAATAATCCTTTGATTTGCAGGGGAATAAAGTTCAAATAAATGATAGTTTTAAATTTCATGAATGGTTTTAGGACGCTGAAACTGATCAAAAGTTATGTGATCTTGTCATATGTTTGATCTGCTTTGTGTTAAAGTCACTGACCAACTTTCCATGCCTCTGTTTTGGTTTAGACATTTTGAGAAGAAGTGTTCGACTGGTGCTAAATGGTTACTATGGAGCTGATGGAAAACCAACGATCTCTTATCATGAGACCAGCATCAGGTAAACAGAATCAACAGAAGTATTAAATTCAAGACATGGCAAAAATATTTCTTCCCCTTTGAACTTTTTACTTCTTTTCATGTAAAAACCACAAACTCATGTGTACTATTTAGCAATTTAGCAAATAAGAAAGAAATTGTTATTTTTTTGACAAATTTCTGTAGCAGTTTATTTTTCAGCCTTCCAATTGTGATGCATCTAAATTATGATTGTGATGTATGTTCCATACATACATCACAACTGCCTTCTGATGTCACTAATTAGGATTCAGTTAGGAATAGACACAGTGGAGGAATTCAGTGTTCAGTGACTGTAAAAAGTATTTATCCCCTTGAATGTTTTACTGTTTTATTACTGTTGAAATAAATAATGTACAACAAAATTTGGATTGTGACAAAAAAACAAAACAAAAAAACTTTAATGTTGGCTGGACCTTTGTTGAATTAGGTCAGTCACTTTTAAAAAGCATGAATATTTATGCAGCCACTTTCTTTAGGTAAAATATTTTTGTTTGTTGCTATTATTTTTATATAGATTAGTTTTCACTTTGATATTATAAAGTCTTTAGTCTATTTTTTAGACCTTAGTTTGAATGCAAATTCAAACTAACTTAAAAATATATGATGGGAAAAATAAAAATAAGAGGCTGTGCAGGAAGGGCTAATTTACAGCATAGGAAAATAATACTGTACATAAATTAAAATAGCAAACTCAGATCAAAAGAGATGTAGAACTAAGTATGACTGATAAAAAATGTACAAAGTTTGTGTTTGTAATGTGATAACGTTGAATTATAACCCAAGTCTCCCTTGAATAATAGATTCTTATTCTCAATGGTGACTTCCTGGTTAAGTAAAGGGTCATTAAAAACAAGATGTGAAAAAGTTCAAGGGAAGTGAATATTTTTGCAAAAATGACTTTGCATATTTAACTCAATAATCTAAGGATCTATGAATCTGTTTACATATTTGTATTTGTTCTACCTTGGCTGAACAGGAAGTGGACATACCGTCGGTATAACCACGCAGCAACAAAAGAGACGTCTTCAGGAAACATCAGCTGCAGCAGCAGCAGCAGCAGCAGCTGCAGCAATGAGGACCTATTGAAGTTCACGCTGAAACGTTGTTTTGTCAGCGTCACATTTCTTGTCTTGTTTTATGGTAAATGATTTTCTTCTACAAACAGCCAAGCACCGATATTTCTAAGTTTTGTAGAGAGTTTTTAGTCTGAAAACAGTGTCACTAATCCTGCCACCTTCTTCTCATTTCTCCTCATTTGTCAGGATTTGCCTGCATTATTGCTCCTCTTTCCATGGACCCTCTGGTTTCTTCACCCCCCACCATAAACACAGTAAGCTTTCTGTTAATCAAAACCCATATATGAATGTCCTCTTTAGTGATATGACCCAACATCTAACTTCAATTGTGTTTAGGTTTCGGTCCCAGGATGTGAAGATAAAGGAAGACAAATACAGGAAGTGAAGGATGTACTGATAGTCCTGCAGAATAAGATGGACTACCTTCTTCCATCGGCAGATTTGTTGCCCAACTTTGCTCTGAAATCACAAGGTAAGTCATTGCTATCATAAATCTGACTGAATGTTTTAAGCTTAGATGGTTTTAATTCACTTTCTGTGTGTGTTTGAAAACAGGAGCAAAGGTTTTACAGTGGAGGCCATTAGCCGCACATCCTGGCCAACTACAAAGATGCGGTTGGTTTGGGTTTGCACTAGAAGAGCCATTTATCCACCCAGACATTGTCATCCAGGTATGAACTGAACTGCAATCATAATGCAACATGAATACGAAGCAGAATGGTGTTTGTATGTGATGTAACAGTTAGAAGGTTTTTTGTTTATCATTTTAACATCCCACTGAAACTTTGAACTGGTTTTCTCTTCAGGGGAGGACTCGCCTAAATCCAGGAGAGTGCTGGGCTTTTGAAGGTTCCCAGGGACATTTAGCCATCGCCCTGTCCCACAGAGTCCTTATCAGTCACGTCACCTTGGGTCACCTGCCTAAAATGTTGTCCCCGACTGGTAACATCTGGAGTGCTCCCAAGGAGTTTTCTGTCTATGTAAGCCACAAGTATCTGAATATTAAACAGCAACACTCAGTCTAACTTTCAGACATATTTATAAGAATATTTGTCTAATTTTGTTTTGCAGGGAATGAGGGAACCTGAACAGGAGTGGACTCATCTGGGAACTTTTATCTATGAGCAGGATGGAGATTCGCTTCAGACCTTTGAGCTACCGGTATGTTTATCCCAGTTGCTTTTTTTTTATTGCTACTTTACTTAATCATTTGCAACATATTTATATCCATTGAACTTTTCAGTGTTTTCATGTTAAAAATATAAACGTCATCGTATTCTAAAGCTGGTAAATCTAGAGAGTCTTTTTCTCTGTTGTTGGAGACTTTAATGGCAATAACTCTCTGTTGCTCGGCTGCAGACAGCTTGTCTGCCCTGAGCGAGCAACAAGAGCGGCCATTAGCTGCCAGAAGCTTCTCCGGCTTCCTCAGCTGGTCTCATACAGTCATCCTCAACACCAAACCCTCACCAACACTCAGAGCAGAGGAGACCCATCCCATTCTGTGTCCACATCGCAAACAAATCACACATTTGTAAAACTGAATAATGCTATCGGTCAATGCTTACCAATCGCCTTGGTAACGCTGGCAACAACTCCTGAGTGCCACTGGTTTTAGGGGCGCTGTGCTTTGGTTACCTTAATGACAAAATCGTACCAAGCCCCACTGCTGCAACCAACAGAAAAATTTCATTCCCTAAGAGCCGATTGACCGATGACGATGAGACCAGTAATGAGATGATTTTAGGCAAATTAATGCCCAGCTGAAAGATTTGCACAAAAAATGTCCTTTTGCACAGAACATGCTATCTATTTAGATAGAATGCCAAATAACATATTTAGACAGTTTGTCAGCAAATAAAAAGTTGATTTGGGGATGAGTTTCACTTTAAGTCTTCTGCAGGTTTTCTTCCAGGACTGATTTGTATTTATAGCTATTTCCATCAGCTGATGAAGATCACCCTCATCACCTTCCACTTCACAATTATATGCTTCTTTGTGTTGGACTATTACATAAAATACCAATTAAATACATGAACATTTGTGGACGTATGACAAAATGGGAAAACATTGAAGCAATGTTGGTGGTGCTCTTGCAATGCTTTGAAATCTCAAACTATTTTGCCTCTAATAAACTCCCTCTTAGCTCTACTGTACTATATTAAACTAATACATCATTTTATCATTACAGAGCCATGAAAAAATGGCCTTTAGCTCCATAAAGCTACAGATAAACAGTAACTGGGGCCACACAAAGTACACCTGCCTCTACAACGTCAGAGTCCACGGAGAGATCGCATAATGAAGAGGTGGAGAAAGAGGATGGATAGAGGGTAAGTATGGACAGAGGTAAGTTTTGAGACTCAAATTATTACATTTCTTTTGGAAAATTGTTATTTTTCAAAATGCCTGCCAATTAATTAAATTAATTGACAGACAAGTTTTTCTACCCACAAAAACCTTTGTGAGTAGAAAACAATCATTTGTTAATGGGTAAAAATTAGAAGCAGAAGAAAGAATTAGGGTACAAAACAGGGGTTTAAAATTTCAACAGTGTAGACATCCATTTCATTCATACATATTTTGCATATCTGGACTACATGTGCCTGCATTTTATTATAACTACAACTAAATTATAGATATGTAGGCATGCACCTCATGTGGTCGCCGGGGCAGAAACACGGGCATGGAGGAGTTTGAAGACTTCATGGAGAACAACTTCCCTATGGCTTCAAGGTGATTCTGGGCCACCACCTGGCATCTCAGAAAGAGGAAGTGGTACAGCAGCAGTACTGCTTACAGTGGGGATGCTGTGCTGCTGACCTCAGCTTGGGACAGTGTGGGTTGGTGGGCAGAATACTTTGACGGTCTTATCAATCCCCTTAGTGCATGTCTTCAAAGTCTGGGGATTTTGGTCTGGCTCTCCAATCTCTGGTGCTTAGGTCACTGAGTTGGTTAAAAAGCTACCAGAGGTGCATGAGATTCGCTTCAATTTCCTTAATGCTCTGGATATTGTGGGGTTGTGTTGGTAGACATGACTGCAACATTGCATGGACATCAGGGGCATTTCCCCTGGATTGGCAGTCCGGGGTGGTGGTTCCCCTGTTCAAAAAGGGGGACTGCAGAGTGTATTCCAAATACAGTCGGATCACACTCTTATGCCTCCTTGGTAAGGTCTATTCAGTGGTTCTAGAGAGGAGGGTCCGTTGGATAGTTAAACTTTGGATTCAGGTCTTCATCCTGGTTGTGGAATACTGGACCAGCTCTACACCCACAGCAGGCTCTTAGAGGGTGCATGGAAGTTCGCTCAGCCAGTCTACATCTGCTTTGCGGACTTGGAAAAGGCGTTTGACTGTGTTCCTCTGGGAACCCTGTGGGAGGTTTGCTAGGCTCTCCCAGTGGGTGTCAGAGCTTGGCCTGCATTGCCGGCAGTAAATCGGGCTTGTTTCTGGTGAGAGTTGGCCTCCGCAAAGGTTGCCCAGATCCTGGATTCTGGACAGAATCCCTAGGTCCTTCTGTGGAGTTGAGGTATCCGTTTTGGTGGCCTTTGGATTGTGTCTCTGCTAGTTGCAGACGATGTGGTCCTATTGTCTTCATCAGGGCGTGACCTACAGCCTTCGCTGGAGCAGTTCGCAGCCGAGTGTGAAGCAGCCAGGATGAGGATCGGTGACCTGTTAGATCACTGTATGACCGGTGTCTGAGCTTGGTCTTCATTGCCGGCAGTAAGTCGGGCTTGCTTCTGGTGAAAGTTGGCCTCCGTAAAGGTTGCCCATATTCTGTTTCTAACTTTAATGGACAGAATCTCTTGGTCCTTCTGTGGAGTTGAGGTATCCGTTTTGGTGGCGTTAGGATTGTGTCTCTGCTATTTGCAGACGATGTGGTCCTATTGTCTTCATCAGGGCGTGACCTACAGCCTTCGCTGGAGCAGTTCGCAGCCGAGTGTGAAGCAGCTAGGATCGGGATCAGTGTCTTGTTAGGTCACTGTATGACCGGTGTCAGAGAAGTTTAAATATTGTGGGATTTTGTTCACAACTGAGGGAAAAGTGGAGCAGGCGATCAATAGGCAGATTGGTGCAGTGTCTACAGTAAAGAGGACATTATCTGCAAGCAAACCCAGATAAGCAAAAGAAAATGGATTGATGGATGGATGGATACAACTAAATTGAACATTTGTAACAGAATGTTAATATTTTTTATATAATTGGGTTGGGTCGGGGGGTTCGGGGTGGGGGCGACCGGGGGGGTAGGGGGGGCTATGCTCTTGGCAACCATTGGGCACTGTCTATGGTTGTGTGGGCTCTCGTGGCTGGTCGTCTTAGTTGGGGTATTTGGCCTGGTTTTTTCTCATGGTTGTTTGTCTACTCTGGTTGTTAATAGTTCTGGGTCCTGGAGGATGTTGCCTGGGTTATGTTTGTTGTCCTGTGTTTGTGTGTCTTGCATTAACTATTTACAGGTTATGATGCTTTGGATCTGGAGCTAGCTGTTTTTTCTGTGCCATCCCTCTCTTCACCCCTCCACTGTGTGCTGCTCTGCTGCTGGATTTCTTCCCATGCTTGTCATGCACAGTTGAGTTTTCTCTTTAATTTTGTATCTTGTGATTTACACACACATCATGTATCAATATTCTTGCTAACTTTGTGTTTTGTGTTTCTGCAGGTCCCTGTCTTTGTGTTTGTGTCTCTTTCCTATCATCTTTTTCTTCGGCCAGTCGAGGCAGACGGCTGCCCGTCCTGAGTCTGGTTCTGCTGGAGGTTTCTCTCAGCTCAAACTGAGATTTCCTCTCCACTGTCGCTATATGCTTGCTCAGGATGGGGGATGTCATCAAATTGGTTTCATGATCAATTTGATGGGGTTCGCCGAGGACCCCTCCGGGGAATCGTCACCTTAACGTGGTGGAGGGGTTTGAGTACTCCAGTGAACCTGATGGCTGTCTATTATTATTTTTATTGTATTTGAATTTTTGCCATTAGAGAACTTATGATCTCTAATGGCAAAAATTTGAGACCTAATGGTCTCTAATGTCAAAGATGGCTTCAGGGGTGGAGTCAACCAAGAACGATTCAAACTCTGTCCTCCCAAATGAATAAGGAGTTTTCAGCAGAAAATGATGCAAGCTTGAATTTATTCCTTAGGGGCCAAAATGAGGATCCCCATGTTATTGACCATTCCTGTTAGGTAAATTGTATATTATTATCAAATATTTGTTGGTTCATGCGCCTTTATAATGTTCTTGTCTTAAATGCTTTTATTTGTTTCATGTTAGCATAAAGAAAGTTTCTGTGTTGTTGAATTACTTTGATTCCTTTCTCAGAAGGCCTCTCTGAGGAAGAGCAGAGAACCGTTTTCAAAATGGTTATCGCTCAGCAGAAACCTCTGCATCCTTGACCTGTTAGATAGATATAAAACCATCGCTGTGAAGACGTACAACTTGCTCTGTGTTATCCTGTGTCTGGAACAGAATGATCCAGTGTGTAGATACCATGTGTTTTGTTAGTGACTAGCATTTGCGTTGCAATCATGTGACTGAAGTGTTTTCCCCACCCCTTTGAGATGCTCTCTGTAACAGGGATCCTAACAGCAATAAAAAGGGAGAACGGACACATATGTTTTGAGAACGGAAGAGATGTGTGACTGAAAACATCTCTGGCTGTTCTCCTCGCGAGTACAAAAGAATCTAACTCTCTTGTCTTTCTTGTGTTTGTTAAATCTGTCTCAATAGGTGTTTAAACCTCCATCCATCCATCCATCTTCTTCCGCTTATCCGAGGTCGGGTCGCGGGGGTAGCAACTTCAGAAGGGAGGCCCAGACTTCCCTCTCCCCAGCCACTTCTTCTAGCTCCTCCGGGGGAATCCCGAGGCGTTCCCAGGCCAGCCGAGAGACATAGTCCCTCCAGCGTGTCCTGGGTCTTCCCTGGGGCCTCCGGGCCCGGGCCGGGCCCGACAATTCCTTTATGACATTTTGTGATCAAGAAACCTTCTGCCTTTTCTAACAAAATTCTTCCCTCAATTGATAAATCTCTTTGAAGCCAAGAATTTAGTTTCTTTTGTACATTTTCTATAATAGGGTTAAAGTTCAGAGCACTTCTAGAGTTTTGATCTTTGTTGATCTTTATGCCGAGATACTGTAGGTGACAGAGTCTTTAACAGGAATATTATAAATGGAGGATGTGTTACAACTTTTAAGGGCTAAAAGTTCACATCTACTAATGTTAAGGTAGAGTCCAGAGGCTCTAGAAAATTTCTCAACTGTATTAATTGCTAAAGAAACCTGAGAAGTGTCTTTTAAGAATAAAGTGTCTTTTTCAGCAATAGTGATACCTTTCAAATGGTTGAGTTTAATGAAATCTGAAAGTAATTGAGAGCAGATCAAAAAGAGGTATGGGGCACCGAGCAACCTGGTCTGACTCCTTGCTTTAGATCAAATCTGGGAGAGGTACCAGTATGAAGCTTGATTGAACAATATATACATGGTTTTGATTGCTGCACAAAAGTAAGGGCCAA
The DNA here is from genome assembly GCF_001444195.1 of Xiphophorus couchianus. Taxonomy (NCBI): domain Eukaryota; kingdom Metazoa; phylum Chordata; class Actinopteri; order Cyprinodontiformes; family Poeciliidae; genus Xiphophorus; species Xiphophorus couchianus. Next base: position 26,645,054 of record NC_040234.1, on the reverse strand, counting down.
AACCAAATGTCTCTAATGTTTGAAAAATAAAATTATCTACAATGGTGTTAAAAGCTTTACAGAAATCTAAAACTAATATAAGGCTGTCATCATGGCACAAATCTGCATAGTCAATCAGATCCAACACTAGCCTGATGTTGTTAGCTACATGTCTTTGGGTCATGAAACCATTTTGAGTTTCATCAATTATAAGGTTAAGAACACTTTTCATCCGCATCGCAAAAATTTGAGCTAGTATTTTATAGTCGTTAAGATGGGGTGACCAGACGTCCCCGATTTTATCGTTCTATGAATGAGAAAAAAAAGTTTCCTATAGATTGTTATTACGGTAGCCGGAGACTCCATATGGCAGGGAGTAGAAAGCGCGAGTGAGCGTCTTGCGTGCAACAGCAGCAGTTACGGTAGCTGCTCGCGCTACTGTTAACGTTACAGAGAAGAAGAGCAGCTGAGCCAACAGCCAATAAAAATCAAGAAGAGCAGCGCGCGCTGCCAGGAAGGACAACAAGCTGGAAGAGCTGGAGTTTTGAGCAGCTTCGAAGGGAGCTGACCTGATACAGTATGTGTGAATCAAAGTGTTTAGTTTGAACTGGGCTAATCCTGGCCGTCATAAAGATTTGGTTTGCGGCAAAATAAAACTAAACTTTTTTTAAAAAAAACTATACTAAAAACAAACACAAGACGAGAGCACAATGAACAGCTACAGAATTAGCCAGAGGGAGAGTAATAGTAACAGGATGGTTAAAATAAACTCATTGTAAAGAAAGATGTTTTGGAATTAACTGGTGATCAGTGGGTTGTATTTTCAAAGCTAGATATAAGTTTGGGCAGAGTAAAGTTTCTCGCAAAAAATGGAGTCACTCAGTGACAGGAAAGTTCCCAAAGTGGGTCCTGGGGGGCCGGCATCCTGCATGTCTAAGTTCTCTCCCTGGTTTAACGCACCTGGATCCAATGATTAGAAGACCTAAGAAGAACACTGACATGCTGAAAAGGTTGTTACTACAACTAGGGAGAGGACTAAAACATGCAGGATGCCGGCCCTCAAGGACCCACTTAAGGCACCCCTGCTGTAACAGATCATGAGCAAAACTATTATTTTATGGCATCAAAACAATGATCCCGTTTTGCAGTGTAATCAAGAATCCTTCTTTCACACGTCATCAAATGTTGCTTTGATGGATCAAACAGTAAAAGGACGGGCTCCGTTTTTTGTTACTCTTTGTGTTTCTTAGTTATTCTTTAGTGTTAGATTTATTTTTCCAGTTCCCCTGTTGTCTACTCTATCTCGCCCCCTGTGCCATTTTTTCTCTCTCTCCCTTCACACCTGCAGCCTGTTAGTCAATCAGCCCAGTCTATTGTTCCAGCGTTCACACCCCCAGTATTTAATTACCTCTCTCTCATTCCTCCTTGCTGGTTCTTCCTTGTGGTCAGTCCCATAAACTGCCACAGTGGCTGGAGCAGAGAGACGTTTCTCCAAGTAGAATCTTACAAAAACATATCTGAGGTCTACCATGTCTCAGGAGCGCCCCAGTGGCCTTGCAGCCATCGGTATCAACCATACAGGAGCTGAGCAGATTTCATGTGGTGACATCATTAATGACTTTACATCAAAGAACATTCTCCCATTGGCCAAGCACAAATGTTGATTCTTTAAAACCATCTCTGATTTTATGCAGTGGAATAATTAGTTGAATTTGTTTCATAAGTCCTTATTTTTTGTTAAGTCAAAAAATGTTTTTAAGTTGACCTCTTTTTTGAAAATATGTTTACTTCATTGTACTGCCCTGGATTTTTCTGTTGCATGTACAATTTGCCCTGCTAGGTTTTTGATTCACTTTGGGTTATTTGTTTCTTTTGTTGTGTTTCTTCTTTGTTAGTATGTAGTGTGAACACATAATGTATGCGCTATGGTACCTTTTTTTGTGATGATATATGTTTATGTTAATAGCAACAATAATAAAAAAAACGTTGTCTTATTGTACATGAGATGAGACCAATAATGACAAAAATCTCCTCCTTCAAACATCTCCTGTTGCCCTCTTGTGGCCAAACTTTGAAAATGTCTATTTAAATAAAATAAGAAAAAGAAAACAACTCTATAACCTAGAAATAAACAAAAACACAGTGCTTGGAAATATTTTTATATAAAGTCATTGTAACAGTTGATCAAATAATTCTTATTTCTCACATACATATTCATACATCCATATAGTAACATATTGCAGCATTAACACTCTAGTAACACTAGTAGCCTTGACTTTTGTTCAACAAAGATTCTTCTTTACATATGAGTCACAAATGAAAAGGGAGTAAAAGTGTACCAACTTCATCATATCAGAAGCTTCCACAATAGTTTTTGTCTTGTACATGACACAAGATAAAATATGGCACATTGCAACAAGTGGATCGTCGATGACGATTTGGGCGGGAATTGCCGAGTCACACTTTTCTCTCACAAAAGCTTTCATTTATTTGATCATTCTGGCGCCTTAAGCTTGTCAGGTTACTGTCCCCTAACAGATGGGAGCAGCTTGGTGCAAAAATGTGGATAAATGTTCACGAATCGTTTTGTTTTCAGGGAAAACACATCAACACTCTTGTCTGACAAAAATCATCGCCTGTCATTTACATAGTTGCTCTAATATTTTGAATATGCTGCTATGGTCCATTTATCTCTGAAGTCAAAGCTTAATCTGGAATTGATGTCACCCTGAATTTAACTATATATTCCATCTGACAGATGCAAAACCAGTGGAAATTAAGAACTGTTCCACTGTGTGAACAGGCTAACTTATACAAGTCCACAATACATCTTATTGGTGAAAACACTGTAAAAATGTTCAATATGAGTATCATGATTAGTGATTGATTTCATGACATACAAACCATCAGAAGTGGAAATAAATATGTTCTTATTAGAATTGTCACCATATTTTGAACATGTGGCAGCTATTGGTAACCTGTTAGTATTGATTTTCCCAACATACGACATATTAGTTATGACTTCTGAGTGTAAACTGACTGCCCCGTACGGCTGGGTGCTTATTTATTCTATGTGACAGGCCCTGTGGAAACTTCAGATGTCAACATGAACTATTTAGCTTCTAGCAAAAAAAATATCTTTCTAGAGTGATTGTTCAGTCACAGGTTGGCAGCTGGAATTTGGCACAAAATGTTCATTAAGCTTTGGGTTTCTCAAACTGAAGATATATCAATGGGATTTCATGAATTTGTAGTATACAGACAGGTAGGCTAGCTAAGCTACAGTCATGCTAGCATTTAGCATTTAATTCAAATGCCTGACAAATGAGTGTCTCAACTGTTTGTTGAACATACTCTGTGTGTTGGTGCCGAACATTAGAGCGTTTAGGTGTAAATTACTGAAAAAACCTAGCTCTCTTTGAAGAGGTTCATACTTTAGCAAAGCTACTAGCATAATTTTACATTTAAATTCTGTCACATATTAAATGTAAAGCAGTTAGCAAATTCATGTGTTATCATATGACAATTAGTGTGCCAAGATTCACCAACACTACATTCCAAGAACAATATTGTTAAGATATTGACTTTTTGCCAAAGACCAATTTGGTATAGCTAAAGTCTTCCGGCACAGTTTTACCTTGTTGCCTGTAAAATAGGCCTACATTAGGTCAATTAGAAATAAATTACCTGGCACCAATGAAAAGTTAGCTTACCGGTGAATTGAAGGTGATAAGATATAGCTATTGCAAAATCACTGCAGGAAAACAGAAAGCTTGTACAGTTTTGACAAACCTTTAAGATTTTAGCCATTTTTTTCCAAGAATCAAAATCAAATAACAGCACATTCATTATCGCTCTTTGAAATGATGGACCTGCCAAAATCATAGAAATCTAGAAAAACAAGGTATTTGTTTTCACCTTGACTTCTGTGGCTTCATTGGATGGCCTTGTGAAAATTAGCATCTCTACCTTTTGAACACAACCTTTACCCTCCATTACCCTGCAGCAACAGATGCATTACCTCCTGGAGTTTGGACTGCTAAAGAGAAAACAATATGTGGAAAGTCAAGTTGGAAATGCCTTTAAAAGAGATGCTACTGGTCTGATTAAGCCATCAGAAACTTCTAGGTAGAGTGACACATAAATAAGCTCTTTTGGCCTAATTTCATCCTCTGTCTGCATATTTGACTTGTGAGGTCTGCTGTGGTAACAGGGCTACATGATTTTCATCATTTTTGCTGCTGCAGCCCAGCTAAGTACCATATACTTCCAAACTGCAACTAGAGTTTGACAAATATCTGCATCATGGACACATCTCGTCTGGAATTTGCAAATCATTCATAGTCATTTATCATGTTTAAAAAGCCGTTTCCGTTTGTTTTCAAAACCGCCTGCGAATGGCATTCTGATTTTGTTCAGTACTCTGAAACATCAAATAGCCTGTTATTATTCTTCAGAGATCATAAAATCCACATAGATGCGTTGAATGCTCTAGTCACGTGATTCCAAAGTTGGCATACATTTAACAAAGGTAATCGTACAATTTCATTGTGTAACAAAATCACAAGCTTCCATGTTTTTGCAATCCACCAAAGAAAGTCCTTCTCCTCTGCTCTACATCTCTGATACAGAATGTATAAAACTTTTTTTTATTTTTTTACAGTCTCTCTTGTTCTGGACTCAGATATTCTGAGTTGGCTCATTTTTCTTCTTTTGTGTTTTTTTTATTTTTTGTTTTATATGAAATAATGAGTCTTCATAATGATATGGCACAATATCTCTGACCTTTATGAGAAAGCAGAGGATTTTAACAACTGAAGACAGTTTATTCGCTACAGTTTGACTTTATGACATAAAGTTATCAAGGTAAAGCCTCTGGGATGATAATGTCAAACCCTCATCCTCTGTGTCTCTACTACTGTTACTTTACCTTGACGAGTTGTACCCTTTCATGTGTCTCACAAATTAGATGAAAATTCTGTAGCAAGTTAGAAGTTTATGAACAACAGCTTGTCCATACAAACCAGATATTTTGCAAACCAAATATTTTCAGCTCAGTTAAAAAAAAAAACTTTCCAAAGACGAGTTTTAAAAACCGTGAACTTTAGAATGTTTGTGGTGCATCCATATGATCTGATAACACGGAAAATATTAAAAATGACGATGTATCATCCCGTCTTGTGCATGTCCACACTGAGTTAGGATAGTTTTGGAAGAATATTTTGAATCTTTTATTGATGGAAAAGCATCAGAGAGGCTTTCAGTCTGAAACATCGGAGCCGATATTTTCACCTAAACCGTAACATTCTTGTTGAAATCCAGCCGCTCCTTTACACGTCTCCAGTGGTCAGACTTTCTGACACTGGCACTTTTTGAAGCCAGGGATCAGAGTGAAACCTTTCTGAAGCCACCGCCACAGAGGTGTGGAGTATTCCACAGGTGTGAAAGAACACATGTGCAGAACACACTACTGTAATCAGATAATAACATAAACAGTGGCAAACAGCATTGTACTGTGCGTGCTACTTAACCTGATCGGTTTAACACAACTTCGGAATTTGTATGTTACTTGATTCATCAGAGACGGGTTACTGTTTTCTAATTGAGCTGGAAGCTAGTGAGTTGGAAGCTAAAGGTCAACATGTTAACATGCTTTGCCATCTAGCGCCCTGGCTAGATTAAGGTGTCTGGGCGGTCTCGTCTAAATGTAGAACTTTTCCCCAATCACTGTCCAGGCAGTGGTCTCGTGGAAGCACAGCCTTAGGACCCACCATTCGCAATCCCATCATTCCTTAAAACCTAAACTTAACCTTAACCCTAAAACACATTTAGCATTGACCAGGCCTTAAGTAAAATTTCTTTTTATTTCAAACACATTTCTGTACCAGTATAGAATATGGAAAGACTTTTCCATATTCTATACTTCGCATGAATGAACTAGAAAGGGTTTTGGAATGTGGGGACATTAGAGTGGTGTTGAGGCCCAGATTTTTTGTCGTAGATGCCTACTGAGCATTCTGATGTCATGAACATCACTTTGAAGTAATACTGATTAATAACTGATTAAGTGGCAGTTATCCTGCTAATTGATCAGTTATAGGCCCAAAATGAGTTGACAAGTTGGTGCTCATGTAAGGGCATTTCAGTTCTGAGATGCCATTTGCGTATACAGAAAGGAAGCCATGAACAAGGCGTTACGAGGGTATAAGAGTTAAGAGGATCTCCTGCTTTGGAATTTTGATATCATTATTATCGTCATTATCGCCACCTGCTGGAACAAAATAGGCATTACAGCATTATGATATGGAATCCTACGGCACCGTGCCAATGCAGAAGCAGACTTTTTCCAAACTGAAGAAGAAAAAAAATCTGTTTCAAAAAATATCTGGAGAGGTGTAGACGAGGCCTGTCTATTCTACGGCGAACTTCAGTTACTGGAAATCATGTGGGCTCGTTTTTGCCCGCCGGTGCTGTTACCACATAATAGAAGTTTAAAATGAAGGGCTGCTCCCTGCTCTTTCATGAATAAATAAGACACTCAGTCTCCCCCATGAGAGCGATGTCAAATTGATGCCACAACATGGTGTCTTACTTTCAGTAGTTCAGCATGACCACCCCTCAGTTTCTTTTGCATTGTTGAGGTGCGGCGTATCCAACACAAAGCAGCATGCTAGGGAACCTACAGAACCTACATGCATGTCAAACAGCTTGGTCAGTACATAAAGCCAACCGGGTCACCTGACCTAAAAGTGTGTCTAGTCTCTGGTTTGGATTAGATTGACTGGCTCGGCGCAAGGTAGGTGAAGGGAAAGAAGTTTTGTCCGTGTTGCTGTTGAAAGCACTGAGCAGTGGAGACAGAGGATGGTACCGGCAGCCCGGGTCTATAGAACCAAACGGTGAAGTCATAGAACTGCCTTGGAAGAGGAAATACATCTATGTACTCTCTGATATGATTAGGTTTTCTTCAGATGTTTCAGTATTTATGCTTAAGGACGTCCCTCATGACACAAGAAGTCATCAAGAATGCAATATTTTTCTTTCTCTCTTTCCTTCCTTCCATCCTTGCTTCTTTCCTTTTTTCCTTCCCTACTAATGTTTTCAGTATTCAGCACCGACATGCAGCGATTAAAACAACTAAATCTGTTCCCCATGTAAATATGTGCCCTGGAGGGTTGAGTATTGCACTTTGTCATGTTTTCATAAATGTAAACATCTTAAGGGCGGGTAGGTTTGCTTAATGATCAATGATCTGTGCAAGAAGGACTAAGATTTCACTTAACCTTCTATATAAGTAGTTGGCTCGTGGAGTTTTCCTGAATAAAAACATGAATGCTCCTTTAAAATACAGTACTATAGATATATTGTTGATGGAATATTTAATTACACCGAGAATTTCACCGGGGAGAAATATTACTGCTCGACTTCCACTCTCCCACATCATGGTGTTAGCTAAGGAGCTTGGGCAAGAGGCCAGTTGTTGGTTGTGTGTTTGGGTTTCATGGAGTGATTTCGTGCCAATGCGTGTAAAACACATCATATTTGTCAGAAGTCAAGCCATTGACTCAAAATGTGTACTATTGATTGGTGCTGTAAGTGAATGTGGGTCCATGTCTGGCGTCTCTGAACCAGTTTGGAAGATTTCAGACGGTGTCCCCTGAAAAAGTTCCAGGTCAGACTGATGCGGTGCCTGAGGCTAAAGACTGATATCAAAAATATCTCTGAAATACTTCCTGTTAATATCATGAAAAGAACTCTGCTTTCTAAATAAGAGATATTATACAGTGCCTTGCAAAAGTATTCCAGTACTTTTCAACATTTTGTCACATAACTAGAACTCAACAACGTATCAACATTTCAAAATAATTCTGCGTGCCATGTCACAATTAATATGATAAGAATGCTTTGATGCACTAATTGGAGGAATCTTATATTTTAAGTGCCATGTATGCAATTTTTGAAGGCCAGAAACCTTTCTGTTCTCTGCTCCCACAGTGGATGGACATTCTTGTTGGCCTAAATGCTCTACCACAAAACGATTGGTGGAAACATTGTGATGAAAGACGATCAAAGAGTCTAAGAACATGGGTCGGTTGTAGCCAACATTCTCATTGCAATTTCCCAAAATAGTATCTCAATTACTTATTGTATTGATATTGTCCAACTCTAGAGACAGCCATATCGTCTTGTTGTAAGCCATGTATGTCCCAATAAAAATGAATTATTTTATTGTGTACAATAAAATAATTTATTAAAATATGTCAGTTTTTTGATGCAGCATGACAACATGTGTAAAGGTTCATGAATACTTTTGCGAGGCCCAATAGAGACATTTTTCCCCGTTTGAATGATGTTAAGTGCTTATCTGTAGTTAGTGAAAATGTCTTGAGGTTTCTTTTTTCTAGCCACGTTACTTTAGTTATTCAGGCTAAGAGGTCATATTTTGATCAAGTCCAGTGGACTAATTGGTATGAAGGATGTAGGAACCTCCTCAGGGTCTCACACTGTATTGACTTTGACGTGGTAAATCTGTCCCCCAGGCCATCTGTTTGTGTATAAGTGATTCATTACTTGACTCTGGTGATTTCATTTCTATTTATGATTTGAAATGTTTTGTCCTCGGGGCTACAAACAATAAATTTGGTAAATCGTGGACTAACAGAGACGCCAGGTGACTGTATCTCTCTAAGTTAAGACAACTTGTTTCCCATTTGCCTTCCCTAACTGCGACCTCTCTATCCTTCCACCTTTCCTTACTCCCCTTCCAGATCCCTTCTATCGGTCAAGGCCTATGAGAAGCTTAGTCTTCTCTTCCTCTTTCTTGCTCTCATTCTTCAGGTCGGCAAACACCTGGGTGAAGAAGTGTGGGTCGGTGTTGATCTGAAGCATCTTGCCACTCATCCGGTTGATGATCTCCAGGCAGCGATCCCAGAAGGCTTCCTTCTCTGCTTCGACCAGGAAGGGCTTCAGCGGATACGAGATCTCATTGCCCATGTAGGAGTAGGAAAGGTAGAGGCAGGTGAGAAGCGAGGCCTGGAGCTCCCGCTCCGAGGCCACCTCGGACGAGACCACGTCGCGGCACAGCATGTAGAGGAAGACCACGTTGGCTGGAGTGATGAAGCCCTGATCCTGCCAGCCCTGCAGGAGCAGGGAGCGGTCCACGCTGCGCAGCCACAGCACCGGGTCTGTGGGGGACAAGCGCTTCAGTCTGTAACAACGGCGGCAGAGGAACTCTCCGAGGCTACGCATCAGTTCGCTGGTGGAAGCCTGGGGTTCAGAAAAGACAATACAAGTCAATGGAAAGAAACAGAACGTGCACGGCAGAAGATAGATTTGATTGATTAATTAATTAAAGGTGACACATCATGCTTCCTTGAACATGATTTTTTTTGGGTAGCGCACTCTTTGGGCTACACGAAACATATTCATAAGACTCATAAGATTTTCACAAGATTTTTAGAACAAAATCTTTCTAAGATAATGAGGTTTCAGTTTGGCCAGCTCTGCCTATTTTGAGAATGATCTCTTTTACGGGCTCTTGTCACTTTAAATCCAAATAAACAACTACTGCTCCTCAACCCCAACTCAGCATTTACAGTTGCACAAGAAAATGGCTGAATGAATGAAAGTACAAAAATGTGCAAAATGAAAATTTTGCATAAGTCCTCTGTAAAAACAGTCAACTAAGGTAATCAAGTCTTGAGCTTTGGACTTAAAGATGGATCAAAGGTCTAGAGGGAGATTGTTCCAGAGTTGGGGTGCTGACACTGAAATGACCCAGTCATCCCAAAGTAATCTTCTAGTAAAAGATGATTTGATTACTTCAGGGACCTCCCACATACAGGAGGACTAAAAAGTTCAAATAAGTAAGGTTAGGCAATGCCATTAAGAGCTTTAAAAACAAACTGTAACATTTTAATATCAATTCTGTAATGAACAGGAAGCCGTTGTAAACAGGCTAGAACAGGCTCAGGTGTTGGTTAAATGACGGGCGGCCGCATTCTGGCCAAGTTGAGAACATCTTGGAGAACAACTTCAACTTGTTGTTCCTGTTGGGTTCAGTCAAATAGATTAAAAATGTGACATTTTGCCTTACCTGAACAATGATCCGTTTTGGCGTTCCAGCGGCGGTGGAAGGCGGGATTCCAGGTCCTGTGAGGGAATTCTTTTTGGCGACTACAGCAGCTACGTTTGCAACGGTCTTGGAGGTGGGCAGGTGGGAGGAGGTAGTGGTGGTGGCAGCCGAGGGGTCCTGACCGGATGAGTATGACGTGAGGTTAGCGCAGGACTGAGACTTTATTAGCTTTAGGCTGTTGGAGGCTGAGTTGGTCGTAGTGGCTGCATGGCCGTCCGGGGAGCTCCCTTTCCCGCCGTCCCCGACTTCTGATTGCAGCTTCTTGGAACCCTTCCTCTTTGCTGATACAGCAACGATCCGTTTCCATGGCAAAGCGCTAATAATGGAGGGGCGCTTGAGGGACTTAGCAGCTGCCGCAGCCTCCTTGGCATTCTTGCTGTTCTGAACAGCTGTGTAGTGGCCCACTGTGGCCGGGCCGTCCTCAAAGAGAGCAGCTTTGCGGTAGCTTGGAGAAAGCGACAGCACAGTTCCCATGATGTCTGATCAGACTCCGTAGACGGACCGGGCTCAACAGGGAGAAGCTCTTTGACTGGTGAGGACAAAGAGCTCTGAAGGGGCCAGAGTGACTCACTTGCAGAGGAGTTACAACCTGTAAACAGAAAACAGGACGGCAAAGTTACTAAAGAAGATATTTTACAACAAATAGGAGTCTGTCATTGTTGTAGCAGAAATGATGAATTCCACAAATCAGCTGTTATGTGGAACAAAATGCGAAGAAATGACAGAGATTTTTTGGAACATCAAGTCCCAAAGTATCAGTGAAGTATGCGGGCTGCTAATGAAGAGCTCCTGTTGTCAAACGTTCATGTATCCTGGAGATATAGACAGGGATTACATTCACAGTGTCCTGCTGCTTTGTAACAAGGTGAGTTACTTTTTGTGACATCACAGTCTTGTCAATGTGTCGGCAAGAGGGCTGGCCAAAATATGATGACTGTCCCAATCGATGGAAAACGAATGCACACAGGCTATGTTTTGACAACAGGTTCTACATGTTCTTGCTACATGCATTGTGTTTTTCTCAGTCCTTCTCCTGCTCATGCCACAACCCCAAAAAGGGCCAATGGCCAATGTCTTTCTACTATCATCTCAGTAGAATTCTTCAGTAAAGAAACTTTTCCATAACATTTTAACGCCGATGTAAGAGAAGTCTTTATGGAGGCAGTAATGCTAAGATGTCTGGGTCTTGTGTTGTGAGGGAACCTGTGACGTCTGTTGGACCATTATTTTAGGAAAGTTCCGATAGGATCAGGAGAATCTGTCAACTACTTGTCAGCCATCAAATAGTAGCTGAATACCTGAAGCCAACTGTTAGTCGAGCGCTAAACAGGGAAACAAAGTATCTCTATTTGAAGTAGGTAAGTTTTTCTCCTGCATATTAACATTGTGCACCACTGCGCTTCTTTGTTTTAGTCCTTGTTGCCATGCAACATTGTCTCCTGTCTTCTAAAGACCAAATATTCCAGTTATCTTACGTTATCTTACTTGCTACTGTAATTGCGATGCCAACAAGTCATTTAACAGACCAATGACGGAAGACAAACATGTGCCGGATTTTTAAGATTTCTTTGAATTTCTGAAAATGTTTGAAGACCATGTAGAACTTTTCTTCCAGCATGGTGTGTTCCTCTCTCCCATTAAACGCCAATATAACATGTCAGAGTTTGGGGTTGTAACAAAATGTGGACACATTTTAAGCTTTTGCATATGAAAGTAACTGCATAAAATTATTTGTAATTATTTATTAAGAACAGCTAAATATCTGTATTCAACATTAACATTCCGGTGCACAGTTTGACTTTTAAACCACATGCTGGAAATAAACGTGCTGTGCAATCAATGCAGGCATGTAGGTGTTGTGGTGATAAATGGTGAAACTGCACCATTTCGCGGCACAAGGTCACGTTAAGCATGTCGGCGCTGCAGGTTGGAGGCATGTGGCTCTTCTCGTTGCCATGGCACAGGCAGCCGGTGATCATCGGCGTTATATAAGGAGCGAGAAAAGGCCACATGCAGAGGCAGTAAAAAGAAATGTGCGCAGGCATCCATCTTAGCTTCAAAATGGAAGCCTTGAATCCGCCCCCACCAGCAGACATCAGCAGCCGCTGCGCCCGCTAGGCCCGCCTCAACCCATCCGAGAAAAAAAAAAAAAAAAACAGATAATAAACAGAAACATGCTGATTTATCTTCAGGGTTTGTTTTTTTCCCGTTTTGTTTTGTTTGGATGAATCAATCAGAATGATTGCAGAGGGGTGACGCTGAAGCAAAATCTGCATTTCATCAGCGTTCTGCCTTTCATTTAAAGAAAAGAAGAAAAAAAACACATGCCTCTGTCCTTTCTGTGTTCTCCTACCTTCTAATTAATCCTCTCTCCTTCTGGGATCCATGTGTTCCTTCTCGACGGATCGGCGCTCTCAGATTGAAAGAAGAAGAAGGAGGAAAAAAAATAATAAAATGTGCACACCATCGGCATCCACCAGCGGCGGCTCAAAACGGCTTCCGTCCCGGATGGTAGCCTACATAAACAGAGCCTGACGCGCTTCTCTCTCTCCCCCAGCCGGTGGTCTCTCTGGTCGGCCCCCCCTTTGCCTCGCTCACTGGGGGCCCCTCCTTCGTCGATGGGGACAGGGGCCCGGGATAGATGCGAAAATGCGCCTCGGAGCGCGAGAGAAGATGTCTTCCATTAAGAAGAGATCACCTTGGTCGGTCGAGGCTGTTGCTCACAGCTCGGACGGAACGGAGACACAACAGGTTCTGATCCCTAAACTGACACAAAAGCTGAAAACGGGGAAGAAGAGGAAAGCGCGCGCGCGTGTGTGTGTGTGTGTGGAGGGGAATAGATGAAATCCAAAAATAGATGGCAGATATTCTCTCTGTAAAGCTGCCAGAGAGAGAGAGAGAGAATCGTTGCTTGGATGCGGACATCTGCAGTTATTCGGGTTGGATGTGGGAGAGGAAGCGGCGGCCTCTGATTGGCTGCTGCCGGGATGCTGCTGCTGCTGTTGATGCTGCTGCTGGTGCTCAGTGTTCACCCGCAGCCATTGGCCCGCCGCTGGCTGCCGGGGCCTATCGGGAGCTTCGCTGTCCGCGGTGCTGAAACTGCGGCGGCTGCTGCTGCGCCGAGGCGGGGGGCGGGGGGGCAGCAGCTGACAGGTTTTTATGAATCAGACCCACTGAACACCGTGTGGGTGTCAAACCCCACCAGAGGATCACTAGACAGCCTCATCCGGGGAATTTGATCGGTTTACTCCCCCATTTCTCCATTACACTGGGTTATGAAACATTTTTTGGGGAAGTTGTCTGTTTTTTTCAACTGAATTAGGATTATTTTGCACTGCCGAATCCAAAAAATGACATTGATTTTTTTTCCCAATCAGGTCAGGTTTTTATTCTAATTGGATTTAGAGAAATCGGATCTTCTCACTAAATTGATGACATTTTTGTGACTTTTTCAGTTAATTTCCATTAATATTTCGCATCCAAAACAGGTTTTAGGGGGAGACAAAAATAGTGTTCTAACAGAGTGCATTAATTAAATGTCACAAACTTGAATTTATGTAAATTAAATTATGATCACTGATCAGGGTAAGTGAACATTACGTCTTCATTGTGTAAAATTCTCCGTCTCTTCTCTCTCCTGATGGAATCTCTCCTCCTGCTCTTCACTCATTGATCCAGATTCTCAGTAAACTGATCCAGATGTCAGAACAAGTCGTGCATTTTGATGCTCATGTTGCTCCATAGTTCAGAGAGTTGATCTGATTGAGCTAAACCAAGGTGATTTTTGGATTCAGTTAATCAAAATGACTCTAGAACTGTTGAAAAACCCGAGACAATTATTTGACTGTTGACTAGTGATATACATTATTTTATTCAATTTTGTTTTGTTTTCTTAAATTTAGGAATCATTGACAGATCCAGAATGAGAAGCAAATAAACATGCTGCTTGGAAACCCCCATTATCATTATACTTGTAAAACAAAATTCCCAAGGTAAAGCAGCGTTTATTAGGGCAATTTTATTTCATCTCCAGTATACCTTATTAATACTCATTTGTTTATACTGTTTTAGATATATTGATATGATATACTTATACACTGGGGTATATTAAGAAGTCAATTTCCCCTCTGTGAGAATATTAAAGGACTATTCTGTTCCGTTGACCATCAACTGTCTGACTCCCTTCTCGTCCCTGCAGAAGGTTGCAAGGCAACAAGATAATTCCAAGAGGAGTGAATACTTTGGAACACACTGTGCAGTTCTATGTCTTTGTACTAATTCATGTTATTCCCCTGAAAGCCCACTTCATAGGAAAATAACAAAAATTTCACTAAACAGATGGTAAAATTCAATTCAGTTTATTTCACAGCACACGTCGTCTCGAGGGACTTTACAATAAAAGTCATTTCAGTTTAATCACACACACACAATCCAGTTGATGCTGGGGTTCAAAAGGTGTGTTAAACTCAGTTCATTATTCAAAGTAGTTAACAAATGTTTCTATGGAAACCCAGAGGAGCGTCGACTTGCAGTATTCACTCTTCCTGGACGTCCACAGCAACGATCGCTTGCATCGCGTTGTCGACTTCGCAGCAGTAAAGACCCGATACTAAACATGCAGGTGGCGACAGCGGAGAGGAAGAACGCCTCTTTAGCAGGAAGAAAACTCCAGCAGAACCAGAACCTATATGACCAGATATCTGCCGAGAGCAACTGGAGGTTTGAGAAGACGGAGCAGAGACACAGAAAGAGACAAAAGGACTGAAAGGAGGAGGACTTTGTATGCTCATCCAAAGTAAGAAGCTAATGGAAGAGGGAGAACGACTCGCTGATGAAACGCCAGACCAGGTGTAGCTTCTATGGAGGGAGGAAAAAAAACACGCAAAGAAAACATAAAAGTAGTTGAAATAATAGCAAATGAGCAGAACAGGAAGTAAGGAAAAATGGATAGCTTGTCCTCCAGCAGCGTAAGCCTGTAGCAGCATGACTGAAATAAAAATAAATAAATGGAACTAACTAATACAAATATAACATACAAAACAAAAATGCCACGTCAGGCATTCACTTGAATTAACCAGATATACTAAGGTTAAAGGTCAGGATTAACTTTTGGTGTTTTGTCTCTTTTTCTAGGGTGTCAGGTCCTGACTTGTTATGGAGTTTGAATCTAGTGTCATTATCAGGGCGTGTTCCTTAGTCTCTTTGATCAGATCAGCCTGGTTTCCGTTTGACCTTAGTCACCTTATTTCTGTAATAGATTCATTTTCCTAGTTATTCAGATTGTAGGGCTGCACAGTGGCACAGTTGGTAGCACTGTTGGCTTGCAGCAAAAAGGTCCTGGGTTTCGATTCTCGGGTCTTTCTGTATGGAGTTTGCATGTTCTCCCTGTGCATGCGAGGGTTCTCTCCGGGTACTCCGGCTTCCTCTCACAGTACGTGTGAGTGTGTGTGTGCATGGTTGTTTGTTCATTCACCCAACTAAACCCCGCCTGGACCGTGTCCATGGCTACCAAAAGCACCTGGTTACAGCGCAGTTTAATAAGTGACATTCAACCAAATATTAATGGTGATTTGTGTTCATATTTCAGCCGACATTTATAATCTGCATTAAAGAAATTTGACGCTGTGAACATTCTGAAAAGGTTCTGAGCAGCACATGCATGAGGTTGATTGACAGTGCCAAGACCCTCCCCCTGGCTCTGATTGGTTGTTTCTGACTGCATGTTGTATTTCTGCAGATGGCGGTAGGAACACAGAGAGGAGGAAACAGAGGAGCTTCATTTTTTTTTCACAGATTATCTGTCTCATATTTTACCATCACAACATGGTGACAGTTTTAACAAAATTGTACAAAATATATTTTCTTTTTTATAAAAGTTACACACTGCAGCTTCAAGGGAATGTTTTCTATCAAACTAAAAAGTTTTCCTTACATTTGGGTATGTGGGGAATGTCCAAGTAACCTTCATGTTCTTTCATTCACCCTTCATCTGATAATAAACTCCATCATTTTATGGAATTTTTTCATACACAACAATAGATTCCTTAGAATTTGACCAATGATGTCCAAACGTTTTGTCCTAAAGGTCGAAATTGAGACGTTTTAACTACGGGCATGCTACAAAATTCATTAAATAAAAATTCCAATCAGTATTTAGTGTTATTTTTCTTTTCCTCTCTTTTTTTAGTTTTATCTGCTGAACAGTAAATGCAACTTTTATAAAAACCTGTATATTACTAAAGATTTAAAATGTAAAAATAGCTTGAGATTGAATGAAGTCCATGAATCATTTTCTATTTTGTTGGCCTCTTTTTTTTTTTTTTTTACTATTCTTGAGACTGCTGTGAATTTCTTCAAGATGTTAGGCGGACCTTAAACTCATGGAAAACCCACAGCCGCGTGCTGATATGAGAACTGAATGGACTTGATCGACTTAATTATATTGATCTATTTATTAGTTTTTCCATAATCCTTCATCTTATTTCACCTTTCTTTGTTTAAACTTGTAATTGTATCGTTTTCAACATTAAATAAAGTTCCGGATAAAAAAAAAAGAAAAAGGTAGAAAGCGAAAGAAAGAAAAGAACTACATATTCCATCACGTCGTTCGCATGGTTGAAGATCTACTTCCGGGACAGGAGGTTAAATAACTGAAATGTTGTTTCAGAAGTCTCCCCGTAATTAAAATGTAACCGTGTGTTCTGTTATAAGGCTGTTCATGGACGCTTTGGACCGACGTCGCGCTCTTTACAAAGGAACCACTCCGCCATGGAAGGAAACCTACCGGAAGGTTCGCTGGAAGACGTTAACGCTAGCTTCCGTTAGCTTGTTGTCATGCTGTCTTTAAATTGTTTTACTTTTGTTCCTGTTGACATTTATGTTTGTTTTTGTTTTTTTAAAGCGGTGTGTGGACCGGCTGAAGAACAGCCGCTCCAGGCTGCTGGACAGATACCGGCAGATGGGAGACGAGCAGCCGCGGAGCAGCTCCATCATCGTCCAGGAGGTGATGGAGGAGGAATGGAGCGCCCTGCAGCCTGATGACCAGAGGCTGCCCTCACTGTGGGGCCCTCACGGCGTGGCACAGGTCGGGCTCCGCCGCAGACAGCTGACCCGTCTCTAACAACGCCTGACGTCTTTACTTTTCTAGCAGATGTTCAGTGTTATGAAGGAGTGTGATGAACTGGCGGTGCTGGAGGAAATCCACCGGGAGCTCATGTCTCAAGGTGATCAGTGCACTGTGTGTGATTCAGGGGAAGCGGAGTGAGTCCAATTCAGAAACACCCAAAGGACATTTTTTAATTTGTGACTATGTCATCCATGTGTTTTCGAAAAGTCATGTTAGCTGACCTACTGAAAAGGTCAGCGTGAAATTTTTGATTTTCCACTTTAGGAAATTTGTCATAATTTTCAGAGAACCACCATTTTATTCTTAATGTTAGGTTTTAAAATAAAGAAAACATAAAAAGAGATCCAACTATGCCACCAGAGAGACTTAAAGAGGAGTGGCAAAAGTAAAGGTGCTTTGCAGAACTTTGACAAGGGGGGGAAACACATTACAATACTGGTACTTTAGTGTTCTCTTGTGGATATTAAATGCAATTCTTTCATAAGAAACGGAAACACTACCTTTATTACTTACTAAGAGCCTTTGTTGAAGGCCCAAGATCCCCGGGTCTGGTCACTAGTCAGTCTCATGACATTCTAACAGCTCACTGTCCAGCTAGCGGTGAAGATGTTCCATAGTAACATGTCTAGGATGATGCCATCCCTTGCTAATCCTCCTCATTTGCTTTTGCACCTCCTCTTTAAATATCTGTCTGGCCGTACGGTTAGAAAGCTGAGCAGAGAGATGCTGGAGTAGGGGACATTATGGGGTAAAGGAGGTTGAATAGAAACATGAATCACACTTCAGATTTTTATCTGGAAAAGATTGACTTTCACCAATCATTATACAAAGATTGGTACTTTGCAGTATGTGAACCTGATCAGATTCGTGTGTGTGTGTGCTTTTCTGTCTGCTGCAGAGATGTCTATAATCGACGAGTATGAGAGGAACCTGCAGTTTGAACAGCAGTATATCTCCTCTCTGGTGGAGGGAATGGATGAGATGCATATCGTTTGCCCCATATGTCACATGTAAGTGTGACTATTAAGCAATATGAAGGCAACCAGAGAAAGTTAGATTTGAGCATTTCTTTGTTTTCCACTGGCGCAAAGACGATTGTTGGCATGTTTGTTCGTCTTGCAGGAACAACTTGAGCTTCAGCAGCTCTTTCATCTCCTGCCCGTGTGGACTTTACATCAACACTAAGGTTTGTGTCGCACAGTTATATTTTTGTATACTTTTTTTTTTTTTCAAATCTGTGGTTGTCATGGGAATTTAGCGTTGTGCAGTTGTGGACTAAAGGTTTGGCACTGACATACTGTAGCCGTTGTTTTGCAAATTCTAAAGCTTAAGTTTATGCCCTTAACAAAAAGGGGGAAAAAAACACATCAAAGTAAATGACAAAATCTTAAACTAATCAAAGACATTTCTGTCCCAGTTAAAAACCTTCGTCCTCGTCTGTTTAATGAATTTTGTAGAATGAAACCCTACGTGGGATGTGATGTTTAGCGATTCCACTTCTCTCATTTTCCTCTTCTGCTTAGAAGCGGAACATCAGTCCAGATGTCCTGCAGCGCCTCCTGGAGGCCAGGGTGTCAGAGCACATGGAGGACTGTCTGCACAGCCCGGTTTTCTCCGTAACGCCCAACACAGACAGCCACGCCTCCCTGATGATCAGCTGCCAGGTGAGCATATTTTGGAGCTCCTGCTGTGCTAGCATTTCTGTTTCAATTAGAGGGAGAAGTTTGTAGAAGCTTCATCCATACAGTTGGTGTTCATTTCAAATATTAATAAGATATTTTCTCTGTGCTTCCAGGCTTGTGACTACCTGTCTGTCGTCTTGTAGCGGCACTTCTGTCAGGAATGCACATGTGAAATTAAATTTTCAGTTCCTTTTTCTGCTCTGTAAATGTTTTATGAAATAAAGACATTTTATATAAAATGCTACCGTCTTGTATGTTTAAGGGAGGAGTGTTCAAACTTTTTGTCACGTGAGGCAAAATCATCATGTCAGAAGTACTTCCTGGCCAAAAACAATCTTTTTTTTTTTTTTTTAAAAACAACACTTTAAAGAAATTTTATGCGTGCTCAACAACAAACTAAGCAAGCAAACCAAGCATATAGATCAATGTTGAGGCAAAACTTGAAAAGGCTTTCTTCATGTTTGCCTCATTAAACATGAAAAAAACATCCTGTTTGAACACTCTTGAAAAAAAAAAAAATCTGTTCTCAGCACAATAACAGGATTTGGGGCACTCTATCTCTGGAAAGACATGGTGCGTTTGGTTTAGTTTAACAAATAAATGAAATGCAGATTTGGGTGAATTAAAGTATTCAGAAAAGTGATTCTGAACTAAAGTCTTCTTTAGAGTAGAAGTTGGTGGATAAATGTGGGTCAGATTTACTATGAAATTAAAGAAAATACAAAAAGCCTGGTTATCAAAATGTGGATATTCTGTATCATATGTGATCTATTTTGTCTCATTTTGTCCTAATTAAAAATGACTCTTTGTCAAGCACTTCTGCTTTTGGAGCCAAATCTCCTTCTTGAAATTGCAGTTGGGGACCATAGAAAACAGTTCAGGGGTCCCACTTTGGACACCCCCAAGGCTTTGACTCGTTACCATACCTTGCAAATGTATTCATTCTCCTTGAGCCTTTCCATATTTTATCACCTTTACAATAAACAACTCAAAGTGAGGTGGGGAGAAGGATCGCAAATTACAAGATCACATGAAAAGAAATTCACTCCAAGTGGTTCCTAAGATGCTTTATTGTCCTGTGAGGATGGTAACTACAAATGACCTATTAAATCTACTGTGTATAACTTTTATAACAAAATGTTTTTTACATTGTGTACCCCGCCTCTCGCCTGGAACGTAGCTGGAGATAGGCACCAGCAACCCTCCTGACCCCATTAGGGACAAGGGTGAACAGAAAATGGATGGATGGATGTTTTTTACATTTGTGTAAAAACTGTCACCATGTCATGACAGTTTAATATGAGACAGATTATCTGTGAAAATATCCACCTCCTCCTTGAGTCGCTGTTGCCGTATGGAAAAAACAACCAATCAGAGCCAGGAGGATTGTCTTAAAGCAGTCAATCAAGATTGTGTACTCGCTGTTAAGTGTCAGAAAAGTTGTTGGAGAAACAAGTTACCTGTTTATCTGCCGTTGTCAGTGGCCATGCTTACTGCTATGAGGAAGGAGCTTTAGCAAGACCTGGGAAAGAAGAAGATGGGTGACTCATACACAGCCCAATTGACAGTGCTAAGACCCGCCTCCTGGCTGTTATTGGCTGTTTCTAGTCAGCACTGGAAAGAGCAGAAGAGTTTGTTGTTTTTTTTCACAGATTGTCTGTCTCATAACATAATGTCACAACATAGTGACAGTTTCAACAAATACATTAAAAAAAGTTTTTTCTAAGTTATTTTTATAAAGGTTGATTGTAATTTGGTGAATGCATAGAGATGAACCTAATACTTAAACCCCTCTCTTGGACCACTAACCCATCCATGCATTTTCTTACACCTTTGTCCCTATTGGGATTAGGAGGGGTGCTGTTGCATATCTCCAACGAAAGATTTTGGCCGAGAGGCGAGGTACATCCTGGACAGGTTGCCAGTCCATCGCAGGACCACTAACCCAGCATTTTAAAACATATCAACAAAGCCAGTTTCTCTGTGTCAAATTTATTAATCTAGAAAAATCTAAAAGGTTTAACTTTGAAGTCCAGAAGGAGACAGAAGAGCGTTTGGTGCAACCATAACTCAGGATTACCAGGTAGGTAAAGATGGATGAGTTTAACAGCCAACCAGTGACCAGTCACCTTACCACCTTACTGGTGATAATACCAGTAAGGTAATACCAGATATTACTGAGTTAAGTAATAACTCAATAATATCACCTTACGGGTGATATTACTGAGTCTGAAACTGCAGTCAACGCATTTTATGCTGCAAATTTGGAGGATGGTTGTCTTCTCATTTGGACAAGACTGATGCTTTTGCCAGAATCCTGTATGTGAATTTCAGCTCCATCATTCCCCACATCTGCTTGGCCTGAACTCTGCCACTTGTCTCGAGTTTGAAATAGAATACCTGGGAATAACCCTCAAGGCCAACATGCAAAACATTTAATGTTCAATTGTGCAGTGAACTATTGGCTTAATTAAAATAATGTTGCGTAGCTTATTGTTGAGTAGGTTAAAAATAACGATGTTACTAAATTATTTTAGCTTTTACAATTATTACATTTGTTTAGGCCTACGTGAACTTCGGATTTGACCATTTTTGGCCCACGTGACAAAAAGTTTGGAGGCCCCTGGTTTAAAAGACGTGGCCTGGAATGAACCTGTTTCCTTCTCACCATGACAAACAACCATGTATTGCAACCCGCCTTTAGGGGGCAGCAGCGAACCGAACATGTGACCCACCGAACCGGAAGACAACCACGCAGAGAGCAGAGGCTGGTAGCGGAGAGATGGCAGCCGCGGCTGTGGCTGAGTTTCAGAGAGCTCGGTCTCTTATTGGAACTGACCGGAACGCTTCTATCGATATCTTACACTCTATAGGTAAACGGAACGGACTCTTCCGGACAGTAGGGATACATTCATTGAACGATTCCACTCGAAGTCTATACTTGTGTCCATCAGCCGTACGCTGTTTAGTTAGCAGCAAAGCTACGCTACACGAGTTAGCCTAATGCAGACCGTCATCCTTTCAGTACTGTTTGGACAGTGAGTCAGCAGCAGCCTGGCTAGCCGGTTAGCAGGATACCGGGTAGCTTTGTGCTTAAGCTAACGCTAGCTAGCCGGTCTCATTGATTTGGCTGGAAATTCGCTGACAGCCGGCTAGTTGCGTTAGCTGACAGCTAATGTTGTTAGCAGCTACTTCTCCCGAGTCTGTCAGATTTCAGGGCCGTCAGGGAAATTACAAACACTCCTTGTCAGCCCTGTAGAATGACACAACTAAGTTCCTTTCAGGTTTTGCTGGTATATAACAAGCTAATGTGTGTTGTTTATTTTCTCGTGGTGGATTATATGCATATTCTTGCCAATTTTGACTCCTGTGGTGTTTCGCAGCTTTGTTAGCCGCTTGGCTCTTTGCCATATATCCCAGTCAGTCCGGGATAGAATACTTTCATTTCGTACCGGTGCCTTACAGAATCTAACCCCAGCGCTCGGACATGCTGGTGCTTCATGTTGAAACCAGACACATTATAAAATTGCTGTGTAAACGTGTGTGTATGTGTGTGTTTCAGTGAAACGGGACATCCAGGACAGCGATGAAGAGGCGGTGCGTGTTAAGGAGCAGAGCATCTTGGAGTTGGGTGGGCTGCTGGCAAAGACTGGACAAGCAGCAGGTAACCAGAGCCTGGGGTCGTATTCCTGAACACTTTCTTATTCAGGCACACCGAGGAGGGAAACAGTTTTGTTTAGCTGTTTTGACCACAGTTCAACCAGAACATCAAGTGTTTTGTTTCGGTTTGCCTCCAAAAGTTTGATTTCAGTTTTTCTTTTTAGTTAGCATCATTAATGCAATGAAACCCCATGAAAAGAAAGGTCAGGTTGGTGTAGAAGGTTTTCATACATGATTCTCAGACGCTTTCCAGGTCAGGGGTAAAGGGCCTGCAACCTGCAGCTCCGGAGCCACAAGTGGCTCTTAGGATGTTTAACATGGATTTTAATAACTTTAGCTAATATTTCTAATGTTTTTCTTTAAAATGGGTATAATAACAAATGCATGTCTTAGCAGTGTCTCTATTTTGTCATGGAATATTTAGACTCCGTTTTTGCTACAGATGCTAAAATTAACAGCTGAATTTTAAAAAGTTTGCAACATATGAGTTATTTTCTAGCATAATTTTCTTACTTCATAAGATAATGATAAAAAATTTTATATTCATTTTAAAATCTAAAAATAGAAATACAAAGCACTTCTTTAAAATGACAACAGAGTTTCTACAGTAGATAACAGAGTTTTTACAGTAGATATCTAGCAAAAATTCTAAGTTGTCCTTCTGTTAAAATAAAAAACAAACACTGACTTTGCACACAGGCTAGAAAAAATATAGAATTAGTTTTTACCTGGTGTGGAAAGACAAAAATGATTTTGAAATTTTTTTTGTTTCAGATCCTATTGTTAAAAATGGGACAGCATCTGTTATGCTATCCCATTTGTCAGTCTGTTTGAAATCTGTTTTTCCATCCAGTCATACAAATATTCGTTCATCCATTCGGTTATTTGTCAGTTTACTCATTCCACCAGATAGCTAGCCATCCATCTGTTCACTCTCCGTCCGTCCTCCATAAGATTGTTTTAAGATTTTCTGAAAAAGAAGTGAGAACCTGTGAAAACTGTGGAGGAACCCTGTGAACAGTAACCTCGTCTTCCCAGAGCTCGGAGGCCTCCTGAAGTATGTGCGCCCTTTCCTCAACTCCATCTCCAAGGCCAAAGCAGCCCGGCTGGTCCGCTCCCTGCTGGATTTGTTCCTGGACATGGAGGCAGCCACGGGTCAGGAGGTGGAGCTCTGTCTGGAGTGCATCGAGTGGGCCAAGGCTGAGAAGAGGACGTTCCTCCGACAGGCGCTCGAGGTGAGTCCCGGTGCGGCCCGCTGTCCTGCTCCAGCTCGTTTTTTCAGATGCTACTTTCCAGGTCTTGTTAAGGTGGGAAAATAAATCAATTTTAATTGTGTTTGAAGATTAATTTAAAAAAAAAATCTGGATCTCCTTGGATTTTTGTAGTTCAGAGGGATATGAGTACGTCCAAGGCCGCCATTTTGTTTGACGAGCATGTTTTACAGCTTCTACTTATTGTTGAATTCAGATTCAGTACCCTATGATGGAGTATTAGGACCAGGTTAAGAATATTATTTTACTTAGGCTGCAGTGTTTCATGCTTAATTATTAGGGGTGAAATAAGTTCTCACTACATTAAAACAGAAGTAGGTCGAAGTAGGAACGATAAATGGCAGCAAGAGGCAGAAATCATCGCTATAGCAACCAATAGCGGGACGTCTAGGAGTTGTTGAGCTACATCACCATCACTACTCGCATAACAGAGAAATGTTGATCTATAAACCATGCATAGTTGTAATAACATGTGTAGAGATGAAAAGAAATCAGAAAAAGAGACGCATCAATTTGAGTTTGTGGCAGAAATCTATGAAAATGCAGAATAAAGTCATTTTTGTTGCGCAAATTTGTTTGCTGAAGTTTTTTTGAAAGTTAAAATAAAATCCCATCTTGTTCTTGTGAACTTGATATAACTCATTTTGTCTAGTGAGCTTTAGGTACACCGCTATTAATTCGCTTATGTGAACAAACTATGTCTTCACCTCACCACTTACTGTCAGAATACAGTCGAGAGTGCAGTGGCTTTTTGTTTTCTTTTTTTAATTTTGCCAACTGAAAACATGTGCAATCGCATAACCTTTACATTAACTATATTTCCGAATCCAGGATGTTCCATAACAAACACGTCAAAAGCTAAAAACGAATAAAGAGCGATGTTGATGTAATGCCTTCAGCGTCCCGGTTTTCTGGTGAAAGTCTGGCATTGAATAAATCCTGAATATGTGTAATTGAAAGTCTCTAAGATCTGTTTCCCTCAGTAATGATGTCCACTCTGAAGAGTGTTGTCAGCGTGACCTGGTGCAGTCAGTGTCTGAGCAGAAATAGGATTTTTTCTCACCAGGATGTTGTCAGAATGTAGCTGGATTCATCATGAACTTCCTGTTTATATCTGTTAATTAGGGCTGATCAATAAATCAATAACAATATATATTGATATAGACATGAGATCAATATCAATCGAGAATACGTCTGATAGGATATTCAATAATTTAATTGAACGCCGATCACAGCATTCTGGGAAATGTAGGCAGAGAAATAGCATTAGCTGCTCAACCTCTCTCTAAGCGAGGTTGTCATCAACTAACTCACTCACTCTTTGGTTACCTAGCAACAAGCTGCTATTTTGCGTAGCATCAGTTTCATGTTTCACCACAGTCACTCATAACTGCTTAAAACCAAAAAATCAGCGACGTGGAGAGAAAATCATGGGTAGAACAGGAAAGGTCACATTCAGTTCGGTTTTATTTCAGATAATAAAAACAGAAAACTAGTCAATAATTATCCTTTATATGGTGATTCATGTTCCAGCCATGTCGTTCAGCCCTACTGTGAATTCCTCTCTGCTGTCGGGTTTTAAACAGAAGGCAGAGCTGAGTATTCACAAGGTTTTGGAGGTGAGAGGTCAGCAGAACGCAGACACACACTAACTCCGTCTCCTCTCTCCTCAGGCTCGACTCATCTCTCTGTATTTTGACACAAAATGCTACCAGGAAGCACTACAACTCGGTGAGTGGTATACCTGCACGCTGTTTGGCAACGTCCGTATCCTCAGAGGAGAAAGGGCGGCCTGTCTCTAAAGTCTGAGCTGCCGTTTGACCCCTGACCCCCGGTGTATTGGCCCCCGCAGGCTCCCAGCTGCTCCAGGAGCTGAAGAAGATGGACGACAAGGCGCTGCTGGTGGAGGTCCAGCTGCTGGAGAGCAAGACGTACCACGCACTCAGCAACCTGCCCAAGGCCCGCGCCGCCCTCACCTCAGCCAGGACGACCGCCAACGCCATCTACTGCCCGCCCAAACTGCAAGCAGCTCTGGACATGCAGTCAGGTACCCTGAGGAACGCCTGCAGGGGCCCTAATGGAACAGACCTGATTTTGTGTGAAGCAATAACTTGGCTTGTGACAATAAATCAATTAATCGCATAATAAATAAAAAAGAAATCTAATTTCCATTAGCATTATTTTTCGTTTTTCTCTTTTCTCTCTTTTTTTTTACTAAAAACTAGATGATAAAAGTCTTCAGTCTGGTGCTTTAACTAGACTTTTTTTTTTGTCTTGTTCCAGGGACTTCATAATTCATTTTATTTGTTCTTTCTGTTGTTTTTAATTGTTTTCCAGTTCCAGTGTTAAATGTTCATTAGAACTTAAAGCTGATTGGTCTATGAGAATGTGTTCTTAGAGAGCAAGATATTATTATAATGGCTTAATAATCACATTATTAAGCCATTATCATTGTATTTGTTGAAAAGGGTCTCAAAACAACAATATCATCACAGTAACTTTTGGGACAATTTATCCTCCAGCTAAATTTGTTGCCTTAACAGGCCTGGCAATAACCTGATGTGTGTGTTTCCAGGGATCATTCACGCAGCAGAGGAGAAAGACTGGAAGACGGCGTACTCATACTTTTACGAGGCCTTTGAGGGCTACGACTCCATCGACAGCCCCAGAGCCATCACCGCACTCAAATACATGCTGCTCTGCAAAATCATGCTCAATGCGTGAGTGCTGCATTCACCGCAGAGGGGATCTAGCTCCTTAAACTGAACTCAGGAACTCTTCATGAGCCGTACAAATCAAAAATGGCTTTCTGTGAAGTTGTCAGAAGGACTTGAGACTAAGTTTTAGTGTAAAAGAAAATGTAAATTTTTTTTTTTCTGTTTCTGTAGCCCAGAAGACGTCCAGGCCCTCATCAGTGGCAAACTTGCTCTACGATACGCAGGCAGACAGGTACGACTCGGTTCAGTTTTTATAAAAACCTTTTTCTCAGTTCTCTTTATGTTTTGCAATAGTATCCATACTGCCAGGACTTTCTTCACATTTCGTCATATTGCATGTCTCGTTCAATCTGAACTGATATGTAACTTGAGGTGAAAAAGTTCTGCAGAGTTTGAGGACTCCTGGTTTAATGAACCTCCTCCTAATGAATAAATAAAACTTTTATTATTTTTGCATCAAACATGCAACATGTGATAACAGCCCAATAAAAAGTTTTATTTTAACACCACTTTATAGTCCTGGTTCTGTATTACATTTATCATTGTAGCATTTCAGTCATTGTACTTTGATTCCTTTTAATTGCACTCAGTCTCTTTGTTACCTTTAAGTATCACCATGATGGTAAATTACATTTGTTGTGTGTGGGAGTATAAGCACAAGAGCAATTTAAAAAAAACATTTCTGTAGAGATTGTGGTGTCTTTATAGATTTTCTTGTACAATATTTGTCATGATTTGTATTGCTTCAGTTTTAATCAGCATACATTTGTGTTACACATGTAGATTGTTCCACCCCACTGCTTATAAGAATATTATAGACATTAAAAATATTCTGTTAGGGTACGTTAAGAAGATTTGGAAAAAAAAAAAAAAATCTGTAGTTACTTTGCGATTAATCACAAGTAAATATTTTAATCAGCTTCTCGTAGCTCTGGGCTTGTGTTGGTCCATCACAAAATCTCAATCAGTCAACAAACAGCACAAATATGTTCAGAGTATGAATATGTCTACAGAACAATTTAACACACCTAGATTACCACACATTCCACCCATCCGCCATTTTCCTGTGAATCGTATTTGGACTTGCTGTTTTCCTGTATTCATCTTAGTGAATAAACTACTTTCCTTCCATATACTTTGATTCATTCCTTTTCTCCTCCCAACAGACAGACTCCCTGAAATGTGTGGCACAAGCCAGTAAGAACCGGTCGCTCGCAGACTTTGAACAGGTTGGCCTCTCTGCTGCGTCTTCCTTGTTTTGTTTTTCTTTTTCTTGTTCTTTCACTGTGAAAACTTTTACCATTGCCCTCGTTTGTGACGATGTTCTTCCCGCTCGACTTTAAGGCGCTAACAGAGTACAAAGCGGAGCTGAGGAATGACCCCATCATCAGCACCCACCTGACCAAGCTGTACGACAACCTGCTGGAGCAGAACCTCATCCGCGTCATCGAGCCCTTCTCCAGGGTGCAGGTAGACGCTTTTCCACCGAAGGCAGAAATTTTCCAGCTTCTGATATCTTTACTGCTGCTGAAACTTTGTGGGTTTGTTTTCTTTTCTTTTTTTTTAACAGATTACACACATCTCCTCGCTCATCAAGCTCCCTAAGGTAATCCTTGCTGCCAGTCTTTAGGTTTTCCATTTCCCAGGGTTTCCCATAGAACACCTGCCAAGCTCGGTGGCAGGGGGGGCGGGGCAATCACCACTGTGATTTTGTGTAAAAAATGTTAAAAGTTACAAAAGATGTGAATGAGCTGGCATCATAATTTAGAGAAAAAAGAAAAAAACCACCAATGTACAGGGACAGCGCTATTGTTGCACAACCCCTCGCCCAGTTCAGAGTCAACCATATACCTCGCTTAATTTGTCTTTAAAAAACCCTGTTTAGAATAAACTACGCTTAGCCTGGTGGCCCGCCAGGCTTATGACACACCGGAATAAACCTGGAGCTCCTTTATATCCCTTTTCACGTCGTCATTTTGTTTTTGTTTTTTCTGAGAAATGGCTACTGTGTGTGTTGCAGAGAGACGTAGAGAGGAAACTATCTCAGATGATTCTGGATCAGAAGTTTCATGGTAGGAGTTTTTTTGCTTTGCTTGGGGTTTCTCTCTGCTTTGATGGACCTTCTCCCATGGTTTCCACTCGTGTTGCGTCTCCCTCTGCAGGTATTCTGGACCAAGGCGAAGGCGTGCTGATCGTGTTCGACGAGCCGGTGGTGGACAAGACGTACGAAGCGGCTCTGGAGACCATTCAGAACATGAGCAAAGTGGTGGACTCGCTCTACAACAAAGCAAAGAAACTCACATAAGGTCAGCACATATTTACACACCCCCTTAAAAAC
This sequence comes from Xiphophorus couchianus, assembly GCF_001444195.1. Classification (NCBI taxonomy): domain Eukaryota; kingdom Metazoa; phylum Chordata; class Actinopteri; order Cyprinodontiformes; family Poeciliidae; genus Xiphophorus; species Xiphophorus couchianus. The sequence goes on along the minus strand of NC_040234.1, from coordinate 26,616,149 downwards.
GTGTTTTTATTTCAATCATTAAATGGAAATAAACACCGGTTATTAATTTCAGCCCAGTTTTACTTACCAGACTGATACCGATATTTTAGTGCCGATATATTGTGTGTGCTTAGTATCAATGCTCAACCCTATTATGCAACCATGACGCAGTCTGATCCTTCTTAAACTGTCTTCACAGGATGTTAGAGCAGGAATTCTTCTAACACTCCTGCAGACAATTGTTTAAAAATAGTTACAGCACAATGCTTCCAGGAAATGAAATGATCAATATTTAAAAGCAGTAACTTGTAGAGCGGATTATGAAGAAGACATCGGACTCGGCCTGAAGACATCAGAATACAAAACAAATGACTTGCCCTTTATTGACAACGTAAACAATGAGAGTTTATTATTGGACGGTTTGCCCGGTAATGTTTACTGTGTTAGTGTAGCCTCCAACAGCCTCCTGACTCTTAAGTTGCAATGTCATAACAAATTTTACTGGATTATAAATAATCCCAGAAATTATTGTAAGACTAGATAATATAAATGCATGCCTTGTTCTTCAAATATTAACTGAAAAATTGTCGAAAGCCACGTGTTCTCCTTTCTCATAATGATTACTGCATAAAAATCCAGTAAAATGCAGTATACCTTGTGGATGTAACACTGAAAATATGAATAGTTAAAGAGCTTAAGAAACACTTCCCATATTTGTTTCCAAATTGTAGGTCTGCTTTTCTGAATATTATGCTTTTTACACTATTACCATTCTGCTCTTTGTAAAGCAATTTGACAGTCTGGCAATTGTTGCTAGCTATTTCAGTAGTCATGTTAGCCGCCCTGTTAGCAAGCCTGCAGATATTTATTCTACTAACAGATATGCTAAAGCTTTCAAAACATCCATCATTTGCCATCCAAAACTGCAAAATGTTACAACTTAAAGCAATAAAGTTGATACTGCTATTATGAAAGACATTTATAAAAGTTTCCCCACTGCAGCTTGTAACAGGTATCAGCCTGGTGCCGTAAATAAGAACGTTGTTGCATTTGATTGGCGGAGTTTCACCGACGTTAATCAGGATGTCTTTGTCTCCTCAGAGAGAGTGAAAGCGTCTGTCCTCCTGTCGGAAGGGATTTGGGCCAGTCAGATCTCCTTCGCTCTCCCACCTCGATCTGGAAGGGACGGAGGAGGGGGGACAGGGAGATTACTAACATTCAACCCAGTGAGCAAACCAACCTGTTGTCCAGATAAAGACGAACCACCCCCACCCCAACACAGAAGAAGAATGGAACAGGGTCACTCCTCTATCAGCCCTCTGTTCTCCCTGCTTCTTCTCACTGTCTCTTCCTCCTTTGGGGTTGATCAGGGCACACAGTGCTCCTCCTAGTGGACCAATCGCAGCACTGCGTTTTTTTTGTTTGTTTTTTTTTTCCTCCTCTCCTCCCATGGCTGGTTTCTACTCTATGTAAAATTGGACAAACTTCACTTTTCCTTTTTTTTTTTTTGTTTGTTTTGTTTTTTTCCCTTCCAGTTTCTGTCTGTGCTGGCCATCAGGGAATCTTGTAAAATAACAGTAGAGGATAAATATACAGTACTTATACATACATCTATGATAAACAATGCTAAAAAATAAAAAAAATGATGTTCCGTTTGTTCTGAGAGCGGGAGAAATGATGCTTGGTTTGTCTGTATGTCTTTATTTGCCAGCCGGCGCTGAAACTGAATGTTTGCATTTTTCTATAGTTGTGGAACACCAACTACAGGCCAGCAGATAAATCTCTGAGTCTGCAGGGCATCAGACCCCCACCACCTCTTCCGCTGTCACTCGTTCTTTCACATGGAATAGTGGGGTTGTGGAAAACACGGGGAACCGCTCTTCTGTCCGCTCAAGACCACGAAACTTCCTCCCCATGTACTACCACTACCTGTTTGTATATACAATTTCCAATTTCCAAGCGCGTCTGTTGATTCAAGGCTGGATATGTCCACTCCACCCACCCTTACCTTTTTTTTTTGTTTTTGTTTTTTTTCTTTTTTATAATGTGTAAAAACAGAATAAACCTTGCCTCTGAAAGCTTGGATGCTCCCTCAAAGAACTTTTCTGGTTCTGAGGGTTAAGTTGGCTTTGCTGGAGAAAATTGAGCTGTAAATTTTTTGGGAACTGAATTTTGCAAAGACTTATGGGTTCACCTTGTATGAATTAGAGAAAGACAAATGCTAATAAAAAAAAAAGAAACCGATAAGTTGTCAATTTAAGATACTGCAAACACTGTTTTTTGGTTTTTTTTTAAGTGATCTCTAGCTACATTTGTTTTGTACCTCATTCTGAAGCTGCTTATTTTGTTTTCTTTTGCCAGGAGTCTGAATCAGTAGCTGCGTTTCCATTGACCATATAATTGAGCAATTTAACATTTTGAAATAAATTAACTTAATGGAAACACACCAATTTTGAGAACTTTCTTTTTCTATGAGTTTTGGCAGTAGAACGAGGTGGGGTTTTTTTTGTGTTTGTTATTTTTGGCTGTATCAAAATTGGTTTATTTTGCAACAGAAACTCATTTTTCGCACAAGTCATATGATCAACACTGTTGCCACTCGCTCAAACCACGAAGAAGAAGGCGAATGGAAGTAGTTGGAGGATAACAGCACGGCATGTTTTTGAATGGTTTTTATTGCATTACATTTTTTCACGTGTGATTTTTAATTGCGTTTATTTAATGGAAACAGCAATTGCGCAATTGTGTTTGGGATCTAAGTTTTTTGCATATTTGTAATGGAAACGCAGCTGGTGATAACTCAAGCACAGCTAATCTAAAAAAAAAAAAAAGATTTCCAAAGTTGGATGATGTGGCAAAATTGCTTTCCGTCCTGAATGTATTCCACTGTCCCTAATTTGATAAAGGAAAAAAAAAAAACACCTCCTATTAGTAGTTAAGGGTTTTAACTTCTTGGTTGAAGGATTTCAGATTAGCACATGCAGAGTTGTAAATGGCATGGTAACTATGGTAACTGTATGAAATGGGGAATCATGGGAGATGTTATTAAAAACAGAAAAAGACAACATACTGTAAATATGTAGTGGAGGAAAAACGTATTTAATATAAGACCTACGAAATATCTTCAATTGGTAAAATGTACGAGATCAATAAATGAGAGGAAGAGAAGACGTAAAAATAGAGCATAATCAGTAAAGGAAAAATTACAAGAAGAAAAAAAAACAATAGCAAACAGCACATCCATCTATTTACAACCTTCAACTACTATAGTTTTTGACAATGCTTAACAAGCAGTCTTAATTTTAGAAGAAATCTGAATTCGAACATTTGATAAAGTACTTTCTTTAGGCATGAAAATAATTCAGCTAAGCTACAACAAAACACTAACATTTAAAGAACACAAAACTTAAACCACGAGTGATGGCCTCTTCTTTTGGCTTTTCCCTTTGGGGGTCGCCACAGAGAATCATCCGTCTTCTCTTATTCCTTCTTAATCTCGGTGTCTTCTATTCTCACACCGGGTGACATCATGTCCTCTTTCACCCATAAAACCCTATTTTGTTCTTCCTCTCAGCCTCTTTCACTGTGGCTCCAACCTCAGCATCATTCTGCTGATACAATCAATGTTTATCCTCTGAACATGTCCAGACTTCAGCCTTTATCTCTAATATCTAACACCCATCTGATGTACTCATTCCTGACCATCATCATCATCATCCCCAATGAGAACCTCAACATCTTGAGCTCTACAGCCTCCAGTTCTGCTGTCTGTTTCTCATTGGCATCATCTCTACATCATACAACATGGTCTCTCTATTGTCTTGAACATCTTTCTTTTGATTGTTTATCCCAGCAGACACTTTTCTCCACCCATTCCAACTTGCCTGCCAACTCTTCTTCACCTCTTTTTCACTCTAACCGTTGCTCTGGACTGGTGACCGTTTACTTCCACTCCCTGTAACGTCACCATTCCACTGGTGCCCCCTCGTTTACAGAAATGTCTTCTGTCAGATTGCAACTACTCTTCACCAGTGCCCTGCTCTCACTGCAGACCAGTGTCATCTGTAAACATAATCCACTGAGACTCTTGTCCATCAGCAAAGCAAACAAGAAGGGGCTTAGAGCCGATCCTTGATGCCATCCCACCTCTTTCTTGAACTTCTGTCTCATGGCTCTCATAGATGTCCTGCTCCACTCAAACATACTTCTCTGCCACTCCAGACCTCATGTAACGCCACAGCTCCTCAAACTCTAGAAAGACACAATGCGGCTCAGTTTGGTCTTCTCTGTGCTTTGCCATCAGCATCCTTAAAGCAAAAACTGCAGCTGTAGTTCTTGACAGACGTTATATACACGTCATGGAAATCACGTGGCCCTAAACGTAAGGTGTGAGTATAGGTTGGCCGTAGAATGCCAGAGTCCAAACCATTTTTGAGGATCGCTGATGTGGTGCGCACTTTAAAGAAAGAAGTGATCAAGTTGGTCATAGTGTGAGGCAAAATCACATTGCGAAATGAATTAGTTACTAGAAGAAATTGGAAGTTTGCTTATACAGTAGTTGTGAGCAAAATATCGTACTTGGGAAAACTAAGTTCAAATCCTTATAGCAGCTTTTGCTTAGACAAAATGTCTTAAGAACACTGCTAGTTCAATTTCGAATTAATTCATGAAATAAAATGTATTATGGTTGTTTTTAGTATAGAATGTGAGGAGGAAGAAATGTTTGGCTTAAAGCAATGTCTTCAGTTTTCTTTAGAAATTCCAATATTTGCTGCATGTTGTACTTACTTCATGTCTGTGTTACCAGCTTCTGGCACCTGTGCACAGGTAGTCCAGCCCAGAATGATTCCACATTTGCAGCTCTTGTTTTTTTATTCCTCCCCCTAGAAACAACAGGTGTGACGTCACCCCACAGATTTCCGGCCCAGACTGATCCAGTCTCTCCATAACGTCGATCTTGCTTGCCTGAAACCAAGATTCTGCTAATTTTCATTTGTTTATGGGTCATTGTCTGGATGAAACACTCATTTCAGTGTTTCCTCCAGTTTCAATTTCGTCATAAACTAATACGACCTCTTCAAGCATTTTGATGTATTCAGACTGATCCATAACTCCTGGTTACGTGAGAAGGAGGCCCAACACTCTTTAAGAAAGTCCCTAGAACTCCAGATTGTGGATTTACCAGAAAGCTAGAGCACTGTCTCACCAAGAACAACAACAAAGCAGCTAAACAGACCAGAACTTTCACATCTGACACTGGCAGTCTGTAGATGGATATACTTGCAGTGGAAAATCCTTGGTTGTAATTCCCACATTGCTTCATGTCCTACCCAAAGTACTGGGTGACTGAGAACAGAACATGATGGAGATAAAGTCTGTAGTTATTAGTTTTCCAGACTTTCATTTTCCTTTAACACTTTATCCAGACCTGGAAAATACTGCGGTTCCACACTGTTCCAGAGTGCAGAGGAAACCCTCAGCACTCAGGAAAGGTTTCCTCTCTCTTCCAGTTTATATTTTTGGATAATTTCTCAAAGTTCTTTGACTATCTTGTGTTCCTATTTTGGCCTGTTGGGACAACATGCAACAAATCCTCTGGGATGAACTGTTGACTTCCCTCAGGCTCCATCAACCCACTCATAAAGAAGAAAAGCCCAATAAAGAGTCTCGATTAGCTAAGTAACTGCCGGCAGCACGCGGTGATGGATTTGCATGTGAATGAGAGGCAGCACCTTCAGGCCGGTGTGCAAACACTCATCAGAACGTCACCATGCATGTAAAAACCTTCATCTGCCTCACTTATGTTCTGCAGGGCACAGTTTTAATCGCAAAAGTGTCCACACCCCAGTAACTTGCGAAAGTAACAGTAACTTTTGCGAGTTACTGTTCCAAACTTCAGTTTGTTTTATTTGGATGAAGGTGACAGATGAACACAAAGGAAAAGCAGAATGGCTCGGTGGAAGGTAAATATTTTTCCAAATAAAAATCTGAACATACTTGCAATTGTCCTTAACCCCCCACTGAGTCTTTCACTGCAATAGCTGCTGCCGTTATTTTCAGGGGTGTTTCCACCACGTTTTGCCAATAGTCACAAAGTATTTTTTATATATTTTTTTCCAAATACTTTACATTTGGTTAGATTGGATGGAAAATGTTTAATTTCGATTTTCAACTCTTTCCACAAAATGTTAGAAGAAATTTGACTTGAAATTGGGCCTCTGTCTCTTTAAAAAGTCCTGCTCTTTCTGACACTCTGCCTTCAGGAAGTCATCACAAAATGGCTCCTCTATTAACCTTAAACAACATTTTGAGAAGTAGCTGCTGTAATGAGCTGAGCAGATGTGCAGTTCCACTAGTTGCTAATCGCTGCTGGCTACTCTGAAGCAGCCGAGCGAAGACGCCTTGGGGGCGGCGTTGTCTGAGGGGTGGAAACTCCATAGCTTGCAAACTTGCAGCTCTGAGGAGGAGCTTTTTCCTCAAAGGCGGAGCTAGGTCCAACCAGGCGTTTTGGTTGCCATGGGAGATTAAGGGATTTCTCAATCATGGAAGGTAACCCTCCAGATATGTTTTTGACAAATAACTTTATAGCAAGATGTAAAGCTCAAAAATATTGTTTTTATATAACACTGACTTGGTCTTGGTAGTTTCTGTCTCCAGTTTCAGATGATGGATTTGAACAGAACTCTGAAATGTTCAAAGCTTTATGATCTGATCCTGCTCTCAACTTTCTTGCCTTTCTTAACCAGTTCTCACACAGGCGGGACTTCTGGAGGTTTCATTTAGGGCTGCAATTTAAGAAAACAAAAACCACCGAAGTTTTTTTTTCATGCATCAAAAGATGCTGGGTGTCACATGCAGAAAGGTTCGAGTCTCGGTGATTTTGCACGACGCCGTGTGTTTCAAACCGGTCCGAAACGTCTCTGCAGGTCTCGCCAACAGCTTCGTGCGCGCGCGGCTCCCGGCTCATGAAGAGGCTTATGTGCGTTTCTGCGGGGAGGAGAAGGGAGCCAGACAGGCGACAGTGAACACGGTCTTGGCTTTAGGGCACAGGCTCGGGAGCCAATGAGAAGCAGACATCCACTCCTCTCTGTCCTGCCTGGCTTGGCTCAGCTCGGCGCGCCCTGTAATTAGGAGCTCTTGCTGGGTTGGGCGCCGCCCGCCACGGTGGACAGCCTGGCTGGCTGCTGCGTCAAGGGAGTTTGGGAACGCCAGCTCCACACTGACTGAGGGCAGCAGGAGTTTAGAGCGAACGGGGCCAACTCCAACAGCGGCTGAAAAGATCGCTTTTTAAAAATGAACGGTCAATCGTCGCCTGTCTTTGAGGACAAGAAACCGTCTCTGCCCGGCGCGGCGGGGAGCTCCATCTCCACCAAGGACTCCCCCCCGACCCTGCCGGAGACCTCCTCCGCCGACGCGGGCTTCTACGGCGGGCAGAGCGCGATGCACGACTCGCAGGACTTTTACGCGGCGCAGCAGCCGTACGGAGCGCCGCACATGAACCCGTACACCTACCACCACCACCACTACAACCTGAACGGCATGGCGCCCAGCGGCGCGTACTCGGTGGGCAAGGCGGAATACCCGTACCCGCATGCGGCGTACAGAGATCACGGAGCCTTCGGCAGGGAGGTTCAGACGGCGCTGCAAGAACGTGGTGAGACTGAACCAGCGCTTCATTCAACTAAATGCGCTTCAGCGAGTTTCACTTCATGTTTCCGCATCAGCTCTAGACGCGACTAAATCAAATCCGTTCTTCCAAGTTGTTTCCAAACTGAATATTTTGGATGAACATCTTTAAAGAATGTTGAGCAAAGGGACCATCATTTAACTTGTTAAATTCTTAACTAAAAAAAAAATAAAACAAAACCTATTTTACATGTTACATTAACAAAGCAAAAATCAAATTAATAAAAAAAAAGTAAATAAGTTAGTGTGTAATTTTGAAAAAGAAAAGAGTTAAATTTAACTTTTCAGTAAGTCAAGTCTTTTCTCCTGAGTGTCTTTATTACAGTTTACGTTTAGTTTTTGTTTTTTTTCATAGAAGCTTCAAAGTCCGCAGAGTCAGGAGTCATTTTGTTGTAGATATTTATTACTGAAGCAAAGTTAATTCTTTTTGTCTCTAAACGGAAGTGGTTTGTGATCTGCTGCTCTGTTGGCCTTGAGGTCTTCAGGAAACAATATAACCTCTCTTAAAAAAAAAAATCTTAATTTTTAAAGGTAAACAGTGGTTATATCTGTCAGTATAGGTTAAATTTAGCTGCAGTTTAAATCAGTGAGGTTTTATGAGATTACATGTTGTGAGGTAGCAGTGCAGTTTTCACAAGGCAGGTCAACGAGAACGACCTGAAACAAGATTTTAACAAAATCCAAAGGAAAACGAAGGATCCAAAGAGGTTTTTTTTTTTTAACATACAGGTCAGACAAAGTGTTTTAAATATTCCGTAGTCAGTGTAAAATGTTTCAGTCCAGGTGTAATGAGTCTGTGTTGTTGTTTTCATGCTTGTCTTATTCTGAAAGTGGTTTTCATATCTTAAAACAAAACTCAAACTGTTCTTTTTTCTGTTTTTCCAAATAAACTAATAGTTTTTTTTTAAATCATCAATATCAGTCACATAAAGAATCTCTGTTCAATCTAGACCTATCCACATAAATTGGGCCACTGCAAGTATTTTAGATGTTGAACTAAAAAGAATTGGAAAACCAGTGAGATTTGCTATTTCCAGTGATCAGGCCATTGCAATAAAACAGCTTGTTCAGTACATCGTGGATTTACAGTTCGCAGCAACGTATTTGCGAAGAGAAGTTGATGCGGATAAATATCAGAAATATAACCAAGCGTGTTATATGTGCAGCAGCCATTTTGGATTTTGAACTTGGGGATGTGAGGAGACGTCCAACTCTTCAGCATGAAGTCGGACTTTTGCGGAGCATTCCTAAAACTCAAAAATGTGGACTTCTGAAAATGAATGTGTTCCATTCATATGCAGAAGTTTTCATTCCTTTGTGCTGTGAATTAGGACAAAGGAAACTTTCTGCTCTGACTGGGTCTAAACGTATAATACAGGGATCTCTTGTGTTTAAATGTAACGCTTTAACAATAAAATGCATAACAATAGTTGATATGCTGTTGGAGACTCGGCCTAATTAAAATGTCACGGCAGTAGTTATCAAAGGAAATTATTTCCCATGAAGATCTGTTAAGTTTCCACGTTTTTTGTGTGCTGAAGTAGGTTTATAATATCACCGGTGACGCATGTCAACTGAAACAAGACAGGAAGTGGTTGTTGGATTGCTGCGCATTGTTTAGAGTCTGCTCACAAACTGCTCATCAGATTATCTAAAAGTACAATTTAAAAAAAACAAAAACAGAGAAGAAGGCCCTCACCTCTTTCAAACTGATCATTTGGCAGCGCTTTGGAGAAATAATGAGAGACTGACTGAAAAGATACAAGGGATTTCTAAGTGTTGCAATAAAACAACTCCTGGCTAACTGTTAGCATCAAAGTTATCGTCTACTTGCTACGCCCTCCTGAAGGGCTGTTTCCCAGTTTGTGATGGAGTTTGGTCTTCTACACCGAACAGAGATCTCTTAAGACAAAGTCTGAGTTATTCTATTTAATAAAAGTCATCGTGTTTCCTAAGGGTTTTCAGTTCCGTCGTGGCTTTAAGGCCATGTTAAGGCTACATTCACACAGCAGAGAAATATGATCCGAATCCAATTCCCCCCCCCCCCCCCCCCCCCCCCCATATTCAAGTTTTTTGTGCCAGTCTGATCGGCCCAATTCCGATCTTTTCACCCCCCAACAAATCTGATTTGTGCCACTTCCACATGTGGCACTAAGTCGGGTTCATATCTGATTGTTTTTTAGACATCTGAACAACAAGGAGTCACATTTTGTCCGACATTTATATCGGTCCACAGCTGTATTCCACTGACCAGACAGTCGCACAATTTGACATTTCGAAAATAAATTTGCTTAATGGAAATGCCAATTTTGTAATTTGTTTTATTTTTTTTTCTTTTATAAAAAGTTTTGGTGCTGCGATGACGAGGTTTTCGGCCATATTGAAACTGGTTTATGTCACAAAACTGGAATAGGAACACGTTTTTCACATCACAAGAGCCACATGAGCAAAAGCCGGATGTTGCCACTGGCAGAAACTACGAAGAAGACGACGACAGGAAGTAGTTGGAGGATGATAGCGTAGCATGTTTTGTAGTTACTTATCTCATGAACAAACTTATTCATGTGTGATTTTAATCGTGTTTCTTATCAGATGGAACTGCCGCAATTGCAAAATTGTGTTTTTTGACGTTAGTGGAATACAACATTTTTTTTTACAGATTTGTAATGGAAACGCAGCTACTGATGAGACACATGCATCATAATTCTGCACCGGTAGCCAGACGATGTACATCCACATGTAAACAATGGTTGAAAGCTATAATTATAAAATTATGAAGTGCGTCACATCCCAGTCCCACCATTCATGGCTCTGACTACGCATCCAAACCACCGCTATTAGTCCTGTTATCGTTTTTCCTTCTGGTTAGAACTTTGTTACATTGCTGAATAACTTTTAGATCCATCCATTAACGATCTGTAAACAGTGTTATTTGTTTTTTATTCAGCGCTTGCTTGTTGCTGTGGGATCGTAAACCGTTCTCACGCGAGTCTGATTTTTTTGACTCTTGCTTTTGCATTTCTGGATAAAAAAATATCTGAATTAAGCAACAAAATCTGCAGTTTGAGCGCAGATTTAGAATAAAACAAGCATAAATTTGTAATATCTGGTTGACTCAGACACAAATTGTATTTTTATCTTGGTTGCTGTGATTTATGAAACCTCTGCTTCTTAAAAACAGGGGGTTCTTAGTTTTCTCGAAGGTGCGGTTAAACTCTCATCTCACATACCAAAGTGAGCTGTCTTGTCTGTTGAGGTGAATGTTATCCAACATGGAAAAGTTTGATTGACAGCCCACCATCCCTCCCATTATCTGCTCCATCCAAATGTACAACATCTAAATACGCCAAATTAGAGCTGCATCGTCTGCTCGTTAGCTAATTGAGGGTTAGTAGTTGCTTGTAGTTCATTGTTGATGCTGATAGATCCAATAATTGGAGAGAAGATGACAGGCCAAGGCTAAGACTGTTAGGTGATGTATTAATTACACCATTTTTTATCATTTAGTTCTTAGCCTGAGGGTAAGAAGAAGGCAGAGGATGCCACAAAACTAGTTCACGTCAACCAAAGACAGACTCAGTGACTTAAGCTGTAACGTTGTACAAAAATCCAAGTGTTCCTCTAAGCTGCACAGCAGAGCATGAACTCAACTTTCCCTCCAAAAGCTTTTTTTATTTGTCTCTTCCTCAAGGTTTACTGGGCACCTCGGCTCACGGGAGAAAGGAAAACAAACTAGATGAACTGGTGTTGTGTTTTTGGCATTCCAGTTGGGAGTTGACTCCTGGAAATGGCCCCAGGGGACTTTGGCCCACAGCCACGGCACATCAGGTGTCACGGCATGTCAGCCAGCCCTGGCCTTTGAATCATCCACCTTCGAAAAGTTCCTTATCACGCGAGGCTCGGGCGTCGCGCCCAAACAAATAAATAAACAAACAACAATGCCAACGAGAAAGCCCTACCGTGTCTCATGCCGTATATGTTTATGTGGACGGAAATCCAACGTTGGCTCGAGGTCCAACATTTTAAAATGAATTTTGACTATACAGCATGTCGTTAAAAAAAGAAAAATAATGTGGCAGAATATTGCTGAGCATTCTGGGGCGTTGTGTCATACAAAACGTTGCAATCATAAAAGCCAAACCGCTGTCAGGATCTTTTGCTTCAAAGCGTTCAGACTGGTTTGACGTTCAGGTTTTCCTGAAGGTCTCGTCTTTCACACAGGTTGTTTTTTTTCTCTTAAGTGATTTTTATAGGTCACAGTTGAGTTTAATCAGACTATAAACTCAACTGCACCTACAAATATTTCAAAGCTTCTAATACGTGAAATACAATTTAGCAAACAACTAATTTTGACTTTAGAGAAAAGCTAAAACACGCCTCTCAAAAAAAGTTTTTGAAATGAATCCAAAGCTGAAATTTGCTCTGTTTTTAGTTGACAGGATTACTTCCAGTAATCCCAGCGATTTATTGCTCTACTGCCACTTTAAGGATTTCTGGAAAGTCTGCTGCAGGGGTGGGCGATATGAACTTTGAATTTTATCGATATATTTTTGTTGTAACAATAAAAATTATGATTAAAAACTACTACATAATGCTTCTTTGCTTAGGTAACATTATGACTGTGAATGTTTGTGGCACAGTGCCAAAAACATTAAACATTCTGTTCTTGAAAAATATTCCCATTTGGAATACGCCTGTTCCTGAACGCAGCGTGATTTATAGCTGCACACAGTACCCAGATTTAATAATATGTTAGAATGAAGATAATTATTGATACTCTTGTGGAATGAACAGTGGAGAATATCATAAAAAATAACATTGTTGCTAACATTTTTATTTAACATTAATGATTGTGATTTACTAAGACAACGATAAATCAAAATCCTTATCATGATTAGAAATTTTTCCTGATAAATGATACCCGATACGATAACTGCCCACCCTTACTCTGCAGTGTAATATTCTTTATACAGACACTTTTCTCAATAGTCAGTCTTTTAATATGTATGTAAATATTCACGTTACCCTTCTATTTTTCATTTATGTGTGAATGTTTCTTTTCATTTTAATAATACAGTTGTAAGCGTGTAATGTATATTTATTTATTTGCTATTATTTTAGTTCTGATGGGCAGACTTGGAAATATGGTTTTCAAGATTCAATGGCACCGGATGTTACCATGTTTGATTGCTCTGATCATCCAGAGGAAGCAGCTTTATTAGCTCAGGTAGCTTGTCAGCACTGTTTTTAAACAGCGTTACCTCAGGAAGAGTGATGACTGTTGCTGCTGCAGTTACCGCACCACGAACGTCTACATGTCAGAACCAAAAATACTTAGAAACGGCCCAAATTGTCCCTCAGAACATCTGATTATCAGGTGTCCTTTCTCTGAAACCTCATTAAAGGACTCTAAACCGTAGCAGCGGTGTGTTGGAAAGTTTCAACATTCAGTTTGAAATCAGAAACCGTCTCATGGTATCACGTGTGAGGGAGCAGGAAGTGACACTGCTTAAAAAAGCAGCTGTTCTAAGAGTGTTCCACAGGCTTGACTTGTCTTTTTCTCTCTCTTGTGTAAACTTCAATTCATGAGAATATAATTATAATCTTATAAATGTCATTAACGTGACATATTAGGGATTAAGATCAGCTTCCATCAGCATATTGAAATGCTGACTTTGAGCAGGGACTTGATGTTGTCGTCTCCAGGTGAAGAGTTTCTTCCCAATCAAGCAGATCGATTGTTTTAATTCTGCAGGAATTTACTGAAGAATTTGTTTTTCATGGAACATTTGCTGCTGGAATACCAGAACAAATTGGGAGTGTTCTACACAGGCAGGCCTTCGGGCTACTGCAAAAGTACCTATAAATCTCTGTCTCCTTCCCCCAGTTGTGGGAAACTCTGAGACCAAATTATAAGTTCACAGTGCGGGAGGAATTTCTTTGAAAGTTCTGTGTTACAGAAGCCGCGGCTATTTTTGTGCCACAACTTCTCAACTCGGAGTCTTTGCTCCGGACCGCTCTTATGAAAACGTTGTGTGACAAAGCAGGAGACATAGGACTACGATTTATTTTTATTTTTTTGTCTTGTCTTCCTTCCCTCCCTGTCCCCCTCACCGGTGCAGTGAAAGAGGAACCGGACCTGGAAGTCCGGATGGTCAACGGGAAACCCAAGAAGGTCCGCAAACCACGGACCATCTACTCCAGCTACCAGCTGGCCGTGCTGCAGAGGAGATTCCAGTCGGCCCAGTACCTGGCCCTGCCGGAGCGGGCTGAGCTGGCTGCGCAACTGGGCCTCACCCAAACGCAGGTAAACGCTGCGAGTCAGCCGCCGTGTTCTGTTCAGTTGTGTGTGGAATCAAAAGGCGCTTCCGAGGAAAACGATGCAACGACCAAACTGAAACCGCCTGGTGACGTTTTTAACCTGGTCTGACGTTTATGAAGGGATGGGAGTCATCTGTTAGCTGGAACTGTTCACTTAGTCACCTTCTGATTCACTGAACATCGCTCACAACGAACAAATTAAAAATTAACGTGTAAATGTCAAAATGTATTTGGATATTTGCTGAATGGTTTGAAGGGAAAATAATTTTAACTTACAACTGCAGTATGCAACTTTATTAAAAATATGTTATAACATTGTGGTGAGAGGTAGATAAAATGTGAAAAAAATCAGTGCTAACTAGAAACAACCAGTCAGAGCTAGGAGGCAGATCTTAGTGCTGTCAATCATCCTTCTGTATGGCGCTGCTCATCCCCTCACCTCCTTTCCTCTTTTGCTCTTTGCTGCGCTGCAGCTAGCAGAGCCAGTCCTGAATGCTAAGGCTAGTTAGCATGGCCACTGATGACAGCAAATAAACACTTTTCCTGTAGCGGTTGGTTGTTTTTCCACCATTAACACATTGAGATTGATTGACAGTGCTAAGCCCCTCCCCATGGCTCTGATTGGCTGTTCTTCACCGGTAGTGGGGCATTGCTTCAGACAGCAATAGCAGCACAGGGAGGAAGTGAAGGAGATTGATCTTTTCACAGATTATTTGTCTCCTGTTGTCCTGTCACAACATGGTGACAGTTTAAACTGTATATATACAGTATATACAGTACAGACCAAAAGTTTGGACACACCTTTTAATTCATTGAATTTCCTTTATTTTCATGACTATTGACATTGTAGATTCACACTGAAGGCATCAAAACTATGAATAACACATGTGGAAATATGCACTAAATAAAAAAGTGTAAAACAACTGAAAATACCCCTTATAATCTAGTTTCTTCAAAGTAGCAACCTTTTGCTGTGATTACTGCTTTGCACACACTCTGCATTTTCTTGATGAGCTTCAAGAGGTCGTCACCTGAAATGGTTTTCACTTCATAGGTCAACCTGCCCTGTCAGGTTAATAAGTGGGATTTCTTGCCTTATAAATAGTCATGAAAATAAAGAAAACCCACTGAATTAGAAGATGTGTCCAAACTTTTGGTCTGTACTGTATATATATATATAGATATAGATATATAGATATATCTATATATCTATATATATATCTATATATATAGATATATAGATATAGATATATCTATATATCTATATCTCTATATATATAGATATAGATATAGATATATATAGATATATATTACACACTACTTTCAGGATTTGCTTAAGCTATTTTAATGCACAAATTTAGCTATTTGTTCAAATTAAAGTTGATGTCTTTTATCTGTTTTGTTGCTGCTAGACAGATGAAACCTGCACTGTAAAAATTAAAGTTACAGTAGTTGAAATAATATTAAAAATAATGACAAGAAGTATAAAATGTATTATTTTATAGTTAAGACATATCGAATCGATCTACAATATAATATGTAAGATACAAAATGCAAGGACTGTTTCTCAGCATTTGATGGTTATGTTCATTTGTTGTTATCTGAAGTCATAATCTTTACACCAATGATTTACTACCAGCCATCTCTTCAGGAGTGATAACATATGGTTTGTTTTATTGTGGCCGTTGTAGATCATTGTTCAATGTTATCCTTGAGTGACTCTCACAAGCATATGAAATACCCTGGTCAACTTTATTTATGTAGACAGCAACCAGCAGACACAGTAACTTACTTCTGGATCCTGAAGCAGTCTCCACAGAGCCACATGGTGGTGGCAGCATCATGCTGAGGGGATGCTGTCTTCTCAAGGAAAGGGAAGCTAAACAGAGCAGAGCGGAAGATGTATTGTTTGATACTGTGAGTTACCTGACAGTGGAGAGGAGGTTCAGGTCACAAGTAAACTTTACGAATGGAGCTAAAAATAATCAGGAAGATTTAGAGGTTATGATTGAATTTGAGGGGCGCACAATACATCGGCGTTAACATCGGTATCGACCGATGTTAGCCTTTTTTTAAAAACATTTCTGTACCAGTCTGATAATTAAAACTGGGTTGATATTTACAAGCGATGTTTATTTCCATCTTGTTGCTGTTTGTGCTTATGGAAGGCGTGGGGTTAGCCATGTGGTCATGTGATGCAGTGCAGGATTTCACAGAGACGCAATACTAACGGTTTGGTCATTTTTCACAGTGTCCGAGGATAGGAAAATATATTTAATTCATGTCATGTGTGTATAATGCTGACACATATTGGTTATTGGCTATAACAGAAGTAGTAATATTGGTTATCAGTATCGGCCCAAACTTTAATAGCGGTGCATCCCTTATAAATTTGAATAAAAAAGGCACTTAACACAACTTACTTTGCTTTTTCCTATAGATTAGAGTGAAGTGTATTGGAAAAATCCTTTTGATTTGTTTTGAAATATTCTCTGTTTCAGGTCAAGATCTGGTTCCAGAATCGACGCTCCAAATTCAAGAAGCTCTACAAGAACGGCGAGTTTCCGCTTGGCGACATGCCCTGTGAACATAGCCCAGACGCCAGCGACTCCATGGCCTGCAACTCTCCCCCCTCTCCAGCCGTGTGGGACAACGCCTCTGGCAACAGCAGCAACAACAACAACAACAGCAACACAAACGGCAGCAGCAACGGCATAAGCAGCATCAACGACACAAACGGCGGCGGCCTCAAGAACAGCGCAATGCTGGATCCCGCCAGCAGGGGTCAGGCTCCGTATCAGCCCCCGATCAGCTCCTCTCCTGCGTACATGGAGGACTTTACGCAGCACAACTGGTACCAGCAGCCAGGGGCGCACTTAGGCTTGGCGCAGTCAGGCCAGATACACCACACGCCACCAACAGCGCCATCAGACGCACAGAGTATGCGAGCCATCTACTGAGCCACCAATCTGGATGCTCAACACCATTGGTGCTGAAAAACCAGACCTTTTGTTTGCTTGTTTTTCTCCTCTTGAGAGGAATTTCAGCGTTGCTGTAACCCCAAATAACCTGACAGAGAACAGACTCAAGCAATGACTGGTAGAAACTACAAATATATGAATTATTCCTCCGTTTCTCCCAAGTCGGACTGATATTTTTGTGGGAGATCACGTGGATTGAAGTGTTTTTGCACTGCTTAGTCTGATAATATTTTGTGAATTAATTTTTTTGTTTCTATTTGAAATTTCTCCGTATTTAACGTAAAAAACTTTTAATTATTTGGTCATTCCAATAAATTATGTTCTGGATTCGTCCTCTGTCTGTTCCCTACTGAAACAACGTGCTACTGAAACTCACTGCTGGACTTTACCAAACATAAAGACTATCAAGGTAAACCTTTTTTTATCTATCAGTCTAAAAAAAGAACTTAGTACAGATTGATGGACTCGTCTTTATGTTAAACTGACTAAGACTCAAACTAAGATTTTCTTATTTATTTCTCATATATATCCTCCTGTATAGAAACACTGCAATCAAATGTAAGTACTGTCACAATATTAAAACCTTGTGTATTTAGGGAAAAGAGTCTCAGCTTCCAACTGAGACGGTAGCTCTGTTTCTAAATGTCAAGCAAATTTCGAGCAAACTTTTAAAACAAAGATGAGGAAGGAAGAAAAGAGTGTTTCCATTTACTGGTTTGGCGCGAATCAAAGTGTGACGTCTTCAGGTGTTGATGCTACGTATGGCTGCAGACCAGCATGGACCCGACATCTCAGAAAAACAGGAGAGAGTCCTCCCATCTGCGCTGGAGGTTTGGACTGGGAGAGTTTGTTACGCTGGAACTTATTCTGCAAACATGTCTCCATCTCCCTCTGAGTGCATTAACTCTTTTTGCCTAAAACCGACTCAAACCAGGGAAAAAACTCGAAGTTATTTTGAGTTTTCTACAGTGGTACTTCAAAAAGTGGCATTAAAAATCGTTAATGGAACTAATAGTAACTAATTACTCAATTACTTGTATTTGCTACAAAGTTGAATAAGAGGTGGACAGGAAAACAACAGTAACAAAACCCACCAGCAACAGGTTGGGGAGGGGTTTCTGTATTCATGGTTCCTCTGTTGTTTTGTGCTTGAACATTGACCAGCACTGATCAGCCCAGTCTTTTCGTATTGGTGAACATCCACAATAGCAGCTTACTTTAGCATTGAAGCTAATTTTTAGCATCAGAACACTGGGCTCCAATCGATGGGCAGACTTTGGCCGGCCCTGTTTAAATTTCTTCAGAAATTTTCTAGTTCCTTCTAAAATCCTGAGCCTTACATTACACTATTAACACCGCAGGGAGAAAAATATCTTTTCTAACAATGTTTTTGGGTATAAAGTTAATTATGTCCTCCAACTCAGTTGAGGACAAGTCCTGCTGGTGGTGACGGACAAAGGGCAGGCGCAGAGGGAACGGGACTAAGTGATAACACCAAAACTGTATTTCTAAGGGACGACTTGTTAACTCAATATTCTTTATAACAGAATATGAGTCATTCATTCTGCATGTCAGAAATATCCTTTTCTGAGTCGAATTTAATTTCTTTTCGAAGCCGTCATGACATTTGGAATTTATCAGGGGAACTTTAAACTCACTCACCCCACACCTCGCCTGATGCTCCTCATGTCACCGTCTCTCTTTCTCTGCCTCTCCATTCACTTCTCTCACTGAGAGCAAATCTTAAAACAAGCGGTTTGATGTTCAAACAAAAGGGGCTGGAAAGTTTTCCAACAACCACCCAGAGTTCCCCCTTCAGAGAAAAACATGAATTGGCTCAAGAAAATTATTCACAGCGGACACTTTTTTCAGGAGAGCTCTTCTCCTGAACGATGAAGCAAACTCTGCATATAATATGGACCAACCTGGAACTGTGGAGACGCTCCTGTTAGCATGAGGAGAATAGATATGTTTGAATCTTTATTATTTAAACAGACTTAAAAACAACTTGTCTTTGATTAAGTCAACTTGACTGAATTTCTAAACAAAAAAGGGAACATAAAGACAATTGCTTTCTGTGGTCACATTTAACAGTAATTTGTCCCAAAGATGCTACGCTAGCCAGTCTTTTAGCCTGTACCAAACATACTGTAAAGTATTTCATGTAAATATTATGTGAATAAATTAAATAAGGAACACATTTGCACATTGATTCATTTCCTTTAAGCCCAGAATTAAAGTTTACAGTTATTTACTGTTTGTTTTCTTTGACAACACATTTCACAGTAATTCCAACTGAGGAAAAATTCATGAATATACGAGTCATGTAATGGAGCCAGTAAAAATGCAGGTTTTGTGCTTATCCCACTTTTGATCATTCTAATTTTCTGTCAGATGCAACTTGTTTCAACTTTGTTTCATCTCACCAATTAACAACACATTTCAAATGTGCAAAGTGAAACTTCTGGAGGTTCCTGGCAATGACAACCACCAGTGACCGCTGATTAAATGGAAAATAGACAATGCAATGACAACTGAATGGTGAAAAATAAATAAATAGAAAAGCTTAAAGCTTTAGAAACAGTAGATGTCAGAGAAAAAAAATATCCAGTGAAAAATATCTACTGTTGATCAACTTTACACTGAAAAAAACAACCAACCAAATTCACATTTTTATATTTAAAGTGAGCAAAAACTAAAGTACTAATCCCAAAGCAAATGGATAATTCCTTTTCATGGTGCTGCGTTAGCCGTTAGCATGTCCCCTTTAGCAATGGCTGTTGCCATGTCGTCTGCAGTGTTTTCTTACATTTTTGAGTCTTCCTCTGTTTGGTTTCAGAGTCTTCGTGCTAGTCGTTGTTGTCATCTTTCATCTCCCCATAAAGAAGATGACTTTTTTTATTATTCAACGTCGATGTGTCTTTTGTGTGGAGTTTAATTTGTAGTTTTCAGCTCTGATTTTTCTGCTAAACCGGAAGTCGAAGTGCCATATTTCAATTTTAAAAAATCAAAATTATTTTGTAAAAGAAATTTTAAAGAAATGTAAATAACCTTTGAGCATGCATTAAATATATTTTTTATTAAGCCCACATTAGACATTGTGTTTTAGGACATTTCACTTTGGGATTTTTCAGTCTAAGGAACAAGTTGCCCACTAATAACTGATCAATCTAAAGTTTTTGCCTGAACTATAACGGTCTAGAGGACAAGAAAGCAGTCAATCACGAATCTGCCCACATAATTTTAATATATTAAAATATTTTGGAATTTAGATAATGGGACAAAGAATAAAGTCTGGAAACGCCAATGTTTTTCAGTTCTCAGTATTATATGTCCCATACTTATCCAGTATTGGATACTGGTCAAATGAAATTCCAGAATTTTCTAGACTCTCCTTTAAAGTTGCACAGCATTAATTCATCAATTGTTTAAAAACCTCTTGAACAGACTAAATAAAAATCCAGGTCAGGTCCAAACCTGAACGGGATTTTTGTAACCTAAATAGAAAAAATTCCAAGACACAATTTTAGGTTCACAAAGCCACCATTTCATTCATGAATAACACAAAAAAGATATTTTAGTCTGTTTTTGGCACTTGGACAGGCTTAAACTAATTACAAATTTTTTTGTGTGAAACCTTTACGCTATTTGTAAAAGTAATAAAGACAATTCTTATTAAGGTAAGATTTTCCTAGAACATTGTTAAAATCCTGGTTCTTTCTTTCTCTGTGAGTCCTTTATTATGAACGACATAAGGGTCTATCATAGCACGTCTCTCTGAACAGCAATAAAATTGAGCATTTTTACAAATGTGACATTTTTCAGGGTTTTTTTAAATCGTGTTGCTTCTCTACAAAGATATAAATCATTTTCAGCCTAAAGCAGTAATGTTTGAAAATTTACAGGAAAGCATCTACATGAGTCATGAGATTTATAGACCAGAGTTATTTTAGGACAGCAGCAGAGCTGGGGGGAGTACGCAAAAACTGTACTCAAGTAAAAGAAGCACTACTTCAATATATTTTTACTCAAGTAAAAAGAAAAAAAAAAGTAGTCGTCCAAGAAGTCACTCAGGTACGGGTTAAAAAAAGTATTTGGTAAAAAGTCTACTCAAGTACTGAGTAACTGATCAAATTAGCAATAATTTAATACTTAAAAATTACATAATCAGATACATAATCTGTTCACTTTATAAAATTAAGTGGAAATTATGTTATTTTAAGAACCAAACTGACAATATTTCATATAAGTAAAAAGAAAAGGCAAAAAGAAATTTTTCCATTTAGTTTCTTTCAATATAGAACTTCTAAAATTTTAACAAAAACTGCAGGTGTGTGTCTTTGTCTGGTGGATTTTTTGGTTAAAACATGTTTGTTTTTCATTCAGTGGGAAGAGAATCCAGAAATTTTACTCAAGAAGGAGTAGAGATACTTCATAATAAAATTACTCCATAGTCAAAAAAGTTACTCAAGTAAATGTAACTAGTTACTACCCAACTCTAGCTAGTATGGATTTATTTCTGTCACTGTTCTACATGAAAGCGCCAAAACTCCAGTTGAAGCAGTCTAATGGCCATGTCCAAGCGTCTGGATGTGATGCAGAGCAAACAGAACCTGAGTCACATCCTGAGGAGCTTCTGTATGAGAGCGGACATCCTGCTGTCTGTCCTGATCCCTCATCAACTCATTTCACAGGAGAAGATCTTCAAAGGTTTTTGCGCATGCAATACTGAATACCAAGACATGCATGTGAGGCGTGTAAGATGCTGCAGCTCTGATAGAATATTTGCGTGGCATTAGTGTGAGCAGCAGATAAACAGAGCTGGTTACGACATGCAAAAAGACTGGAAGGGAAAGCAAGACAAGCAACTCTGGTATATTTTTGCGGAACTTTAAAACCATCTGGTGAAATATTAGTATGTTAATTTCCAATTTTTGACTTCTGAAATGAGACATAACAGTTAACAAGATCACATCACAATGAAATGTGTTTTTCTTACTTAACTTTGATTATCAATCATAAATCACTCACTTATTATGATGTATTTTATCACTAAAACACCCCATTTATTCATAACAGTGAAAATAGGCCCAGGCGACTAAAAAAGTAAATAAAAGCTGGAGCCTGGCGCTAGGAGATTTCTGAAAAAATTCTGATCTGTACTCAAGTTTTCTATTTAAGTTGTAGATGTAAGAAATAAAATTCTAAATGCCTTTTAAGTATTTTCTTCCCGTACTGTTTGCGCAGCTATCTTTGCGGGGACTTTCCATTGACTTCCATTCATTTCTACAGCCTAAACCTTACCCTTACTTTACCCTAACCCTATCCATTACATACTTAATCCTAACCCTAACCAAAACTCAATTCACACCTTAGTCCTAAATCTGACCCCTGACCCAAAAACAATGTTTTCCCTTGTGGGGACCAGGCTTCAGGCCCCACAAAGAGCAGCGTGTCCCCACAATGTAGTATATGTCAGGAAAAATGGTCCCCACAAGGTATTAGAAACAAACGCACACACACACGTGCACACACACCGCAGTGTTGTGCTGACGGTGCTTTCCCGGTAAACCTGTTGGAGTGAGTCAGACAACAGAGGCAGGTTGCACCCAGCTATATATTTTACATTCACATGCAGCGTTCGTGTAAAGCAGGCTGTGGGAGGTGACGATGCTGCAGACACGCCGGAGTCAGGAGATGCTAATAACACACCATCGACACCGACAGAGATGGGAGCCGAGCGCTTTCATGTGGGATCCAGTTGGAGAAGAGAGAAGGTTCTGTGCAGAGAAACTTGCAAACACTTGACAGAAAAAGGGTGTGACGAGGTAACATGTAGACAGACAATTTGAAATATTTCTATGCAACTTCTTAGTCCTGATTTTTTTTTTCTTTTTCTTGTTTTCAGAGTGAAATTGTGAAAGTGCAAATATTCATCATTAGCCTAACTAATAAATGGAGCTAGATAATGCATATTGGTCTCTTTTTTTCAAATTTTGTTTAAATTTATGTGATAGACAACATGAAGTAGTTGATGAGTGGGAAGTAAAATAAATCATTATAAATCATTTCTGCATAAAAAGAAGAAAGAAAGAGGAAACAACGGAACCCATCTGGTGACACGGGAGAAAAAAAAACTCCACTTAATATCTCCTGGCCATGACTTGTTATAATTAAATTGTTCCCATGAAATAAGTCGTTCCCATGAGTTATTAAGTCCTGGCCACGATTTATTTTCTGCTCTCGTCACCAGACATAAAAAAAAAACCTTTTCTTTGAGATCCCTAAATAAAGTCCACTTCAACTTCGGATTTACCAATTTTAAAATTTGGGTCAATATTGATATTCAACATTTCTGCTTTGGCCAATAATTCAAATTTACCGATATTGTATGTCTTATTTACAGGGTTTCCACGTGTCCTTAAAAAGTTTTAAAAGACAAGATCTTAAAATGTTTTGAATCCAATTTAAAAATTGGTCATAAATGTTGTCACGACAAGACTACTTAATCTCATACATGCTACATAGTGTTTGTTTTTTCTTTCAGGAGTTTTTGCTACATAAATGTTTGAGTTGCGTGGCAGACATCTTCAGTGCTTGTGACTAAAGGTGATTGAAGTACTTCTAACAAGTAGCTAATACACACTAGCTAGCTTTTTTTGCATCTATCATGGGTAAGTGTAAATTTGTTGGTTTTAAACATGGTGGTCGAGCACCAGTCTTAGCTATTAAAAAACTTTATTTCAGCAAAGTTGTTACTGTGGAGGGAAATACAGTGTAGCATGGAGAATGGAGAGCCACAGATGCAGCTGTGACTGTAAATATGGAAAAAGATTAAAAGGAACAAGAATTAATGTCTTCAACTCCAGTAAGAATCTGACGATAATCTCACAAGAAGAGTCATTTCTTCCTGCAGAGGACCACAGCGTTGTTTGTAGCATCTGTTGATGGCAAGGCAACTATTCAGATCTGGTATTTACTATGTTGACACCCATGCCGTTGCGTCAGTAACGCGTTACTAAGCCAGGATGAAGTTGCTTTTCAGATGAAATTAGTGTGTTTCACTAAACTGCAATGGCAACACCATTTTCACATCACACGAGTCACTTGATGAACAGCCGGATGTCACTACAGGCAGAAATGACGAAGGAGAAGATGACAGGAAGGATTACGACGCGGCGTGCTTTTAAATGACTTAATGTGTGAACAAAAGTATTCACATTTTCAAATTCTTATTCTTATTCAAAGGACACACTGCAATTGCAAAATTTTAGTTTTTTGAGTAGCATTAGTGGAATATTGACAAAGTTTTGAGCACATTCGTAATGGAAACGCAGTTGGTAAAAAGTTTATAAGACAAGGCAGAGCGCTGTGCACATCATTATGTAATCATGGTTTACTGGAGCCTCTGACTGGGGAACCTGCGGCTCCCCTGAGAAAAGCAACGATGTGTGCTGAGGCTCTGGGCTTCCTGTGCTGATCCCCTCAGCTTCCAGGTGTCACAGAGGAATGCATCTGAACATCACAGGAAGGCAGACAGGGAGGGCAAATAAGGACTTGTAGCAACCTGTGACTGATACTTCACAGAGAAAACAAGCCATTGTGAGTTTCTACTCGTCAGCTAACACTTTTCATCAGTAGATTATATTCTCATAGCCAAAAAACAAATATACCAGGTGGAGTGTGAAGTTTAGGCGCATTCACGTTTACTCTCATACGATGCAAATCAAATGTGTTTTCCTTCCTCCGGAGATGATAAAAATCATCACGGATTCACGACGAGTGAGCTGAAGTTGGCCAGACAAGGTGATGACATCAGCCTCCGCAAGCAGAGCTGACAGGAAAACTCGGCAGAGGAAAGAAAACCTCTGAAAGTGTCACAAAAACTGAGAGCTGACTTGGCTTTCCATTCCCTGCATGATCTGCATCTGTTCAGCCATGTAGGAAAAGAGACAACAAAGACTCAATGGCACGATGCGGTGCCACCTAACAAGATTTAAAGAAAATATTAAATAAATATTAAGATAAAGTCCTGC
Source organism: Xiphophorus couchianus (assembly GCF_001444195.1). Taxonomy (NCBI): domain Eukaryota; kingdom Metazoa; phylum Chordata; class Actinopteri; order Cyprinodontiformes; family Poeciliidae; genus Xiphophorus; species Xiphophorus couchianus. The sequence goes on along the minus strand of NC_040234.1, from coordinate 26,591,146 downwards.
AAATAAATTGTTTTCATTATCAGGTTGTGAGAAGAGCTTAAAAATGTAAAACAAAACAAAAAAAAAAAGAAAGAAATACACACAAGCAATCAACAAAAAAAGTATGCAAATTCAAACTTAATTTAAATTTAAACAAGTTGCTCAAAATTTAAACTGCAAATTCTGGACAAACATTTTGCCATGAGGGGTCACAAAGGTTAACTTTGATAACTAAAGATGTAAAAATGAATGTGTTTTGCCGTTTTTATTTTTATCTGCTCAATACTAAACAAAACATGAAATATTTTATTTAATTGAACAATTTATATTAAAAACAAAGATCTTTTAACGTTGAAAATATAACAAGAGTCTTGATATTATTATTAGAATACAAAGTGTATAATTTCAGAAATTTTGGGGGTGATTGTTTTCTTTTTTGGGCCAGAATTATTTTGTCTGTCGTAAACATAATCTGTTTCTTTTTTACATTTTTTTTTAGCTTTTCTAAAACTGATACTCCTTCATCTGGAGGGTCTTTTTTGTGGGTTTTTGTATTTTTGTACGGATGGAAATGAGAATTTTGCTTAATCAGGTAAGTTACAGTTAATGTTGTACTGTTCCATTTGGACGAATGTGTAAACCTGATTAATAAATGAGAAATAATTTGTTTTGTACCTAATGTTATGTGAGGCCAGATTCGCTCCATTCTAGATTTGCGGTTTCCTCCAGGCCAGCTGACAGCTCTGCCTGGGCCTGGGGCAGATAAGACCAGATGGGCCCCACGCACACGACCTTCTGGAACTAGTAGAAAATGAATGAATAGTTACCATTTAAAGACATCATCCATCTATGTCATTACTCTTACATTATCTCATTACCTTCCTGCCATTGTCATCTAACAGTGATATGTGTGATAATCTGAATAAAATTGGAAATCTATATATAATTCAAAAATAAATATTCCTTTTAATATATTTCATAGATCCTCATTCAATTCATTATTTAATTTATTGGTTAAAATGGCGACTCAAATTAAAATTTGAATCACACATGTACATAAGTGGCATTTTAAAAAATTAGTTTTCCCTTCTTGTACTAAAGTGTATGATGAAATGACAAAATGATGAAGCACATATTGTGTTATTGTGTTATCTGTAGTTACTACAGATTTAGATATTTTAAAAAATCGAGTGTAGCAACAGAGTTTAGTTTGCTGCTTGCACCTCCTGTTATATTACATTTTTCAAATGCATGAATATCAGCTTTGTGACATTTAAAACTACTGAATTGTGGCAGTTATGAATTTCTGTACACGCTGCTGTCCAAATTGTTTTGTTTTTTTAAGTCTTCTGCCAATGTGACGATTAGATGTGACCTCCAGGTCCATGAGTCCAGCCTTCATTTTACAGTCGGGGTTCTGCAGATGGCCACTGAGCGGCGCTTTGGACCCCTTGCCTTAAGAAAAAAGAAAAATCTATAACAAATTTTAAATCTGACTTTCACATCATTTTCTGTTAGGCATACACACTGTTCTGCCTTTAAATGTATCAGGATGTCTGAGCCTTTTATTATGTTTACTGTCTTTTTTCTGCATTTTGAGCTCTGATTATGATTAAGGTCCCTCTTGAAAATGAGATCTAGATCTCAACAGAGATCTAGATCCTATACCTGGTTAAATAAATGAACACATATATTAACAAGCAGCATGAAATGTGAATACTTGTGACTTTTCTCAGATCCTCTGACTCTGTAGAAGCTGACTGCGTGCTGAAGAAGCGGTTGAGACTTACTTGTGACTGTCTCGTGATAAATGAGAGATTTTGTTCTCCACCTGGAAAAACTAGCCTAATAGTTAAACTTGTTTGATTAGTTTTAACGTCTAAACCTTAGCTACTGGACACCAATCCCAGTTTTCAGCTTTCCCTGTCAGATTGTATCAGGTTTGTTTATGGGGCCTTAAAAAGCCTTAAGGAAGTAGAATTGTTGAACTTCTCCACTTCCTGTCAAGTTACAGTCACAAACTTTAATGTATTTTATCAGGACTGTGTGTTACAGAACAGCACAACCTAGCAGATAACTGCAAAGTTAAGGGAAAATTGACCTTCATGCTGCTTGTTTTTTTGTTTTTGTCCATTTGTGTTCAACCCCCTGAGTCGATACTTTGAAGAACAACATTTCATTACAGTTACAGCTGTGAAAGTCTTGTAGGATTTGTCTCTACCAGCTTTGCATATCTAGAAACTGACATTTTTCAATCTTTCTTCTTTGCAAAATAGCTCAAACTGAGTCTGACTGGATTGGAGTGTCAGTGAACAACGGTAATTAATTTCATTTGATTAAAATACTTGGAAAGTTGTGGCTGAAAGATGAGAGAATGTAAAACATTCAAAGGGACGGGAGTTCTTTAAGCACTAAATATAATATGGTTGAAGATATCTGCATCAAAACCATATTTTTCATTTTCTTTTTGCCAAGAGTTGCCTCATTTATCTGCTGGTAAAAAAGTGTTGATGTTTTATATTTTTTTCTGCCAAAATCCCTTTTGGCACAAAAGGACTTATGAAGGTGACGATCTGATTTATTTTCCTCTGCCGTGCTTTTTCGCTGCTTCTGCCCCTTTAAGTGGACGGTACTTGGTTGCCATGGTTACTGAGCCTCTGTCAGGGTTTCATCAGTTCATTAGGACTCCAAGTTTTCTATAAAACTCTCCGGTGTGAACTCTCCCCGAAGCAACAGGAAGCAGCTCCTGGTGGTGGAATGAAAGAGCTTTAAACATTCCGCTGTCTAGACCCTCTTTCTTTATTCCTTTTTTAGAAAAGTGCTTTGATCCTTAAAAAAAAACAACAAAAAAACAGAAGAATAAAAAAAACATAAGCAAAACTGAAGCGATGAGCCATTGACATAGTTCTTTCTTTATTAGCATTGTGTTAGCCAGTTTATGTTGTAGTTCCTCACTGGAGAAGCAACAGTCAACTGTCGGTTTGAGAGGAAGAGGAAGAAAATTCAGAGGAAGAACTTAATAAAGGCATTAAAGGATTTATCATTGAAGATGAGTTTCTTCATATTTAGTATTGTTGCTCACACTACAACAAGCATGACAGAGCGCTGCTGGAACGGACAATGAGCAGTTACATTTCTGTTCCCTGTTGAATTTAAATTTAGTGAGATGTTCTGAACATATATGAGCATGTGAGGTTCAGATCAACATGTTGGTCTGTAGCACTGGGAAAAAAATCAGTATTTTGGACAAAATTGCACTTAAATTTTATGTAAGCTATATTTTGTAGGAGGTGGTGGGTGGGTGCCATGTGTCTCTATGCTTTTCTTTGGCCTGGGGTCTGCTGCTCCTGCTCTGTGCAGGCCTCGGCATGTGGGCCTCGGCATGTGGGCCCCGGCATGTGGGCCCCGGCATGTGGGCCCCGGCATGTGGGCCCCGGCAGACACCGGGGCGGTGCCTGGTGGCTGCCTGCTGTTTTTGAGGCCTTCAGGAGCCACTGCAAAAACACAAAATACTAACAAGTATTTGTGTCTCGTTTCTAGCGCAAATATCAGAGAAAACTTGAAATAAGACAAAACTAACTTAAAAGTAACTTTTGAGCAAGATGTTGAGGTTTATTTTAAGTAAATAATTCCTTTATATTGATTAAAAAGTACTTGTTTTGTTGGCAGATTATTTTTCTTATAACAAGACATTTTCTCATAAGTGAAATAATCTGCCAATGAAGCTAATACTTTTTAATCAATATTAAGGAATTATTTACTTAAGACAAACTCCTATAGCTTGCTGAAAACATACTTTTAAGGGTAACTCTTTATTTGAAGGTATTTGCATAAGACTGACATGACACCTGTCATGAACATGAAGGAGTCTTCATGAATGTTTATGACTGTTTTCATGAAATGTCATTTGGTAAATAATGACACTTTCCATGCAAAGTTGACTCTTTTAATTAACTTTTAATGTCAGTTTTAATGCAACTTTTCATTAAAATGTAGTTATTTGCCAACTAATGCTAAGTTGACACACGCACTTTAAACAAGTTGATTCAGTTTCTGAAGAATGGTCTTTGGGGATAGATCTGTCTCAGATAGAATATCACTGCCTTCCACTGAAATATCAAAAGGGACTAATGGTCAGAATAATTATCTATCTTCTTGTTTATAAAAAAATAACTAAATAGAATCTACCAAAAGTGTTTGTCCATTCCAGTTTCGAAATAATTCATATTGTTCTTTGGTTTATGCTCTCTGAGGTCACTAAAATGTTTTTGCATTTATTTTTTTTCTGTTATTGGTTATCGGCACCGGAGAAAAGTGACTTTCTGGTGTTTGTTGACCCAACTGGGATTTGAACATGTAACGTCTATTCCTAATAAATTCCTAAAGATATTTGCGTATTTAATTTTTGCTGGGCTCAAAGTACCTTAGAATTCAATGATCAGTCATAACCTCAGAGCTCCCTGTATGACGAGCGCTGGCTCCGTTTTTATGATCATGTCGGCCTTATGAAGACGTTGTTATTGTTTCCTGATTAGGAACTGTCCAAAAACGGGTGATAGATGTCGCTCTGAGGAAACAGATCAAACAGGAGGCAAACATTACAAATCCATCAAAGAAGACAAAGGCGTATTTATCACTTGTGCATGTGGAGCACAAGTGTTAGAGGAATCTGAACAAGCAGCCTGCCGTCGCTAACCTCGCCTTGGTGAGGAGGTTCGTTTTGTCAGATGACAGACTTCCTCGTTCTTCTCGAGTTCATTACTGGGTTGTCCTGCTTGAACCAATCAAGAACCTCAATCCTCAAATCTTAGCTGAACCTCAACCCAAAAGAAAAACTATCAATTTACTGAGATCTCCTCAGAATGTCTTGATGGTGTTGATGTTAGGAAAGGGATTTTTGGCCCTTCCAGACCCACTGATCAATTCATCAGTGGACCGCAGATGAATTCCACTGATGGAATTCATCACAAGTTGGAATTACAAAATTTTGCTCAATGGAAACAGGGCCATTTTGTAAAAAACTATTTTTTGCTAAAACGTTTTTGTGCTAGGACAAAGTGTGTTTTGCAAAACTGCAATAGAAACTGTTTCCTTCAAACAAAAGGGTGATTTATCACATTTCAGAGAGTCAGTGTGTCCTATGATTTTTTTAAACAATACTTTAAAGAAAATAAAAAAAATACAAAATAAGAAAATCTTTATATAAAAAGTAAAAGTTTGCAATATATAAGTATCTTGGGGAGGAAACTCACCCTTCAACACATCACTGTGGAAATCTCTGATCTTTAATTAAGACAAGAAGTGATTAAAGTGAGTGAGTTAACATGTTTACATTGGGCCAATGATAACTAGAGAAGATTTTAATCAAGATATTCAGCTGAAACTCAGGAATACATCTGGACTCAAAATGGAGCCCTGAGGAACTCCACTGGATGTTTGGATCCTGCATACAAACAAATCCACAGCTGCTGTGAAAGCTTTCTATCAGCAAGTTACCTTGAATAACCCATTACAAGCCCATCTAGGGTTTGTATAGATGTGATCAGTGGCAAAGGTCGTTGGTTTTATCAATCATAATCCTGCATTAATTTTCTGTATAGTTTTTGGTTTTCCTGGGAAAGGAGTAAAAACTAAGATTAGTCGGAGAAAATACGATGACCAAAAGTAATCGTTAACTAATTTAGTATGCAGTGAACAAAAGGACAGTTCCTGAAAGAACAAATTCAGAATGTAGCCCAGAACATGTAGAAGACATACAAATTTTACATTTAAGATAAAAACAAACTTTTATTTGTAAATATGAGCAAAGGAGTAACTTTTATTCATATAACGTTAAATTGCTCACAGCACCGTTTGTCGGTTTAGTCACTGCTGCATTATTCTACATCCATTTAAATATGTATGAGTAAAAAATAAAAAAATATTACAATGGTTACATGTTTTTTTCCCTCTACAAAATATTACAAAAAAATTTAATAAAAAAAACCTGATAAACTATTTGTTTCTGCAGTAATAATTGACCAGCTCAGTAAGCAGTGAAAGGATTACGCTTCAGTAATCCAGATTGATGCAGGAGCTTCCAAGGCTTCTCCTTCAGGACCAATGGCGGGAAGATATTCCCTCCACTAACAATTACAGATAATTAGGCCGTCAGAGCGAAGGCTTTATTTAACAAGCTGTATCCTAAATTACCTTTAATTGACGCGGTCATTTAAAAAAAAAAAAAAAAAATCATCGGCAGTGTCTGACAAGTCTTTTTGCGTTTCCAGATGTTTGCCTGGGTGCAGAGACGTGACCTCCATCTTCTGATTTATGACTTCAGACAAAACTGCCTCAGGCCACCGGAGAACCAACCGAGCTAACACTGAGGAACAAAATGTTTCTCATGTCTGCATCCGATGCTTCTACGTGTAAAAGAGGATTTGAAATAAGTAAAACATTCAAACATGAACTGGAGCACATATCAGCTACTTTACTGTCATCTGATTGAATATTGTCTGATTTTTATTGAGGATAAAACTTTTCACCTTTACCTTTTGTGTAAACAAAACGTGCTTCGTTTGAGATTTTTATTTATTTATTTTTGCAAAATTTGAACCAGGTGAAGCTTAAAACGCCTCTTGAGGAGTGTTGGGTGGAACAGATGTACAGAGAAAACATAGTTTTTATCTTGTATGCAAAATGTATAAATATTTTTGCAGAGTTTTGACTTTATTACTGCGCTGAAACTGTTGCTCTTTCAGCAAATGGCTTTTTCTTTTTTTTAGTCTGTACACCCCAATTTGCAATTAATCGATCACAATAATCAGTTCAGCATGATTAATGCGATTAATGGTTTTAGCGCAGGATAATAAAAACCTCAATATATCATCCAGTATTCCAACATGTATAAGCAATCGTGTATTTTTTCAAAGGATTTCAAATGTTTCATCTTCATTATCTCATAACGTAACGCAGCTTTAGATGATTTTACTGTAAACAGCAGCACAATAATTGAAAGGGTAATAAAACATTATTTTGAGAAAATACCTTTTCATTTTGGACAGAAACTTCAGTCTGACTGAACTATGATGAAATGTTCTTTGACTGGTGGAAGTAGGCAGCAGAGCAAACAGTATTTAGGTTCTAATTCGAGGTTGAAGCTACAGGAGCGATTTCCTCTCTCAGACAGCAAAGCACTGATTTTTTATTTTTTTTATTTCAAAGGCTGGAGAACGACTTCCACTGAACACGTCGTGACATTACATACGTATGACTGGAAACACAGAGAGAGAATCACGCCCTGCAGTATCTGAAAAGAAACTGAGAAAACAGAGAAATGTCTGATAGAACATTGTTAAAGTTCCATGCAGAATGAAAAGGAAAAATAAAACATTAAATTGTTATTAAATTGTCTATTTTCCAGCTCGATACTCACCATCAAACAAGAAGACCCATTAGAATACAGAGTAAAAATGATGGATGTTAAGAGATTAGAGTAATATTTAGTAAATTAGAATATGGTTTCTGATGAGACTTTCTGTCAGATCAAAAGTACATTTTTGAAAACAATCTTTTGTTAAGTATTAAATGTACTTTTTTTTATTAAACCCAAATTGCTGTAATATAAAATGTTTTCCTGATTGGTTTTATTGTAATGTTTTCATTTTAAATGTCACATCTTCATTAACTGCAAGCAGTAAACAGTCTGTATGTAACTAGTCTATATAATGTGTTACATTTAATGATAAAGTTTCTGAAATAAATTGGCTTTTCAGTGATGTTTTCATTTATTGAACGGGTCAATATTCAATAAATGTCAGATTTTTAAGCAAACAAAAAAAGATGCTCAAACTTCAGCTCCCCATGAACTCTTTATTTCATTCAGCTCTTCAAACTGTCCACATCCGCAACAAGTAGGTTAACTGAATTATTACAGTTCTTAAAAAAAAATATTAGAAAGCCCTAAAAAAACAATTATTTTTTATATACGTTTTGGTGGAAAAACACACATTGCATGTCCATAAGTGTATTTCAGCAACAGCTACAAAGGGACACTTCAGCAGCTCCTGAACTCCTTTAATCGTCCTGTGTTGGCAGGGCTGCAGTGTTCAGCAAGAAGTTGCTCAATATGTCTTCTTAGGCAGAGCAGGATGTGCCACTCAATACTATTTTTACCTCCAAAGTGGCTCAGACTGTAAGCAATGTAACGCACATGTAGCCATGTACTTTCCAGTTCAGCATGCTGGTATAATATCCACAACTGATCCAAGAGGTCTGGCATCTGTTCCGTCAGTCACATCATCTGAGTCCTTGGCATGGTGTCCTGCTGATGTCCAGAGTACCAGTGTCCAAAATTGTTCATGTATCCTCCAGAGTGGACAGGCGGGCCTTTGGCAGCCATACTGATGTCCCACAGAGAGCATGGAGAGGAGGAGGCTGGTGGCGGCGGGGCGAGGTGATCTCCCTCGGCTCCACAAGGACCGTTCTTCATGATCTTCTTGTACTTTGACCGTTTATTTTGGAACCATATTTTCACCTGGGGGAAAAAAAAAAGGAAGAAAGAAATGGGCTGAGAACAAAGGTTTAAAATGTAAGCTCTGAGAAGACCTGCGTTTATACTTTTCACAGTTTATTGGCTGTAACTCCACGAGGCATTTAGTATTACGCGTTCTTTCTCATTCAGCATTCATTTTCCAGCCTGTTTTTATGTTCATATTTTATGAAACTCTGCCTTTACATAACTCTGTAAAAAACTAAAAGGAAATAAAAGTGAAACAAAAATAAACGGCTCCAGCCTAATTGGGAAAATCATTTTCTTCCAAAAGTCCACGGAAATTACACAGTGTGCCGAAAAATCACCATGAGGTACCAAAAAATCAGGTTCATGAAAATTCATCATAATTATGGAAATAATAAAAAAAAAAGTGTAACGCATGCTCTACATGTTAAAAAGATTACAACTTTGTGTAATTTTCTGTGAGAAATTACACAAAAGTAAAATATTTATTTTACTGCTATAGAGAAAAAACTGTAGCAAAGCATCATTTTACATGCAGTTACTCACTACTGAAGCAAAACTAAATTGTTTTTTACAAATGAAAAACATGAAAAATGCTAACTACAAAAAATAACTAAATAGAATCTACCAAAAGTGTTTGTCCATTCCAGTTTCGAAATAATTCATGTTGTTCTTTGGTTTATGCTCTGTGAGGTCACTAAAATGTTTTTGCATTTATTTTTTTTTTTGTTATTGGTTATCGGCACCGGAGAAAAGTGACTTTCTGGTGTTTGTTGACCCAACTGGGATTTGAACATGTAACGTCTATTCCTAATAAGTTCCTAAAGATATTTGCGTATTTAATTTTTGCTGGGCTCAAAGTACCTTAGAAGAAAATGATCAGTCATAACTTCAGAGCTCCCTGTATGACGAGCGCTGGCTCCGTTTTTATGATGAAAAATGACCGTAAGCCCAGCCTGTTACATCTATCCTGCTTCAAACAAGATTTACTTTGAATAGCAGAGCTAAACTGTTAATCTAAAAAAATATGTAACTTAATGGGAAGAATTTCTGCAGACTTTGAGGATTCTTGGTTTTCAAAAGCTCCCCCTAATTAACCTCACTTGGGACAACAAAACTTGTCATGAATAAATGAGTCAGTTTCCTTTGTAAAGTTAGACCTTTTTGTTGTTTTAGGGGTTGACATCAAACAAATACAACATGTGGAAACATCACTAAAATGTCTTTGTGTGCCTTAACTTTCCACTACCAAATAAAGAGAAATGCACTGACTAATACTTAATTAGTTTTTCTTTTCTGGGGACTTGGGGGTGACGGGCACCAAAAAGCCTTTGGTCTGTATAATATAAAATTTCCTCTTGCAGTTTTTGAAAACCCTTTTCAAAAAATGTGCCTTTTTTTTACTATTCCTTGCTCATTTGTGCATTAGCCATCTTCAGCCAGATTAGCCAGACTGCTGTTTTCAAACACACACAGAGACGATCACCTTCAATTGTAGAAAACTTTCCTTGTTATCTGATGAAACTAAAAGTCAATTGTTATAATGAGCACCACAGTGACACTTGGCACAAAACATAAGCCATCATGAGGACAGAAGATTAGATATAAATATTGAAACAACATCTCAAGACATCAGCTAGGAACTTAAAGTGTGACCCTAATTGTGCCACAAATTAGTGACAAAGTGGCTTAAGGTTGACAAAGTCAGTTCTGTGAGGAGGAAAGGAATAAAGGGAACTATTTTGAGAAGCTAGTGGAAGAATATCCAAAAATATAGAACCCAGGTAAAGATCTTACCCCTGACTAACAGGTGTAATACGAAGCAACAGTATTAAACACCTGCATTTACAAATTCTGAAACATTTACCACTTAGCTTTAATGTATGCTGGCACTGAGGTTTGTGAAATACGCTGGTTCTAACTAAAAGAAGGAAAAGCAAGGCTAGAGATAGAATATCAGCCTTCAGATAATGAAGCTGATTATCACTCCATTCATTTCTCTGTGGTCAAAGATTATTCAGTCATGCTGTTGTTAACATAATTGCCGCGTTTTTGTTCCAGTATGCCTGCCAGTGAAGCATCAAATTACAATAGCCTCTTACGGTAAATAAACAAATCGCCAACTATAGCACAGCTCAAACATTTGTCTGCAATTGATTCTGACATTCATAAGTGAAACTTTTTTCAAGCAGAACATTTTCTGGCACAAGAAAAAGAGGAAAAAGCGCAAAGGAATAAAGTAGACAACAGTGTTGGCAGTGGGGTTGCTTGGTATTGTTACAGTGGGAGTTTATGGCTGTTTATATTGATGTCTGAAGTGCTTTTATAGCAAATATTTAATCCTATAAAATAAAAATCCAATCCAACCTCTGACTTCTTAAATTGACTTAAATATGTGGAAAAAATGATCCCTTTATTTGATGATCAAAACAGAACAATTCTTACACACCCAGCATTTGAGCTAATTAGCCACAAAATCACAGACAGTAAAACTTTGACAGATCCCTGTTCCTCAAGAGTATCTGCTGACCACACTGTCCTTCTGAAGTTAAACTGCATGATGGTAAACACATAAAGTACAATAACCACTCCATAAAAATAGAGACCCAACTTGATTTAAGCACATGTTGTTGAAAAACAACCTCTGCTTTTTAAAATCTCCAAAATTATTCAGATTCTACATTTTGCGCATTGAAGTGAATCTAACAAATCATGACTTGCTTTTAAAGCTCACTGTGTGTTTGCATAAGAATTAGAACATTGCAATTATAAAGAGATACTAATGAGTGTCAGCAGTTAATGAAATGTCTTAACTGCAGTGAGTGAACACCTAAAGCAAGTGAAGAAAGTCTATTGAGCCAACAGTCAATCAACAGCCTGTGAAGGGAAAACAGTTCAGGTGCGAGGATTTCTACAGTGATTATGGTTCTCATATTCACAAAGCAGCAGACAACTGACAGCATTCAGGGGAGGTTAACTACTAAATACTACCAACACCACACTGCAAAAACATAACATCTTACCAAGTCTTTTTGTCTAGTTTCTGGTGCAGAGATCTGATTGTACTTGAAATTAGATCAATAAATCAATCAAGTTCATCTCTTGCAACAAGGCAGTTCGAAGTGCTTTACATCATAAAAACACACAAAAAAATACAAAGTTGTAGAGCACACAGCCAACAACTGTCAAGTGCCATCATTACACATGTTGATTAATGTTTCATTGATTATGTTTCAAAAGCAACTCCAAACAGTTGGGTTTTTAGTCAAGAGGGGTTTTTTAGGGAAAACTAACTTACAAGTCACTTTTCAACAAGATAAAGGAGCTTATTTTAAGTAAATAATTTTGTAATATTGATGAAAAAGTACTTGTTCCACTGTCAGATCAACATCAAGGAGTTATTTACTTCAAACAAGCTCCTTTGTCTTGCTAAAAAGTTACTTGTAACAGTTAGTTTTGTTGATCTAGAAACTAGACCAAAATACTTGGTAAGATTTTGTGTTTTTGCAGTGCACAACTTTAACGAGGGAGTGTAGCTCAGAGGCATTCCAGGTATATTTGAGTGTGTATGAGAACCATCAGTGAATCACACTAAATTCAAAATATTCCACAATCTTCAGCAACCTTTACTTGCTTTTGTATGTGTGTGTGTGTGTGTGTGGTGGGGGGGTGGGGGGGGGTGCATGTGTGTGTGACAGAAAAAGAGAGAGATATAGGGAGAGAGAGACAGAGAGAAAGAGGTCTGTCCCCATAAACACCCCAAAAGTCATAATGGTGTCATAAACCAGAATTACATGAATGAGTGTTTGCGTGTGGGTGTGTGTGTGTGTGTGTGTGTGTGGGTGTGTGCGCGCGTGTGGGGGTGCGCCTGTGTGTGCATATGTACATGATGAATATATTTTTGAGAAAAGAAAAAAAAAACATCAGAAATGTGCTACGTGCCATTTCTCAGCAGCGTCTGGGAACAGTTGCGATTTCAGTGGAAAGTGGTCAGTGTTTGGCAGGCGGCCTAATGGCATGGAGGAGGGATGGCGATGGGGTGTATGATCACTATCTCCAAGTGTGTGTGTTTCTTTATATGTGTATGAAAGCATCCACTCGGGCTAAATGTATTTAAGTAGATGCATATGTTTGTATTGGTGTGTTACTGTGTGGGCTCCAGGGTACTGAGAAGAATGTGGCCGGTACATAACACACACAGACAGTATTAACATTCGCAGACTGAGCTAATTACAGTTGACCATGTGACCACAAGGAGAGGAAAGAGTTTGTACAAAGGCTTGTAAAGATTGACTGATTCGTGGATGTGCACATGTAAGGTTCAAGTGCACAGGTGGAGCAGCTGGGCTTTTTAAAATTGTAATGTGTTTGTTTATCATGCCTAAGCATCTCTAAAACTCAATTTGTTTAAATAATGAGATGATGTGTGTGTCGCAAACAACAACAAGGAGGTAAAGAGAGAAGAGGGAGGTAAAAATGCACAAACCAGATAAGTATAAAGTAGCTATTCCTCACGTGAGACAGCAAAATGCTGTCGATCTGTTTATTGAAAATATATGAGACGGTTAATAGGCCTGTCACAATCATAAATTTTACTGGACGATAAATTGTCCACGTAATTATCGCAATTAATGACAATATTGCTCTTTTGAGGCCCTTTTCCAGTTTGATCTCTCGAAGACCAATAAACTTTCATTTTGTAGAGAACACTTAACACTGGGACAGGAGGATATTTTCAATATTTAAATTAAACTACAGCAACCACAAATATTGAATGAAACAGAAATAAATAAACACACACACAATTGAAAGCATAAATAAAATGGATCATGAAGTCTCAAAATCAGTTTTCAGGCTGCTTTTAATTGCTCTTTAAAAATACAAATCATCAGAAGAGAAAATACAAAAATTGCAAAATTCAAAATTGAAGCTCATTTTTATTTATCAAGAGATTAATTAAAATCTGTCATATTCATTGGTGGTTTATTGCTATGGTACTGGCCAAACACCAGAAATGCTCAAAGCTAGTTAGTTGTGCATCTATTATGACAAATAAGGACAGTTTAGTTGAATGCAACTTTCATGCATCTGTGTTGCTCCAACAATTGGTAAAATTAAGCGTACTGGAGTTGAGCCTCCTCTGAAATCCCTTGGTGACCAACAGGTGGCAGCACAACCGACCCTCATACTGAAACTCCAATACATTCTCACTCCCTACTCGTCATATATTGACGAGTTGGGACGAGTTCTGACCATGCGTCACATGGTACCCCCTTCGCGTCAATATTTGACGATTTGGGAAAGCGTCATATGTTGATGATTTTGGAAGGTTCCCTCAGCGTCACATGTTGACGTGTCGGGAAACCACTTTGCGTCAACAATTCACGCGAAGGGCGCTCCCTAAGCGTCAAAAAACGACGATCTGGGCAGGGTTAGGGGAAAAGTTACGGTTAGGCTTACGCTTCAATTATTGACGCAAAGGGTGTACCTGACGCGTCAACATGTGACGCTGAGGGACCTGCACAAGCGTCAATATATGACGAGTAGGGAGTGAGGATGGGTTGGAAACTCAGATCGTTTTCTGATCTGTAAGCGTACCATAAATAGGAATTACCAGGTGAGATTAACCACAATACTCTTTTCGGTGGAAGTTGTTACTGAGAGAAGAAGAATAAAAATGCATTTCGCTCTTTTCAGTGTCAGCGAAGTGAAAGGAAACACAAGGTGTAGTAAGTTGTTTTAAAAGGAACTGTATTTCCTACAACATGTTGAGCCGTGTGAGGAAGACTAAACCAAGCCCAGTGTTGTGTTTGAAATCTGTGTTTTATGGAACACACTGGGTTTGGAAATGTAAACAGCCTGTGAGAAATTAACTGTACCAACTTCTGATGCATAATGCTAAAAACAGTTGAAAACATTATATTAATAATTAATTATTTAGTTTTAAAAATATAGTCAAACCCTATTTCCTGCTCTCTTACACAATAGCAACATTGCTTATGCGATAGCGAATACTGGAATGAATAACTAATTACCGCTCATGCAGGGTAGCTAAAAATAATGTTTTTAACTTGTATTTTCTTATAATACAGTTTTTAAAATGTAATTAGACTTAGATCAAGTAAAACGTCCACAAAAACCACAGCACGGAAGTTTTTGATCACTTTGTAGAAAGAAACATGAAAAACAAGCAACAAAAACATTGGATAAAAGGCATACTCATCTTTCAAAATAAGGTAAGCCTCTAAACATAAACTTAACTTTATCCAGATTGTGATTTGTTCTAATATAGTAAAAATCATCATGGAAGCAAATGACAGCCATGCAGTTCATTGAAATGGAATCGGTTTCACACCAATCAGCAAACTGCTCTGTGAGTTTCTCTCAGTGGGTAAAATTCCACCTCCAGCCTTACACAGCACACACCGAGGCTTTCTGAACCCATCAAGACTCAAGGAAAAAAATTAACATTTGAGACTAAGTTTTAACTGCCTATTTTAATCATTCAAACACCAACCGTACCTGAATATGTGTATAGTGTGTTAATACGTATCATGGAAAGCACCACAACCTTCCTTATCTCTGCTTTTTATGGGGACAGTCTGTTACTGCAAAGAAAAATGAATGGCACTACTGGATTGGTTGCTTTGGAAACACCACCCAATAGCATGTCAGCTAGCATTGGAGCTCTGTTCTTCACTTTCTAAGGCTTATTTTTTCTTTTCAATATTTCAGAAAAGGCAGAAAAAAGAAAAAGAAGGCAAGAAAGAATGAAGTAATAAGAAAGAAAAAAAGGCAAATTTACTCTTGACAGAAAAATCTGCCGATGGGTGAATTAGCAAATACTGAACTGCGAATAGACAAAGGTTAAAAACAAGACAGTGATGTCAATTGTGACACTGTAAATTTTTACACTCTGCACAATTGTCACTTTTTAGTCATTTTGAAAGACTTGATTATTAACAAAAAAGCTTAATTTTTTCATATTTAAGTGTCTGAGGCTAGATAAGAAACTTGAATTAATTTGGTTGGAAAACAAAACTCTATAATTGAAGTTGAACTGTTTGTTTTCTTAAAGAAGAGATATCGCAAAAGAGAGGACGCAAGTTAACAATTCAGCAAGCTATCTTACACGCATCTGCATAAGGGAAACATTAGCTTGTCAAAGATGTAGCCCGATTAGCAGGTCGCCACAAATTGAGGTTCAGTTTCAGTTCTCCCAGTTTTACCCTCTGGGTGATCATAATCGATTTAGTTCTTCATTGCAAGGCGTCGTTGTCAAAGTGACAGGGGAGCAGATTTGGTTTGTCTGCCTGTTGCTGAGCAGTGTGAAGATTTTAGTGGGAAACATTTTTTCCTGTAAATGTGAACCACACAGGTTAATAAACTAGTACAAAGAATGCCTCACCCTCCTGCTTTCATGATGTTTCATTCATATTTCAGAAATTCTGCTCGCCGATAATATCATACACTGCATTCTTATGTCACGATGTAAAAACGTGGCAAAATAATTGCATGATTGCCCGTTTAAAAAAAAAAAAACCTTTCTAAAAAAACTGGGCCTGTATTCTCGATAATCCTCATAACTCCTTTTAATAGCATGGCAGTTAAACTCCTATCAAACCTTTGCCAATGTCAGTTACAGTCCACTTTCTACGACTGCTTCCTCAGTAGACGTGTAAATTACAGGCGAACTGCTGCCTCCCCAGAGCTTTATTACCACAACAGGCAGAGGCAAATCGATGGATCATCTAATTCACCCAGTGTAAACATATCTGTGGCTGTTCATTCATTGGAGATTAAAACCATTCAACTGATGACACAAAGTGCAATGTGTAGCCAGTACATTAACACACACACACACGCACACACACACACACACACACACACGCACACGCGTGTAGCAGCTGAAGTACTCCCACTCAGTCCAAGTTAATGTTACACCTGTTCTCAGCTCAGAACCAGATCTTTCACTTTTATTGACGAATCTGGTGTAACTGTAGATAGAAATGTTAGCCTAACCATGTGTCAAAAAACATCCCACATGTATATTAACTGATGATTTTTTTTGACTATATAATAACATATAGTAATATGCTAGGTCATGTTAATAATACAGCTCTGTTACTGTTTGTTTCCACTGGAGTTATTCAAATGAAGTTACTGTTCAAAGAACCGAGTCACACCCATAAACTGTCAACGCTTCCACAGATGGATTTTTCAACTCGAGAGTTTAGTTTGTGGCTGTTGCCATTTTGCCTGTTAAAGCCAGAGCCGGGGCCCGCAAACTGTGGCTCCAGAGCCGCAGGAGGCTCCATGAACTCTCCGCAGTGGCTCATAATAATTTAACCCCAAAAAAGTGAAGAACCAGCATGTTTTGTTTTAAAAAAATACAAATATAACAAACGCAGATTTAGCTGTTGTTTTTTTTTTACTTTTGCATGGAACAAATCTAGCATTAGATTTCCATAACAGACTGACACAAGTACGGGTAATATTTATTACTTTTTTCCCATCATTACTTTGGAGACTTTTTTATTTTTATCATTTTCCACAAACATCAACATTCCATAGAAGAAAATGTATCAATCCTCTTTTTGTAAATGTTTTACGCTTTTCTTGGTTTTAAAACCTCAAAGCAAACTAAAACGGCGGTTCTTTAAAAACATGACCACAAATTTTCAACTATAGATATTCAATGAAATATTTTTATGTTATCTTTTCACAAAAGGTTATGTGAGATTTGTGGCTCTAAACGGCGTTTATTCAGCCGCACTGAAGGCAAGAAAGCAGCTCGTTGGTTTGTGATTGCAGAGCCCTGAGCTACAGGAACTCTTAATTACAAAGAACTGCAGATATAAAGTCTCCTCACTACTTGTGGAATTATCATTCATTTTTAAAGACTGAGAATATTCGGGAGATTAATGCTAAATCTGCAGCCTGTTGAATTTGTATGTGTTAAATACATTTTGGAGCCCTCTGCATTGTAGAGCCTTCCTAGTTTTAGAGGAAATGAAAGGGAATATATAGGCTGTCATTTACAAGCCATAACCTAAAGCATTTAAGTTTATTATTATTGTTTCTTATTTTTTTCTTATTATTTTTTACCATATAAAATTCAGAATTACAAAACAACAAGTTGCCTGGTCTGTGACAAGACGAAGTTCACCATTAAGAAGTTGTTTAATTGTTTAATTTAATTTTTTAATTTACGTTAAAAATCGTCTTTAGCTTCTAATTAAAGCTGTGAGACAATATCGACAAAATCTCTGCCTGGCAGTTCCTTTTAAATCTTTCAACAATTAAATGCAATTGTGGGTTTTTATAAATACTGATAAATACGAGACCGATAAGCAGCAAGTGCTTCTTTCTTTTTTTTTACAACCCTAATCATTAAGTAATAGAAAAAAGTATTTTCTCGAATATCTTAAAAATAAGCAGCAAAAACCATCCCAAACAAACAGCAACTTCTTTAAACTACTTTCATAATATTTTAGTTGGTTGTTTATTATTATTATTATTATTATTAGTTTCTAAACTACCAAAAGAAATTCTTCAAAACTGTTCCTGTGGTTTAAAGACCTTTTCATGTGATGAAAGACGAGGCTCTGGGGAGCTCAGTCACCCAGTGGCTCAGTTGGCTCACAGTAAGGCAGTAGCAATTTTGTTTCATTGCTTCCAAGAAGGACAAAGTAGCGAGTTCAGAGATTTTCTCCCTCTTGAAAACACCAACAGTCGAGCCACGGAAAGGTGACGCCATTTTAAAGCTACAGAGGACAAGTAAACCATGAAGCAGCCGGATGCAGACAGACTGACGTATTAACTCCCAGTGCTGCTCTAGAAAATTACTGCATAATTTAGCAGGTGTTTATTCTATATTTTAGCCCATAAAAAAAATACATATTTTAATAAATGTTATGTTATAACGATATATTCTTTTTAAAAAGAGGTTTTTCAGTCTGCTCTACATTTTTGTTAGTAACGACTGCATCAGGCAGTCAGCCGACCCGCCTACAGCAGGTAATCCAGCATAAATGGTAGCACAAAGGTTTATATGGTAAATGTCCAGTATCTTAAATTACAGTTGTTAATTTATACCTGGGTGTGGGGAACATTTAGAGGAAACGTGAACTTTTTTTTTTTTAGGGTAGAGAGAAGAAAGGAACTGAGGATGGGATTTGAACCCAAGACGGCCGCGTTGATGTCAGTGGCCTTCGTATACGGGGCGCCCGCTCTAACCACTGCACCACAGGACGGTCTGAATTGTCCTAGCATACTAAAATATCAAATTTAAAAAAAAAATTTTTTAAAATAAAATAACCTGGAGTAGACATGGTTCAGTGGCTTACTGACTTTTTTAACAGAAACAAATATGCGAGTGTGAGTTCATACGTTAAGAAAAAGCATAAACAAAAGAAAACATGACTTTAAGAGGAAAATAATCTGCTTCAAATCCTATCTTAAAATTTGACTTGGCTTTCTCTCAATGTAGACATTTGGAATATAAGTAAATAAAAGTAAGGAAATACATTTTTTCTTCATTGTAAATATGTATATGTGCAGCGTTTTCACAAAAGCAGAAGGTGTAATTAGTGTAAATATGCATGGAACCCTGAGTTCATCACAGAGACAGCCTGGGGGAACAAACTGCCTCCGTAGTGGCTAGCTTTTGCTAGCTCTGTAGCGCCGGCCTGAATATGAAAACAACTTGCGTCCAGCATGTGTGGGGTCTGCAGAGATGTTAACTGCCTCTTTTTCTGACTCTAGAACTATTCAAGTCCTGCCTGACGATCTTCTCTGCAGTTCTGCTGCAGCTTTGAGCCAAACCACACAGTGACCACAAAATCAACTGAAATCAAACCATTGACTAATAAACCTGCTTGGAGATAAGCTCAAGGTTTGTTTACGCTGGAACATGAACGCCCCATGACATGTTACATTTATGTAAGTAAAAGAACCAGTATCTATTTCCAGCGGGAGGAACCTGTGGAGGAATGTGCCGCCGCCTATTTAGGCGTTTGATTTGCTTCAATGTGAACAAAAGAAACAATTAAAGGCGTGATTGATATAAGCTCATACAGGAAATCTCGTTTCATTTATTTACTTTTTATTTTTTAATTTGAGGGAGAGGGTTAAAATCCTTCAATGCACTGGAAAAAAACACACAATCTTACTAAGTATTTTTTGTCTAGCTGCTAGTGCACTTATATTAATGCAGATGAATTGAGACAAAACTAACTCAAAAGTAACTTATCAGCAAGATACAGAAGCTTCTTTAAAAAAAACCCTCAATATTGATGAGAAAGTACTAGTTCCATCGGAAGATTATTTCACTTATAACATGGGAAAATTGTCCTGTCATAAGTAAATTTATCTGCTGATGGAATTAGAACTTTTTCATCGATATTAAGGAATTGTGTTTTTAAAAACAACCTGCTATATCTTGCTAAAAAGATACATGTAAGTCATCTTCATCTTATTTCAAGTGTAATAAGACATTTCCACTAGAAACCAGGGACAAAAACCACTTGATAAGAGTTTGTGTTTTTGCAGTGTGTGAGCAGCTTCACAACACAAATGACGTAGAATTGTCAGAGGCATCAGAGCTGTTCTAAAAAAATGTGTTTGGGAACGCTTTTGCGTTCATTTTCTGTGCTTTAAGAGGGCAAGCAAACAATGATACAGCGAATATAAATAGCGTCCATATTTTGCACGTGTTTCCAGGTACCTGGGTCTGTGTGAGGCCCAGTTTGGCTGCGAGGTCGGCCCTCTCGGGCAGGGCGAGATACTGCGTCTGCTGGAAGCGCTGGTTGAGGGCCTGGAGCTGCAGGCTGGAGTAGATGGTCCGGGGCTTCCGTATCTTCTTCCCCTTCCCGTTCAGCCTCACCTCGCCGTTCTCTATCACCGCTGTGGGCTTCTCGTGTTCTGCGAGGCGAAAGGGAAGAGAGCAATTTGCTTAATATGCCTCACTTCAAAGGAGAGCTGGAACTAGCTTTAGCTTTACGACGCAAAGCAAATGCAAAAAAAAATAAAAAGAAAAAAGAAACGTTAACTAAAGCACAATGGCAGAATATGGAAATGTTTCACAATTTGGAGAGGTAGAAAAATATGTTGTTGTTTTTTTTATTAAAAGTCTCCAAACTAAAATGAATGAAGCTTCTTAAACGGACTAGCAATCTTTGAGATACACTGAACCATTATTTATTTATTTATTTATCTTACTTACAGTTTGAATCACATGCTGACATAAACAACATCTTGAATGAAAAGGAGTAGTTGGAAGAAAAAACCTCTTCTCTCAAAAGTCAATTCACTGCCATAAGCAATTAAACATCAACCGTCCATATAGATACGGTTACTAATATATTATTATTATTGTTAATCATGTTTCTTAAACACAAAGCAGGCAATGTGTGTATATATAAAAATAATAATATGAAAGAAACGACTTGATGCAATCTGATGGGTTTCCTTAGAAACGTTTTAATTGACTGAGTAATTAATTCAGCACACTGTGCTGTTTGAGAACTAAGATCAATAGGAATGTTTGTGACTTAATCAAAATGATTTATTGTTTGTAAAGTGCCTGAAGATGACATTTGTTGTAAGTTTGCGCTATATCAATAAACTATATAGCTATAATAAAAAAACACACATTATCTTTGTGATGATCCAGCACACTACTAAATCAGAATACTTCATTACACCTTGATAGAATATTATACTTTAACCATTATCAGCTATGCTTTCACACATTTAGGAAATATTAAGAATTACCAGTTTAAAATAATGTAACTATATAAATCCCTGCCTACAAGTTTTACACAAATGTACTTATATTTAAATTCAAAGTCTTAAATTGCTGATGAAAACATCTCAGGCTTGATGATGTCATGTGTCCTTCTGACCCTGCAGATCTTTCCCTAGAACCCGACACACACACAGAGTGTGTCTGCTGCACGCCGCCACTTCTCACCCTGAACACGTCGCTGTTCTGGAACCGGTTCTGGCTCGGGCCGTTTGCCTCAGAACTGTTTCCATACATGCTGGCATCAGAACGATCATTTACTCTGGTTTTTACTCATTTTTAAATAACATTTCTGCTGTTATTTCACATCTGTTTTTCTGCTCTGCGCTGATATCCTGTCTACTAAACAGCCAACAATTTTTTATTGTTCAATGCACATGTGCATTTTGCACATGTAAAATGTCATCCTACTCGGATGCACATCTCTGGGATTCTGTCTGATTCTTTATGTTATAATCTTGTACATTACATTACTATTATTGTTAATCGTTTTATATATATATATATATATATATATATAATGTTTTTTTATAAGCATAAATTTACCACTATTTTGATATTTTGTGTGAATCTTTATATCTTGATTTTGCTGTTACACCTGAATTTTTCCACTGTTGAACAAAAGGGATATTTCTGTTCTATTTTATTATTTTTCTTAACATAAAATTTTAACATATTTAAGATTTTGTTTGACATGTTTAGATTGAGTTTGTCATTTTACTTGATGTGTGTGAAGTGAAAAGCCTCATAAAAACAAAATGTATTTCTTTTATTATCATGTCTTGTGCCTGTCCAGTTATTAATGAGTAAAGGCCTCTAGTGCCACATAAACCTTTTTTTTTTCAAGTATTTTTGCCAGAGTCTGTTCTATCTGTTCTATTTACCAAACATCAATAATCTGTTTCTGAAGGCATATCAAGGCTTTATAGATTCACACGTACTTTTTCATGTCGTATTGTTCCTATGTCTCAAAATCCTGTGAATGACGTGGCAGAGAAAGTGCTGAACTCACTTGTGTTTTTTTTTGTGTTATGTAAAGGATTAAGTAAAGTTGTGCTGCCCCTCCCCCACTTGTTTCTGCACTCCTCCAGATAAAACCTTGGAAGAAGCTGCTACAATCTGCTGGGTTTCCTGCGATAAAGACTTTTTAAATCGACTTTGAATAATGGGTTGACCATGCTGCACTCTTTGACAACTGGGATCGGTTGGAATCTGTGTGTGACTGAATCGAAATGAATTACCCTTGTTTCCATGGCGACAAATTTAGCCGTGTGTGAGCATATTTGCGAACGCGGCTTGACTGTTAAGCCGTCGACTGCAGGCTCTTGTGCTAACTAAGATCCTGCATTAACCAGATAACTTCTGGTGGGGCGTTTAAGGGTTCCTCTCACAGTACGAACAGGGATTCATCATCGTCATGAAACGTTTCTTATGGTGTCAGGAATTTGGATTTATTGTAAAAATAATATATTGCAATTAGCGGTGGCTGAAAGCTCTAAAGGGGAATATATATTTCACTGTTTTGTCCCCTTTGTTCCATGAGAGCGTCAATAAATATCAATAAACTAAAATTATGATTAAATACAGTCACTGTGTGCAGATCAGTGATGCTAATCACACTTCTTTATGTCGGGAGCAGCATTATTACAATCAGTTCCAATTGTCACTTTTGTCGTATCAATAAATAGCACAAAATATCATACTAACTTTTTAAGTCAATATCACCCAGAATGACAAAAAGTTATAATCCTGTTCAGAACTGTGTAAACCCTGGGAGATTTTATGTATACTCCCTATTTATCTCAACGGGAAGAACAATAAATATACGGTAACGTTATCACAGCTGTAATAGTCAGAACGTTATTTTATCCACAACAGCAGTAATTGTTGCTTTCGCTTATAACGAGATAAATTTGTTTTATGTTTTTGATATCTTTACTCGAGGTTGTATCATGGAAGTCTCAACCATCACGCATTACATTATTATATTTTAAGAAACTTCCATCCTATTTTACTTATCACATTCCTACATGGATTTTAACTATATTTATCATTTTATTCCAAACTTTAAACAAAAATAAATAAATTCTAGGTTATCTTGTGTTTGCCCAGACAGTTGCTCAGCCCTCAATACAGTCACACTGATTTAAACTCTGCTCTTATGCATGTTTGAAGAATGTTTAAAGAAGATATATTTTGGAGAGCATATGGACCACGAATCCTGCTGATCCTCTTAAAAACGGTGTGCCAAGCAAATACCGAGAACACACACGGCTCAGCTGGAAGGGCTTTCCTTCTTTACTTTGCGTTCCTCGTAGAAAGTCGCTCTGAGCACGTCTTCCCAGGATCCGTTTACATGACGTGAACTGTACGCCTGCAGTGGGAGGAGAGGACAGTTGCGTTGGAGCCGAGGCCCCAAAAAGAGGTCAGATTGGGTAACCGAGCTGCTGCGGCGATGGGCAGGAGACCAGGAGACAAAGAGCGGCCTCGCAAAATCCTCAACTCCATTTCTCATTTAGAGGAAAACCTTAAAGCCGATCATTTTCAGTTCGATTGAATTTTTTTTCTTTTTTAGTGTGGTTACAGATTTTGTTCAGGATTCCACAGACCTGATGATCACATATGAAAGGAAAATACAAAAAGAAACAATTATATCAATTATATCAGGATATAGGTCATTTATAGAAACATTTGCATAATTTTTATTTTTTTTTCTGTTCTAGAAAATTGTCAGTTTCATTTATTTTACGTTGAGTCCAAAGATCACAGTGACTCAGACAGAGAGATCAATGAAAAACGTTTTGTTCCCAGAAAACCTCAAATGACTCTTGGTCAGGCATCTTGCTTAGTGCCTTACAAATTTATGAAATCCTGATAAACTCTTGACGTTTTCACATCAGGAGGAAATATTTCTATTCTTTTTAATACTTCTGTCAAATCGCCTCATATCTTTACTTAGAAATTTGGATTTCTAGTGATTTTACATTTTTGAAATTTACAAAATAATATTTTGATGAGTCCAAAATGTAAATTAAATGAACATAAATACAGTTTTTAAATACAGTATCACTATTATTAATGCTATTATTATTGTTGTTGTTTTTCACTGCAATATGTCAAAATGTGAAATAAATAAATGTCACATTTTATTTAACTTTGAATTTCAACTTCAGCTACAAGGGTCATGGGATATTATCAGACGCAGAATTACTCATGTTTATTTTTTATTTTTTTTTACTACATACCCAGGACTTTCATGTGCGCCTCTTTTATGACTTTTGCAGATTGACCAGTTCTGCTGCTTCTTTAGGCCAGAAACCATACATGACATGCTCCATACTTGGTCCAAATTTGACCAAAACAACGTGAAGAAATTGGTTGATTTCGGTGAGACCCTCTGATCGCCCCAAAGATTAGAATGGATGTATTAATAAACACCTATAGTTTTACTTTTCATTGATCGATGTAATTTCGGGGGGGGGGGGGGGGGGGGGGGGCGACTTTTCGTGATTATTCAGCTGAATTTCCTGGAGGGTGCAGCCTAGTTATTATATAAGGCACATTCATAATCATGTCAGGCTACTAGCTCTTCGTGGGACTGTGGAAGAACTAAGAAAAAATAATAGTAAAAATACAAAATCACAATATTAATGTTTTCAATTTTTTTTCGTCGGCGTTAATTTAAATCAAATGAAGGCAGCCGGCCACATCACTCAGCGGGTAGAAGATGATGGACTGGATGATGATAGAGGAATATGAGGGCCGCTGCGGGAGACCGCAAGCCTGGTGTGGAGAGCTTCTACCCGCCTTAAAGCCCCCTAAACACGGCGCTGTGGCCGACCTGTGTGTGGATCCAATTACCGGGCTCCACTGCGGCCTGCTGTCATGGTGTACAGACTGGAGACCCGCAAGCCTTTTGTTTGTTCATTTACCCTACCACCATTGTTATAATAATAATAATAATTATTATTATTATCATGTCCTATCCATGGCATCATGCTTAACGTCAACATGCTAGAGCGCCAGACTTTTATAAGGTGGCCTTTATACAGCGCAGAATAATAATAATAATAAGTATTATTATTATTATTATTACTATTATTATTATTATTATTATTAGTATTATTATTATTATATATAGTGTACTTAATTTATTATTTATTCCATTTTACCCACTATGTCTGTAAGAAATCCTATTGTTACTTTTCAATGTTCAATCCAATTTTATGTTTATAAGGAAGAATTTAGTTTTCTCATAAATGTGTGCGCGTGGGTGTGTGTATGCAAAAATGTTGATAAAGACACATAAGCCACACACAGGACTTACCAGTGTCTTCTAGCCTCGTGTGTCCCAGCGCGCCGCCGTGGCCGCCGTGCTGGTAGGGCAGGTAAGTCCCGGGATGATGCGAGCTCACCGGAGCGTGGTAAGGCGGGTAACCCAGCGAGCGGCCGTACGAGGAGGCTCCGGCCGCGAAGGGCCCGTCGTGCTGACCGTGGCCCCCGACAGCGTGCAGACTGTGGACCGGGTAATGGTTGTGGGCCAGGCCCGAGGGGGGCTGCTGGTGTCCCGGGTAGCCGTGGCCGCCGAACTCCAAAAACGCCGACTTTGAAGGATCAGCC
Organism: Xiphophorus couchianus; assembly: GCF_001444195.1. Taxonomy (NCBI): domain Eukaryota; kingdom Metazoa; phylum Chordata; class Actinopteri; order Cyprinodontiformes; family Poeciliidae; genus Xiphophorus; species Xiphophorus couchianus. Next base: position 26,565,239 of record NC_040234.1, on the reverse strand, counting down.
GAGACTAACGCGTCCGATATAGAGCTCATAGTCATCGCTGGTGTGAGGGGCTGTGATGCGGTGCGAAAAAAAAGAAAAAGAAAAAAGGAAAGAAAGAAAGAAAAAAGAGCTACCTCCAGGCGGGAGGCATCATAAACGGTCCACCGACGCTCAGATGTTCAGCAGAGTTTCATCAACACGAACTGTTTAACGACGAGCCGAGCTGCTGAGGGAACGAGGCGGTTACAGCTGCGGCGTTGAGCGGCTCCGTCCTCCGCTATATCCCGGCTGAAGGCTCCTGTAACCTTCTGCGTGGAAAAGCCATTACGTCCAGTCAAGTAGTGCAAGTTGGATCAAAACAAGCAGCAGCAGCAGCAGCAGTCAGTCAGTCAGACGAGGAGCTCCAAGCAATCCTTCTTAAGTTTCCTTCTGCTGGTGAGAGAAAAAAAAAAAAATAAATAAAAAAATAAATCAACTTTTACTGCACTGACGTTCGTTTCGTCCGGTGTTGTAAACAGGACTGAAGCCGCGCGGAGGACTGGCGCGTGTGATCCTCTTCTTCATCACAGCCCAGTCCGCCACACAAACACGCGCGCGCGTTTACACATGTATATTCCGTCTCCACGCGCAGAGATGCACTGCACTGATTGGCTGCAGCGCGTCACCGGAGAGAACAAATTACACGCAGCACCGAACCGGCGGGATGCGGCGCTGAGACGCGCTGATTGTCGACTAAATTATTTCAGGGATCAGTGCTGCACAATCGACAACACATTGACTGAGGTACTAAATAAATAAGTAGGTAAATAAATACATTCGGCGCATTAAAACCGACGTGTTTTTTTTCTTTTTCTTTCTGTTTAGGATATTTCTCCTCTCGCATTTTTGTACTTTAAAGATTTAAAGAATTAGGAGTAAAAGGAGAAAAAGAAAATCTGATCAGCGAAGCCTAACGAGAATATGAAAATATTTTCTAAGAAAACAGTCTCCTTCATGATTTAGCACATTTATTTTCAATTTCAGAGCAAAAAATAAAAGCCTTCTCGTTATGCACTGAGGCTATATGTAACATCACACACACACGTTCAGCGCGTCGCCTGTGGTTCTGCATCGATGCTCTATAGAGAAACTCAAAGTGTTTTTTTTTTGTTCTTTTTTTTAATTGAAAGCCCGAAATCTGTAATTTCTCTGAAGTCACAGAGGAATCCCTTGACTGTAGGCCTTTTCTCAAATTCAGCTTTAAAAAAATGAATAAATAAATTAAGAAAATAAATAAATAAATCTAAATCTCCCTTTGCATTATTCTGAAGGTGCATGTAGATTTCCATAAATTACTTAGGAAATTTGTCAAATTGATTATAAATGTATCCAATCTCTAATCCTGTGCTTCCTTCAGGTTTTAATCAAATTCACCAGCAGCTTCTTTCCAATAACGGAGCTGCAGTAACAGGCCACCAGGGCCCATTATGGAGGCCTGAGAGCAAACTGCTGGCATTTAACTAATTAAAAGTAGAGCAGCAATCTGTCAAACAGCTGAAGGGCACATAAATAAATAAGTAATTAAATTCAAACCGATGGTTAAACATATACTTACATATTTGCATAACTATTTTGTTCCAGCAGAGTATGCTATCTGAAAATGCATAAAGGAATTTTGCCCCCAGTTTTCTTCTTAAGTTATGGTTCATTTAGGGCCTTTGTGTTGTGAAGAAACACTAAGAGGGCTTTTAAATTGAAATGAACATTTTTTTTAATAATCTATAATCGTCCATTTTGTGACATGGAAAAATAAGAAATGTTTTCCTTCCCAGCCCTCGCCTTGACCCTCCTGGTTTTAGCAGGAAAAGCTGAAAATAAATGAAACAGAACCAAGTGTTGGTCACCGTTCTGAGCATCTGAGACAAAAGACTTTGTCTGGAGATTATGAACAAACGCTCCGATAAAAGAAAATTCAAGCCCACAAATGACCAAATAAAAGGATTTTCTTCAGAACTTTTTGTACTTCGAAGAAAAAGAAAAGAAAAGAAAAGAAAAAAAGAGCGTCCCAACATAAAATGGCAAAAGGTTAACTTTAAAAAATGCAAATGCACAACAGAGAAATATGCAGTGGGAGATAGTTGTGTCCTTTAGTTCTGCTGAACGATGTGACGTCCTCACCGGTCAGAACTTTGCTATTGAGTAAAATAATAAATGTCTGTCTTTTTGCAGAGTGTGTGAAGGCCTAGAGAAATCCTAGAGAGAGAGAAAAAAATCTATAGGAGGTGATGTCAGTGAAAAAAAACAAAAAAAAAAACCCTGATTATTTAAAAAAGCTGATGATTTCCAGTCAGAACGATGCAGTTCTGGAAACAGACATTTAGACACAGAGAGTGAAAAATGTCTTGCATTGTTTTAGAAGTAAAGTTTTCCCTAGAAGTTAAAATCACAGTCGTGTTCGGTCAGCAGTGAGAAGCCTAAAGGAGACACGGTTCGCTTTTGACAATTCAGACGAAATTCCACTGAAAGGCCTTGAATTCAGGGGCGTTAGAGTAAAGGGGGAGACATTTTTATACAGATGTATAAGTGTATCCTTCACTGCATTTTCTCCTTTCAACACATCTGACCAGTTAACTTTTGCTTTTAACACTACAGAAATAAATTTCTGCAGCTTTTTATCTCTAATGTGTTTCTCTTCATTTACATTGTAATTATAATTTTTCACTGGTGTGATTTAAACTTTTAGCTTCTTCTTTTTTATTTACTTGCGTCCCTTCTCTGTTTTAGAAGAACTTTTCTTCTACTTTTTCAGTTGGTTTTTAAAGCAACATATTTTGTGAAGTCAGTGAAATGAGCTGAGCTTATTTATTATGTCTCATTTAATAGGTTTTGTAATCAAATCCAAATTTTTTCCTTACATAAATGAGAAAAAAATGACCATTAAATGTAGCACTGTAAGAAAGAAATGTTCAAACAGTCATATTTAAAATACTGTAATTGTCCTAACAGACAGAAGAATTTAGACGCTGTTATTGATTTTTGAGTTGTTTTGCGGTAGACATTTTATATATTGATTTTGCAACACATTTGCATAATATATTGAAAATACTGTACTCGCACCAAAATGCCTTAAGCTATTAAGAACAGATCCCATTGGGATTGATATCTATGCACAGTACTGCTGATCTGACCCAAAACAGTCTGAGAAAAAAAATCCTGTTGGTTTGTTCTGGATGTTTCAGAGCAAACAGACTTGAAAACTTAAACATATAACCCAAGATCAAAGGAAAAAACAACAACATATTTATGGGAGAGATTCCAGTTTGTACATAAATGACCCCATGTCATTTAATGATGGTGTTCCACAGGGACCTGTACTTGGAATGTTGCCATTTTAAAGGATTCTCAGTCAATTTTTCAACATTTAGTCACAGGATGACATGTTGTCATAAAGCTCTGGACAGCCTGCAGTCGTCTCATTTCAAAATCAGATAACATCAGGGCCTCCTTTTTGTCTTGAGCAGCATTCAAGATTTGTCTCCCAGTCACTCTGGATCAAATAATAACCAGCAATTATTGTGTTATAAATCATAAACTGAACATTTCTCCGTGTACCTTTTCTTCAATCTAATTATCAGATCTATCTGTCTGACGACTGGAAATCTCTTGAAGACTCAGCTTTCTTCACCAGAGCTGAACATTACTGCCGACAGAAGTTCTCTTCTGTGGCTTCTTACAAGATTTTGAGCAGATTTTAAAGTTCCTGTTAAATATGGAGGCCGTGTTAGCTGAGCTCTGACTTACGTGAGAATGTCATTATTTCACATTGATTCCAAGAAGTCGTCAGGGGAAACGTCAGCCTGTTGTTTCTGTAGAGATCCCAGGGTGGATAACCACACAGGACACGAGAATCCTTGGACTGACAAGTTTTCAGATTATGGCCATGTCATCAAAACTATTATTTTAAAAAAATATATATATAACTATATATATAACTATAATTATCTTGTCAAGACATTCACACCGCTTGAATTTCTTCACATTATGACCACAAACCTGAAATTGTTTTATTTTTGACACTTCTATATGACAGTTCTAACAAACGCAGGACAATACTGTGAGGTGAAAGAAAAACACATGAAATATTTTTACAGATAAAATTCTGAAATGTTGGACAACCAGCTTTGAACAAATAGCTGTATGTAACTTTTATTTGAAAAATATTTGCATTTTTAACATATTTGTTAAAGCTGTCACTATGTTGTCACAATAATATGACACAGATAATCTGCGGAAAAGTTGATCTGTTTTGCCCTCTCCCAGTGCTCCCAGTACTAAGTGAAGAAATACACTAATCAGAGCCAGGAGGAGGGTCTTAGTGCTGTCAATCATCCTTGTGTAACCATGGCTCAGTGTGCTAATGGTGGAGAAGCACCTTACAGCTGCAGGAAAACTGTTTGTCCATCATCGTTGGTGGCCATGTTGACTGGTCTTAGCATTCATGACTTGCTCAGAGGTATGAGTGGCGCATGCACGAGGATGATTAACAGCACTAATGCCCCCCTCCTGACTCTCATTGGTTGTTTCTGACTGAGTAATGCGTATCTGCAGTTAACACCAGGAGAAAGCAGAGGAGCTCTATTTTTTCACAGATTATTTGTCTCATACTGTCAACACATAGTGACCGTTCTAACAAATATGTAAAAAATAAAATAATCTATTTTTCACAACAGTTCCATACTGCAGCTCTAAACGGCCTGTCCTATAGTTGGTACTGAATGCCTAGTTTTTGGTGGATTAATAAAAGATTAAACCAAACATTGACTGACTGAGCTTGCTATAAAATGCACTTTTAAAAACAATATTTTTTATTGGTAAAAAAATAATAATTTGAAAAACACAGAGGTAGTTGTTGTGCTGAACGACAAAGCAAATTTATTGCTGTAGCGTGTCTCATGCTAGCTGGAAAATAGCAGTCGCTGCGTGGAGCCTGAAGGCGCCACCGACAAAAGGAGCAACACAAATGGAGGAGAGCGAGCAGGTCTGACACACTGTGCAGTGTTACGGCATGTTCCTCCTGCTTTCTTTTCCAGCTTCTAGATCCAGCTTATTATACCAACATGCTGATGTGTGGAGACTTATTACACATCCCAGCGGGCTCCCCGGCTTTTATCCGATGCCAGCGTTCCTCCCCCTCCCTCTCTTCACCTCCGAGTGCGCCGGGCGAAACCCTGCCTTACTGTACCACCGCTGTTATTTACTGCAAATTTTCTACTTGGTCTTTTTTTTGGGGGGGGGGGAGAGATTTTTTCGAAGGGAGAGCCAGAGACAGCCAGTGTGAGCGCAAATTATACGTCTCTTGAAACTAAATTGTGCGAGTCTATTAGCCAATACTGCAGCTCCAGATCCAAGTTAAAAAGGACTCTAAGCATTAAAAAAAAAAAAAAAAATCATTCCTCTCAAATACTTTTTTTTTTGTCTTCTTGTGGTTAAAACAGTTGCATCGCAGGAAGAGCAGTCTATGCTTTGAAAATCTGCAACTATTACTTGTCGCCCTGAAGGAAGGTCATTTGTCATCTGCTGTCAGTTTGGGGAGATGAGATACTGTGGAACAGCTGAAGGTCGGTTTACACCTTTAGGAAAAGATGGTGCAGAAAAACGGTAATCTGGAGAAACTGACCTCCTAATGCGTGGATATGTTGATGCTAAAACAGAAAGGTGGTTTAAAAAAAAAAACAATAAATCTTTTCAGGTTTTTATCAGCCTCCAGCCATAAAGCTCGGTATATTTTAGGATTTTATGTGACAGACCGACATAAAGTAGAGCTCAGTTATAAAGTGCAATGAAAATTGCAGGTTTCTAAGTGCAGCTTTTTCGTATTGAAATCTAGAAAGTGTGTTGTGCTTTTCCATTCACTCGTCTCCCACTCGGGTACCCCTAAATAAAGTCTATTGCCACCAATTGGCCTCGTTTGGTACTGAAGAGAACATCAATCAGAGGAGTAGCCAACAGAGAAATGGTTAACTCTGGGAGAGGTGCAGAAATCCGCAGCTCAGCTGAGGGAATCTGTTGACAGGAGAGATGTTAGTCCATTTATGTGTCAAGTTTTCAAGTCCAGTTTTCAGTTTTCAGCCACAAGATAAGAAGGAAGAAGGTGTTCAGGACACACAAGACCAAAACTGAACTTTTTGGCTTACAGACAAAATATTATGTTCACTAGAAAACTGACAGTGAATCACCTAAAAAAAAAAAGAAGACATTTACCAAAACATGTATGGCACATCATACCATGGGGATGATTTAACTAGAGACATGGAAGCTGGAAAAGAAAAGCTGTTGACTACACATTTCAGCTGCACAATGACAAAACATACACTTCACAATTATACACTACTTTTTAGTTGTAGAATAACAAAATGCAAAAAAAGAGTTTTCTTGTGCAAAACAAATTAAATGTGTAAAGTTGTAGCCTTAAACGAGTCAGAGAAGACCTGACCCATTTGCTCATAGTGTTTTCGGATATCGATTGGGGTAAAGTTCCAAGTTTAGAAGAAACCACAGAGGCTGTAGTTGTCATGTCAGGCCACTGGGTGGCACTGTGATTTTAGCACGTCATCAAAAGGCCCATTCGCTTTTGACATTTAACTTCCTCCCAACTCATAGAAAACAGTAATGTGTCATAAACAAAGTTCTCATGTAGCATATATTCTTCAAGCTGACCAGGTTAAGCAGCACAGCGCTATCCACCAGAGGTTTTCCTTTTGTCTACGTACGCTAGCATAGAACAAATCCTGCAGCCTTGCACTCTGCATTCTGTAGGCGTATGGGCTCGTACGCCTGCAGAGTACTTCACATGTGCCTGAAATGTTTTCCTGGTCCCACAAAGCGCCGCTGTCAGAGACTCTGGTAAGGGTCTCTGCATCGCAACAAAACACGGCTGCGCTGAGAAGCGGCTCCGTGTAACGACAGCCTGAGCTAGGTGAGGATATCGTGTGCGCGGAGTGGATGTCCTCTGTGACATAATCATCGGTGCTGTTCTTTCGCAAACTGTTTGAATGGCTCAGTGAGAATCATGTGCTCAACAGAGACTGACAGGAAAAAAAAGAAATAAGAAATCACATGTAAAAACCAAAGTGCTGCACCTCTCCTGCCCCCGTGAGGTGAGGTCAACGCTGCCTGTGCGCCTTCGCTGCTAAGACTGTAATTATGGCGTGCAGAAGAAAGACGAGCCCTGCAGCCCTGCAGCAGCCAGAGAGTGGAGGGATGTGCTGCAGCGTCTATTCACACTGCAGTTAATAACAATACTCCTCGACGCGCTGCAGACAGCGTGGCGTCAACCCGCCCACGTGTGTCTCCTTAGATATGTTTGTGTTTGAGAGTCTGACTGGAGGGAGCGAGCAGGGCGTGTGTGTGAGAGAGAGAGAGAGAGAGAGAGAGAGAGACAGACAGGCTGGGATGGCTTTACATAGGGAAAGTTGGAGGGTGAGTCAACGTCTTAGTTGACCTCAAAAAAGGTTACAGTTTGGCCTGTTGGGCTCAGGTTCCTCCTCGAAACAACGCATTTCCTAAAATAAAGGGGACATGACATGGCTGGTGTGATAACCCTGGGTGTGTCCATGCTGTGTTTAGATATGCATCAGATTAGAAATTCTTCCCTTTCGTCGAGTGAAAGGTTTTTGTCCTTTATTTAGCTCCATCCTTCATACTACTACCAGTTCTGACCAGCTTCCCTGTTCCTGCTAAAGAAAGCCCAGGTCATGATTCTGCCACCACCTTGTTTCATGGTTTGGAGGTTTAGTTTTCCTCCACACACCACCTGTTGGTGTCAAACTGCAAACAGAACAGTGACTTTCTCCTTGCTGCTATACTCTAAATCTCATATTTAGAGTATGAGATTTACTCTAAATACTATACTATAGAGTTCAGTATTTAGCTATACTCTAAATCTCATATTTGATATTTGCAGCTCCTCCAGAGGGGGCTGATGCTCTGACCTTCAGATTGCTGCTATTGGCTTAATAGTTTTTCTGCTGTGACATCTCTGGCTTGGTCACACTTCTGCAGCAGGTGTTCCCCAAGGATTAGGACTGAGAACTTTTTTTTGCCATATACACTCCACATAATATGTTTTAAGACCAGCTGGAAAATGGAAAATGGCAATAATTTACATTTTGTATCGTAGAGTTTCTAGATGCAAAGAGAAGAAATTTGAGTGAGACAAAAAAAATCAAAAAATCTGAGTCTTCGTTTTATTGCAAACAATGACTAAATTGAAATAGGCTTACAATACACTGCATGTATTGTAAGCCTATCAAATGCACCACAGAAGTCTGAGTCTAACCCAAAACCGACCATCACTCAAATAGTTCTGGCCCAACCCGGCCCCAAAGTTCTGGTCGGGTTTGCAACAGGCTCCATTGTTCCTTTGATGGGAACCCCTCAGCCCATAAGGCCATGGTGGCCACCTCTTCACTGAGACGTGTAGCAAACTTCTCAAGTGGAATCTCCTTGTCAAGGTTACATTTTTTCTCTTCAGAGTATTAAACTTTCTTCCACCTTTCCGGGTCCCATGATTGGTGCTTTCATCCAAACTCCAAATGGGCAATTTTGTGCCGTTGAAAGGCCTTGGAAGACATTTTTCTTCTTAAAACTAGGGATGCACAATATTATCGGCATGGTATTGGTATCAGTAGATATTAGCTGTAACATTTGATGTCTGACATTGGCCATTCCATCAAAATAACTCAAAGGCTTTGTTTTTAGATGACAAATCAGCGCCAATGATGCCTGCAGCACAGCAGTCATGACATCACGCGCCCCAACCGGATCTGATGACAGCGTGAGAGCAGGACCAGGTGAAAATGTCAGCGGTATGGACGTTTTTCAAACTGTCGGAAACTGATAGCAAAACTGCTCAGCGATGCGAGGAGGAGCGACAACGACGTCCTGCAACACTTGGAACCTCATTAACCATCTCAAAAATCACCATTCTGACCATTACGATGAGTTCATGGTGGCCTAAAGGGAAGAGAGCAGTTAACCGTGGAGAAGAAAAAAGCCTCACCAGCAGTCCGTTCTACAAGCTTTGGATAAATGTCAGCATCGGTATTGGTTATCGGCCAAATGAGTTTTAGTATATCAGCATATCGGATATCAACTAAAAAAATCCAATGTCGTTCATCCCTGCTCAAAACCTTTCTCTCGCAGATGTCGTCTGATGGTTATGGGACTGCAGTTGGCACCAGAGACGAGCTTTGGGCCGGGGATCGTCCTGTGTGCTGACAGAGAGCCGATTAGATCCTCCAGCTTCAGGGCCGGTGAAATGTTTTGTGGAAACATCAAAACTGGTTTTACAATGGAAAAGGCTGAACTCGTGGAACGTCGATCCCAGAGCCCAGACCTCAGCGTCGTTGAGTAATTTTGTTTTTTGTTTAAAAACTGTTTTTTGTTTAGGAACACTGAATCATGAACTCTACCAAATCAAATTTTTTGCAGGTTAAAATACCCACCAAGAGTTCTGCCAGGACTTGCTGATGGTGACAAAAAGTGTGTGGTCTAGCTGCAACTTGCTCAAAAAGATTTAACCCAATATCGGTGAGCATGGATGCAAATTTTTTAGCAGGTATTTATATTTTTAACCCAATGCACAGATCAGAGAAAACTAGATTAAAACTTGCACACCTACTTTTTTATCATTGAAAATGATTGCAGTTTTCTGCTGTATAAATATGCCACCCAGGATGCAAAATGTTAAAAAAGAACACACACACACACACACACACACTAGAGCGTCAAAACAAATCAATGCCATTCATGCACAGATTGGTGTATTTAAACTTCAGACCAAAACTGCAGCTCATGGAGATTTTTACCTTCCCAAAGGTTGCACAACCAACACTCCTGTCATCGCTTGAGCAGCTTGCCAACCGTCTGGGCCGACAACGTCAAACCAGCAATCTGCCAGAATATCGGATTTATCATTGCTTTTGCTCACCGTAACCCTTAGTTACTGAAACACATTTGATTGGCACTTCCTGGTTGTTACTAACACTTTCAGTTAGAATCAGTAAGAGTCGTCCACCAAGAAAGTTTGTTCTCCTCTCACTGATTTTGTGCTTTGGCTTTGACTTTGTATAATGATGTTAGAATTCCAAATAAAATTTTATTGATCTAATTTTAAAACTTTGAGGAGGACCAGATTATGTTATGTCTGCCTACTGGGTAAAAGTTGGAATTTAAAAAGCCCTTCCTTTTTATTTTTGACGATTGCGTGTACAAGAGTGTTTCTTGGCAACCGTTGCAAACAGTTCCTTCTCTGCAGCGGAAAATGTTACGCATATAAAAGCGTGACATGGGGAACTCTGCTGAAACGCATTGAAGTGAAGGTAAGGCAGGAGCTGTCAGACTGAGAACCTGTTTTGTTTACGTTGATGCTTGCGTCAGTGATAGTACTTATTACGCTCAGGGATCAAAGTCACAACATTACAGCGAACATGCCCCGAGGCCAAAATGCTAACTATGTGGTAATAAGGGTTGTTCAAACAGGAAACATTATTATTATTCCTTCTATATACTAGAGATTGCTTCATGCCGTGTTGACCTTGAGGAATGTGTGTACAAGCCGGTTGCTACGGGCAACGTTAAAGCTTGAACATGTTCTCATGAGCAGGAGCAGGTCGATGACATGACAGGGTTTTAACCCTCTTGTTATGTTCGTTTCTGAGGTACAGCAATAATGTTCCTGGATCACTTTGACCCGCGGAGTGTTTAATAGTGTCAGAAACCAAAAAAATCCTCCAAAAGATTTTTATAGCTGATTACTAACCATTTCAATCAATATTTGTGCAATGATGTTTTTTTTATCTCTTGCAAATTAAGGATCAATGACGACAACCTGCTCATTTACTCATTTGGACATAAAAAATTGATTTTACATTTTTTATGTAAACTGAAGAAAACCTGCAAACAAAAAAAACAATCATTTCCTTGAAATTGATCTTTTGAATACATTTTCAATTTACATGTAGAGTGCACCTATTAAGACAAATAGAAAAAGTTTCATGCAAAAAAAATGCTTCCAACTATTTAAAAAAAAAAGTTAACTTTAAAACGGCTCAATATGACCCGCAACATAACAGGAGGGTTAATAATGACAACCTGCCGTTTTTGCCTGGGATTCATAAAGTACTTTTGAATTGAATTTGAATTGAGCTGAACTGAATTAACTGTAATGTCTGACTCAGCTAATATTATAGAAATAGTTTTTTTCCATATTTATAGAAAGGTTTAAAATAGTCAAATAGCCCAGTTTTGAGTAGGGCTTAAATGACTGGACTGAAGAACAAATAGAACATGTTTAATAACTCGTTTCATAACTCGTCTCACATCCCAATCAGTTAATGAACCTAAAACACCAGAATCTGTAAATGTTTTCTCAGTTTGGGTGAGCAGGACACTGTCCTGGGGACGACCGCTGACTGGACAGACATCCAGAAGACAGACATGTCCTCCAGGAGGGGAAGCCACCAGAGGTCACCGCTAAAGAAGCTGCTTGTTCCCAGAATGCTTTGTACCACCATAATCACAGAAAACTGAATGGAAAAGTTTGTTTCCCAGCAACAGGGAAAACCAGTAAACCAGATGAGAATAATTTGATAAAGTTGAAACAGAATGTAGCATATGTACAGCTGATGCTGTACGATACAACAGCCTGACCTGTGGGATCCAGGGTCATGACCACCCTGGGAAAAGAATCTATTCTAAACAAGAATGTACTTTAGGTGCATTCTATGAAATTCTACATTAATAAAAGAATTAATGAATGATTTATGTAAAGGCTGACAAGCCTTCAAGCTGAACTTTCTGAGTAAAAAAAAAACAAACTTACATTACATTTTCCTTCCTTCTCTTTACACACTGAGCACCATGTGTTTGTCCTCACCACATCATCTGTACTTTTACAAAATATCCTCTTCACCCAATGTTGCATCAAAGCAGGTTACTTTGATGAATCTACCAGGAAGGTCACACTAAAATGATCTTCATATACCTGAGTAAGCAGAGAACGACTACACCCAGAAAAGCTCTTTATAGTACAATGTGCATGAGTATTATATGCGCTCATCAAAATTGAAGAAAAGATGCTTTAGAAACGTTTTAACTACTTCCTTTACTAAACAAACTACAACTACTTCCTAATATCAAAGTGGTGAAGGCAGCTCGATGACGTTTTCATGTAGGCTAACCAGTTCAGTGAAGTCTGTAATGATTTGTTTGATAGCATTTTTAAGCACAGATAGATTCATTTATCATCTGCATAACAGTGAGCTATGGAACCCTTTTGTTGTTGTAACCTTACACACAAAACGGTTCAAAATACATGAATACCTGTGTGAGGCAAGGACAAGGTAAGGTGATGTAAATAACTCACAGAAAGACCAAAGCTTTCGGCTTTATGTTGCCAGGAAGAAGAACAGGGAGTTTCGTCTATCCTTCTTTCTTCATGTTATTCTGAAGAGACAAAGTGCACACATAGAGAATATGCAAATGCAAACAAACACATGCGGTCATCTTGTGGAGATGATGGATATGCTGCATGGGAAGGCTGAATTAAAAACAACTTTAATGAGAAAGCTCTAATTGTGGCCATTTGTCAGGCTGTCCACTGCTGAACTCAGATAGGAATGGGGCTGGATGAGTGAGTGAGAGTCAACAGTTTGTGTTTGTGTTGGATGAGGTTCACCCCGAGTTCCTCGCTCGGCTCCTGTAGGTCCGTCCTGGTTGGACGTCAGAAACTCTTCCTGTGATGGCAGATCAGGGTTCCTCTCATTTCGACAAGAAGGGCTGTATCGAGTGTTCCATTGTTAGAAATGATTTCTGTGTGAAATGGAATTCATATTTTTGGTGAAATTGAACAGAAGCCAATTTCTGACTGACGTGATCACAGTCTATAGGTTGTGCTGACATATTTGAGTTGCAGACCGAACAATATGAAATACTCCTCAAATCATCCATATCAAAATATAAATGGGAGATTTCTGAAATTATGTCAAACCTAAAAAAATAAATAAATGAAGGATTTTAATCCAGCAGATCCATCAAGTCAGCTGCAATTTTGTTCCTGATTGTTCCTCAAACTGTGCTACAGAACAAACAGTGTTACTCTGTCTTTGTCTTTTTTCTCTCCCCATTTTAAAGGAACATGAATGTATTTTGAGGAGAATCCCTCCAGCAAGACGTGGTCTCATCTTGTGTGACTGTAAGATGCTCTGATGCCAGAACGGACCCTCATTAGAGTCTGGAGGGTTTAAACAAAGCAACGCAGTGACATTACTGCTCCCACTGGACAGAACAAAGCAACAACAAACTCTGGAAGTCCTGTTGCTGCATTTCAGTTGTGTACATCTGGGCTGTTATTCCAACTGCAATACCATTTTGAACGTCAATGATTTTAGGATGGGATATTATTTTTGGAACAGGGTCAGCATGTGTTCTGCCAGCTGAATAAGACGGACGCTCTGCATAAACTCTATGAGTGCCTGGTGTCAGGAATTATTGGAAAGAGAAACAGATCTTGAACAGAAAACTTGTAAGAGTTGGCAACTGAAAATGGCATTTTCAGTTGCCAGATCTCATGCCGTGCAACCTCTCGATGTGTTCCTGGTTCAATACACCTGAATCAAATGACTTCATATACAGTCAAATTCTCCAGAGTCCTGCTAATGGCCTAATTATTTGACTGGGACTGGGCCCTAGAGGACTGGGGTTGGAGAAACCTGTTCTACAGGTTCAAATCAAAACAGCAATTATTGACCAGATCCCAAACGACAGTCATGGTTCATTTACAACTCGAGAAGACAAGAGAAAAGATAAAGTTGATCAAAAGAGAAGTGTGTGAATCAAAACACAGCAGTACAGATCAGAGGCGGCGGAGGCGGCGGCGGCGGCCTTGAGTTCTTCCAAACGTCTACAGTGCAGCTTTAACTTTTCTCCCTGGGCAGTTTCAGATCGTACGTCCACGCCTTGAAACGTGACCAGTACGCCTCACATGATGGAAGCATTCTTGGACTGAGAACAACCCGAACAACTCTCAGGGTGGATGGGTGTGGCCCTGTGACCTTTAGACGTTATAGACAGTCTCTGTTGATTTGGCTCAAAAAAACCCATAGCATGAGAAGCACCTAGTTTTAATAGTAAAGTGCCAACGTTGTAAAATATCCTGTGGTTAAAAGAATGTTGAACAGTTTGTCCTGTACTTCACAACAATGCAAAGACGTTATGACACTCCTCCGCACGACACTGACACCAATCACTGACGCGCCTCGTAATGTTCAAGGGGAATTATTATGTAAAATTGACCTTATGAGCTTTACATCATGTTATAATGTTATTCCCTCACCAGAAACATACCTGGAGTGTTGCCTTGATTCTTTCATGCTTTTGAGAAATTCTTTAATCTCCCATGGCAACCATTCAGATGTGTAAAACGCCTGGGTGGAGCTAGCCCCGCCTTCAAGGATGAAGCTCCTCCTCAGGGCTGCAGTTCCCAGGCTTCTGCCACACAGAGCAAGCCCTCCCCTCAGCTCCTTCAGACTAGCCAGCAGCAAGCAGCAAGCAGCAAACACCTGGTGGAACTGCTGAGCTCATGATAGCGAGGCATTAAATCAGGAAGTAAAATTTCTTTTAAGTCATATTTGACATTTATCTACTAAAAAAAAAAGCTACTATGTTATCGAGTGTTAGAGAGACGATTACTCTGAGCGACAGGAATAAGGTGGATAAAAATTGTGCTACAGTCCATCCATCCATTCCAGTTTCTTCCATGACGATTATTAGATTATTACTTTGGGATCCCAAGCTATTCCCAGGCCACAAGTGAATCATTGAACCTCCTGCATATTCCACTGCATTTCTCCTGCCGGTGGTTTGTGGCCAGAAAACCACCTTACCTGACAACAAGCAGCCTCCAGATGATGTTCTTCAACCTTTTCCCAAGACAGAACCCTGGCCAGCCTGTGCAGGAGCCAAATTTCATTTCCTGAATCCATGATTTATTTCTGCCTTGAAACGTTCATGGTCATAGGGGAGAGTCGGAACGTAGACAGACTGATAAAGCAAGATGTCAGTTTAGAGACTGAAAGCAGTTTCTGCGTTACATCAGACGAGCCCTCATCCCATGAACAAAACACCAGATGGATCCGTTTCAGCCAAAGATCAACCCTCAAATCCAGAGAAATAAAAACCAAAGTGTTCCTTTGGCTTTTATAGTGCATTCAAAACGTCTGTTTCTGTTTGTGATAATCGCATTAGCGCAAAAATTATAATCTTGCAATTTTGAAACAAAAAAGAAGAAAACCAGTTGCAAGCATGCTGGGATTTGACTGATGTGATTCCACCTGATAAATCACTCTGGCAAAGGCTCAGCAGCAGCCTCGTCTGACTGCCACATCATTCACTTGTATTGAGTTTTTTCACTGAGGGGTAACCAACCCGTCGTTCACAGCGTCACCCTCTGACATCATCTCAAACCTGGGATGGTGCAAACAGCGAGAAGGTGAGGTTTTATTTTCTTAGAGCTCAGAGAAAATCTGGTGTCTGGGTTGCAGCGCTGTTTGAACGCCTCGATCCACGTCTCACACACACTTTAGGCTCTGCTTGGGTATTTTTGCAGAAAGCGTGACTAAGAATTTCCTTTCTTTGTCTCACTGTTGTACTTCCGCATCTCGGTTTTATTATCCTTGTTTAACCCTTTTGTTAAAAAGGGTTAAAGTTATTGATGGAACTTGGAGTCTAGAGGGCCACATAAAAAGCTGAGTGAGCCTTAAGTTTGACACATGTGCAATAGACCAACAGAAAATAGAGATTCATCATGAATATGATTTCACTTAAAGCATTCAGGGTTCTTTCCCTGCTGGAGGATGAACCTCCACCGAAGGCTCACTCTCCTAACAGGTTTTCTTCCAGGATTAACAATAATAACAGAAAATCAATTTGGCTGATCCTAATGAAGCATAGCAGAAAGTCATGTGGGAGAAGAATGATGAGAACAATCCCTAGAACACCATAAAAAACTGCGAGGCAAAGGGACAGAAACGTCATGCTTTGGGGTTAAAGTTCTGCAAAAGGGAACAGGATGAGTGTCGGCTGGATTAAGGAGAGGACAACCATTCCTCAGTAAGAGCATTGGAAATGTGTAGTGCCTTCCAGCATTACAGTGACCCAAAACGACTAAGGAGTGGCTCTGTGGGAAGATCGTCGAGGTCCTGGAGCGGTCCAGCCGGTCTCCAGACCAGAAACTAAGGCTGTGTTCACGCTGCAGCCTGAACTGACCTGATTCTGAGGTTGTTGTTTTTTTTTGTTTTGTTTATTTTGCCTTAATGTGACCTGCGTCTGATCTCCTCATGATAGTCTGAACGACACAGATCGGATTTTTCTCAAATCCAACCCACACCACTTGAACATCTGATCCATATCGGATCTTATCGAATGTGAGCTGAGTCTGAAGGTCCAGGTCACTTTCATCCGACATGAACGTCACCGATACTCGACAAATGTCACTATTCTGCGTCTTGATACGCACAAGTGTAAAGAAAAACAACAACCATGACGGATTATAGTGAAGAATGAGTTGATCATGTGATGGCTCCAGTGACATAACAACTTCAAAATCATAAGACGCTCCACCATTAGCATCCATGTTTACTTTCACAAACACTGAGCACTTCTTCTTCTTTTTAATGGCGGTTGGTTTTGTGAGCACGCTCTCTATGAGTGACATTATTGCGCCCTCTACTGCGCATGCTGGACACTTTTCCAGACGTTTGCAGTTCACACTGGAGAACCCATACAAGTCGCATATATATGGAAGTTTGAACAATCGCGCTAAAAAAAAAAATAGATTTCACAAAAAAGAAAAAATAAACTCGGATTTGGGTTGCTTCTGGCTGCAGCGTGAACATAGCCTAATAGAAAATCTTTGGAGGGAACTGAAACTTTTTGTTGCCTATAGCGACAGCCCCGAAACCTGAAAGATCTGGAGAAGATCTGAATGGAGGAGCGGGAGTCCCTGCTGGAGCAACGAGTGCAAATATGGTGAAGAACAAGAACATGAAACTTAGAACCTCTGAATTATAAACCAAGCTTTCTTTGCCAAATATGAAGTTATTGTATCAAATACTTATTTTATGTCATTATTTGTAAATCACAAAATGTGATTTTCTGGATTTATGTTTTATTTTTTATTCTGTTTCAGTCAGTTTAGGTCAGGGGTCTCAAACTCCAGTCCTCGAGGGCTGCAGTCCTGCAGTTTTTAGATGTGCCACAGGTACAAAACACTGGAATGAAATGACTTAATTACCTCCTCCTTGTGTAGATCAGTTTTCCAGAGTCTTGCTAATGACCTAATTATTCTGTTCAGGTGGTGCAGCAGAGGCACATCTAAAAGTTGCAGGACTGCGGCCCTCGAGGACTGGAGTTTGAGACCCCTGGTTTAGGTGTATCTACAATGAAACATACAATCGTCTTCCTTGTAAGTGGGGAAATTTGAATAAAACACTAATAAGTTGACTTAACTTCCTCTAAGCTCACATCAGAAGCCTCCGCTTTGCTCTTCTTAAAGGTACTGGGACTCTTCCCTTCTGGTTTTACCTGTTTCATACTAACAGGAGCCATAAAGTAAAATCTCAGCCCCAGCTGCTCTGCAAAGATATGAAAAGATCTGCCAGATAAACATGAAGTGATTCAGCAGCTGAGGTTATCATTCTGATGTATCACTGGAGAAATAAAGAGCAGCTTAATGGCTACCGTGCCTCATTAACTGGTTGTTGTTTACATCTGCACTCATTAATGTATTGGCTGACCACCCAGATGGAACGCACTCACACACAGTGAGCCACACAGAAAGATGATGTAAACACACACACATGCACACGCACCCCCCCCCCGACACAAACACACACACACACACACGCATTCCTCCTGGCTGCAAAGTCAGCAGACCAAAACTACACTGTAGACTGGAGATAGATTTATATCTGCTGATCCTGCCGTAACTCTCTGTAGGAAAATCACTTTTCTGTTGTTTTTTTCTTAAAAAGGAAAAGGGAATAAAATAAAAAGTAGTTAAAAAAGTTAATTGTGGCCGTCAGTTCCAGCACCTCTCCCCAATATATTAATCACACCGTCGTGTCTCAGGCCTCTGAACTGGACGTGGTGCCATGATGTTTCTCTTTGGCTTTGCTATATATCTAACTAGTATGAACAATTAATTCTTGAAAAGGCCAAAAAATCAGCTCTCACACATAATTACCACTCATCTGCACCACCCAGTAGCAGTTTCTGACATGGGCAGCGGCCCAGGGCGGCCTCTCGTCTAGGCTGAGCCTTGTTGTTTGCTTTTAGCTGCTTATGGACGACATCTTTGGTTTTCAGCAAAGAAACGTCACAGTTTTTAAGATTTAAATTCTTCCAAAACTGAACTACATTACAGTACAGAAAAAACTATAATCACTAAAGTCAATGATGTTGTGATGAAACGTGGAGAAACAAAGAGCCATTAACTGGACGAGATGATGCTTGGTCTCCCATTCTGAATATTTACAAAAAAGTGTAAGTATATGTAGGCCTATTTGCTTTTATCTTAGTTTTTAAGCTGTAGGCTACGTTAGCATACCAGCCTCTTAATCACTTCACATTAGTTGGGAACGTTATGTTAGCCTTCTGTAATCATTCTGTTGCGCTAGGCTAATCCGTAGCAAGAATGTTATGACCTATACAGAGATGCATTGATATGGAAATCTGGACAGATAACCAATATTATTAAATGTGATTCATTGAACAGAAGTTTTCTCTCTTCAAACACTTTGATGGTTAAATCTTCAGTATGTAACTTTACTAAAATACGTTTTTTTTTACTTAGTAAAGATTAAAAAATATATTTTTTATAAGTTTTGTTATTACTTTTTTATATAAGATTTATTATTTTTTTCATATTTCTTAAAGTTGTCACCATATCTTCAGTTTAATATGAGACAGATAATCTGTGAAAAAAATCAATTTCCTTTTTTCTTCAGACAGTTTTCTGCTGTCTGAAGAAACCCAGACAGAACCAACCAATCAGAGCCCAAACGGCTGAAAAACAACTTACCGTTCCAGGAAATCCATTTATATCTGCTCACATCGGTGGCTATGCTAACTAGCTTTAGCATTCATGGCAGGTTATGATGTGGTGAATCAGCTGTAGCGTGTCAAAGGGCAAGGGGGAGGGACATTCTGCCCTTATTAACCAATCAGAACCAGCGGTTGTTTTAGTTCACTGTAAAGTAAACCTTTGCTTGAGGAACCTTGTCTCTCTAAAGACGACTTCATAAATCACAGAAACATAATTTATGTCTGTCAATATTCAATTTAGTTGAAAGTTTTCTCAACTAAAATAGCTGCCAATCACCTGTGTGAGCGTTTACTAAGCATTGACCCGTTTTAAGGGTTTCAGAGTTCGTCAGGGCGTTGAATCAGCGCCGCTGAAGGTTCCTAATGATATTCTCTCGGCCTCAGATAATGGACTTGTGTCTGAACTTGTCGCGTCAGATCTCGGTGCTGCGTTTGATCCACCTCATTACTGTATTCTGTTAGAAAGGCTTAAGCATGCTGTGGGGGACATCACCAGGCCGGTATAAATCTCAATTATCTGACAGATTCCAGTTTGTTTTACGTCTGTCTGTGTTTACCATCAATCTTCTTCACAGTCCAGGGTTACTTGTGGAGTACCACAGGGCTTGGCGCCTGAGCCGCTGCTCTTTATATAAGCTCCTACTCGGTAAAATGATCAGACAGCACGGGATAAATTTCCAGCGATGCGGATGACACTCGGTCCTATTTATCTAAAAACCCTAATTAATCCAATAAGTTAGGCAGACTTCAGGCGCGCCTCGAATACATAAAAAAAAAAACCTGCATGACTTTAAATCATCTGCCTCCAAATCCAGACAAAACATAATTTGTCGTCTTTGAAAGAGAAACGGCTTCATCCTTCACAAACAACTTTTTGTTGACTTTTCACAGTCTGAGACGTGGATCTCCAGCAGCTGTAAAAGGTCTGCCTGGTGAGCCCGTGTGTGTTTTGTGGTCGGTCTTGGCACTGAGCAGCAAGGTTGGAAAGAGCTTAGGGGCAATTCTCACACTTCATCGTCCATAAAAGAGGCTGTGGGACTTTGAAGCCTTTACCTCCCTCCTGAGGTTACGCCGGGTTTTATCTGTCATTCTGCAGAGAGTTTTCCTGCCACACACTCAAACATCCTTAAGTGTAAACAAAAAAGAAAAACAACAACAACAAAAATAACAAGAGCGCAGCTTCTAATATTACATAGTGACTAATAAGAAAAAACAACCTCAACAGTTCTTCCAATTAAAATGTAAATCGTAATGAGAGGAGAAATGTACAGATACCAGGCTGATATTTGATCTACTGTTTTATAGTTGAATAATTTTCTCATAAAATGACAACCAATGAAAAAGAAGCAAATCAAGTTTAACTCAGATAATTTTTTTAGAATATATTGAAAGAGCCCAAAAAACAAAGTTAAATTAATATTTTTAAGTGTTATTAACCTGCTCACTTTTTTTTAGATTACTACTTTTTAGTAATCTAACTTATTATTCTAACTCTAAATCTGCTTAACATATTGGATTAAAATGTAGCAATATATCTGCCAGCATGTGGATTGAATAGTGAGCCTGGATTTATAATAAGAGAGTTTCAGTTTCACTGCTAAATAATGCTCAGCGTCCAGCGTCTGCTGAAAAATGACCGGAAAACATAGAAATAATCTACTTTACTACGTAATCAATGTTAGGTAAGAATATTCTTACAAGTTCATGTTAAATGAGTCACATGAAATATTTCCATTAAACAACATCAGTTTTATTTAGATTTATTTGTGTGCTTAAAAGAAAAGGTTTTAAAAGTTGGAATGTTCTTAAAAATAAGTCTTTTTTTGGCAGAAGTGATTATGGCAAAAAATAAATGAATAAATAAACAATTAAATAAACAAATAATCACTACCACCTCTTTTTGTCAACACGTGATTAAGACAAAGGGGGAAAAAAAAATCAATTTCCCGATTGATGGCTCATCACACCAAGAAATCAAAATCAAATATGTTTCCTTGTGTCAACATAATAAGGAGAATTGCAGTGATTTTATTGGACTGAAGACAACTTATCCTCATTTTGTCAGGGTTTAGTGTCAGTTTGTGCGACACACAGATCATCTAAAATTGAGCAACTCTGTCATCAACACAGAGATGCATTATCAGCATCCTGAGTTGTATTAGGCACAAAACAATTCTGTGCTTCTTCATCTGTGTTGGTGGGGAGGAAGAGAGGCAGAGTCTGTCACGGCTATAAAAACATAAACCGCAACACAAAATGTAGAGAAATGACTTTTATTTCAGGGAAAAAATGATCTATTCTTATTTCCTTTTTAGTATATATAACTGGCATGTTGAGACCCGTTTCAGTTCTCAGTCAAAGACTCAGATCTGCTACCACAATGATTCATTTTAGTTTGAGCTGTATGCAGATAATTTAAACATACATGAATTATTTCTAAATTAATAACAACTTGATCATCATTTTGTTTTCTCCTCATAATTTTCTCTTCTTCTCTAAATATGAGACGGAAACATAAGGATTGGAAGGCAAAAAAAAAAAACACGACATACTATTATAAGTATGTGATTCATATAGCTGTTCCCTGGTAACCACAGTAACGTGTGGCGTTCGCTGGCCACAACAGAGAACATCTGACGTTTGACTTAATCAACATTTTTACTTCCATTTGGAAAACGCTGACACTGGATTTGCTCCCTAAAGAATTTACATGAATTCTGTAAATGACTTTTACAAATGAACATTTCTGGTTAAAAAATGTAAATGATTACGATGACGGATATTTATTTCCCTCCAAAAATCCCCTTTGTGCTGCACAAACCTGCAGACTGGATAAGATTTCAGTATTAAAATATTTATTCACAGCAGATTTTGATTATAATTAATTGCTTCTCCTCCATGGGCTGCCACCTTATCGTGGTGGAGGGGTTTGAGTGCCCCAATGATCCTAGGAGCTATGCTGTCTGGGGCTTCATGCCCCTGGTAGGGTCACCCAAGGCAGACAGGTCCTAGGTGAGGGACCAGACAAAGTGCAGCCCGAAGACCCCAATGATGAAGGAAAACCTTGGACTTGGTGTTCCCTCGCCCGGACGCGGGTCACCGGGGCCCCACTCTGGAGCCAGGCCTGGAGGGGGGGCACGATGGCGAGCGTCTGGTGGCCGGGCTTTTACCCATGGAGCCCGGCCGGGCTCAGCCCGAAGAGGAAACATGGGCCCCCCCTCCCATGGGCCCACCACCCGTGGGAGGGGCCAAAGGGGTCGGGTGCACTGTGTGATGGGTGGCGGCCAAGGGAGGGGACCCTGGCGGTCCGATCCTCGGTTGCAGAAACTGGCTCTTGGGACGTGGAATGTCACCTCTCTGGTGGGGAAGGAGCCGGAGCTAGTGCGTGAGGTCGAGAGGTTCCGGCTAGAAATAGTCGGTTTCACCTCGACGCATGGCTCTGGTTCTGGAACCAGTCTCCTTGAGAGGGGCTGGACATACTTCCACTCTGGAGTTGCCCAGGGAGAGAGACGTCGGGCAGGAGTGGGCATACTTGTTGCTCCCCATCTCGGCGCCTGTACGTTGGGGTTTACCCCGGTGAACGAGAGGGTAGCATCCCTCCGCCTACGGGTGGGGGGACGGGTTCTGACTGTCGTTTGTGCTTACGGGCCGAACGACAGTTCAGATTACCCACCCTTTTTGGAGTCCTTAGAGGGGGTACTGGAGAGTGCTCCTCCTGGGGACTCCCTTGTTCTGCTGGGGGACTTCAACGCTCACGTGGGCAACGACAGTGAGACCTGGAGGGGCGTGGTTGGGAGGAACGGCCCACCCGACCTGAACTCGAGCGGTGTTCTGTTGCTGGACTTCTGTGCTCGCCATGGATTGTCCATAACGAACACCATGTTCAAGCATAAGGGTGTCCATATGTGCACTTGGCACCAGGACACCCTAGGCCGCAGTTCGATGATCGACTTTGTCATCGTTTCATCGGATCTGCGGCCGTATGTCTTGGACACTCGGGTGAAGAGAGGTGCGGAGCTGTCCACTGACCACTACCTGGTGGTGAGTTGGCTCCGGTGGCGGGGGCGAAAGCCGGTCAGACCTGGCAGGCCCAAACGTGTTGTGAGGGTCTGCTGGGAACGTCTGGCGGAATCCCCTGTGAGACGGAGCTTTAACTCCCATCTCCGGCAAAACTTCGAACACGTCCCGGGGGAGGTGGGGGACATGGAGTCTGAGTGGACCGTGTTCCGTGCCTCCATTGTCGAGGCGGCCGATCGGAGCTGTGGCCGCAAGGTTGTCGGTGCCTGTCGCGGCGGCAACCCTCGAACCCGTTGGTGGACACCTTCGGTGAGGGATGCCGTCAGGCTGAAGAAGGAGTCCTATCGAGCCTTTTTGGCCTGTGGGACTCCGGAAGCAGCTGATGGGTACCGGCGGGCGAAGCGGCATGCGGCTCGGGCGGTTGCTGAGGCAAAAACTCGGGTGTGGGAGGAGTTTGGAGAGGCCATGGAGAAAGACTTCCGCATGGCTTCGAGGCGATTCTGGTCCACCATCCGGCGTCTCAGGGGGGGGAAGCGGTGCAGCACCAACACTGTTTATAGTGGGGATGGTGTGCTGCTGACCTCTACTCGGGACGTTGTGGGCCGGTGGGCAGAGTACTTCGAAGACCTCCTCAATCCCACCAACATGCCTTCCACTGAGGAAGCGGAGCCTGGGGACTCTGGGTTGGGCTCTCCAATCTCTGGGGGCGAGGTCGCCGAGGTGGTTAAAAAGCTCCGCGGTGGCAAGGCCCCGGGGGTGGATGAGATCCGCCCGGAGTTCCTTAAGGCTCTGGATGTTGTAGGGTTGTGTTGGTTGACGCGACTCTGCAATATCGCATGGACATCGGGGGCAGTTCCCCTGGATTGGCAGACTGGGGTGGTGGTCCCCCTGTTCAAAAAGGGGGACCGGAGGGTGTGCTCCAATTATAGAGGGGTCACACTCTTAAGCCTCCCTGGCAAGGTCTATTCAGGGGTCCTGGAGAGGAGGGTCCGTCGGATAGTCGAACCTTGGATTCAGGAAGAGCAGTGTGGTTTTCGTCCTGGTCGTGGAACACTGGACCAGCTCTACACCCTCAGCAGGGTCCTGGAGGGTGCATGGGAGTTCGCCCAACCAGTCTACATGTGTTTTGTGGACTTGGAGAAGGCGTTCGACCGTGTCCCTCGGGGAGCCCTGTGGGGGGTTCTCCGGGAGTATGGGGTACCGGGCCCTTTGATACGGGCTGTCAGGTCCCTGTATGACCGGTGTCAGAGTCTGGTCCGCATTGCTGGCAGTAAGTCGGGCTCGTTTCCGGTGAGAGTTGGACTCCGCCAGGGCTGCCCTTTGTCACCGATTCTGTTCATCACTTTCATGGACAGAATTTCTAGGCGCAGCCAAGGTGTTGAGGGGATCCGATTTGGTGGCCTCAGGATCTCATCTCTGCTTTTCGCAGACGATGTGGTCCTTTTGGCTTCATCAGATCGTGATCTGCAGCTCTCGCTGGATCGGTTCGCAGCCGAGTGTGAAGCGGCCGGGATGGGGATCAGTGCCTCCAAATCCGAGGCCATGGTCTTGAGCCGGAAAAGGGTAGAGTGCCTTCTCCGGGTCAGGGGGGGTGTCCTGCCCCAAGTGGAGGAGTTTAAGTATCTCGGGATCTTGTTCACGAATGGGGGAAGAAGGGAGCGGGAGATCGACAGGCGGATTGGCGCAGCGTCTGCTGTCAAGCGGGCGCTGTACTGGTCCGTCGTGGTGAAGAGAGAGCTGAGCCAAAAAGCGAAGCTCTCGATTTACCGGTCGATCTACGTTCCCACCCTCATCTATGGTCATGAGCTTTGGGTCATGACCGAAAGAACGAGATCGCGGATACAAGCGGCCGAAATGGGTTTTCTCCGTAGGGTGGCTGGGCTCTCCCTTAGAGATAGGGTGAGAAGCTCAGTCATCCGGGAGGGACTCAGAGTAGAGCCGCTGCTCCTTCACATCGAGAGGAGCCAGTTGAGGTGGCTTGGGCATCTAGTCAGGATGCCTCCTGGACGCCTCCCTGGTGAGGTGTTCCGGGCACGTCCCACCGGGAGGAGGCCCCGGGGAAGACCCAGGACACGCTGGAGAGACTATGTCTCTCGGCTGGCCTGGGAACGCCTCGGGATTCCCCCGGAGGAGCTGGAAGAAGTGGCCGGGGAGAGGGAAGTCTGGGCCTCCCTTCTGAAGCTGCTACCCCCGCGACCCGACCTCGGATAAGCGGAAGAAGATGGATGGATGGATGGATAATTGCTTTTTTTTTGGGGGGGGGTTATTTACCATTTTATCATGTGAATCGTAACCCAAAGCAAAAGTGTGACATTACAATAAGAATTTAAAATCAGAACGCAATGTTTAAACGCAGATACTTCCCAGTAGGACGGATTTAAATGCTAAAATATAAATATATGTATTCATCTTGTTTAAACTTTAAATAGAAGGCAGCTTTATTAGACACGTATCCAGCAGTCACCAGTTTTTCATAAACTAATATATTTTGTAAATACTTTATGTGAGATAAGGAGAAAAATCCTTCTAGTGTTTGTCGAGTCACACATTCTCATTCCTGTTATATTATTACTTTTTACATTAAAGCAATAAAATCACACTTAGAGCTTTTTTTAGTAAAATATTTCTCAAAGACCAAATCAAAATAAGTCGATTAATGGACGTTTAATCCTGAAGGATTGGCTCCACTGCAGCGTTTATGGAAAAAAACAGAACGGAGAGTTAACTTAAAAAAATTGAATTCGTTACTCAAACTTGATTTATTTATGTTTATTGAATATGCCACCTTAACAAACTTACTATACTTACTTGGTTCAACTTAATTTGATTACTTTTAGCAAATCAACTATTTCTTTTAATTAGATCACCTGTTTTATGTTTTCAATGTATTTATAAAACTGGATACATTAATAGAATTCCTCTTGTACTCTGGATGTGGGACCCAAAGGGAACGTTTTGTTTGTTTAATAAATCAATTCGAACAGCACACACATGCTGTAACAAAATAATGTTCTAAAAAATCTTTTCTGCTCCCCAACACAAATATTTTGGGTTAAAAGTTGTTCAAACCAGATGACAGTATGGACCTTAAACATTCATCTTAAGCTAACTCACAGTACATTTATGTTTTTATGCTTTACACCAATTAATTGTATTTACTTGAAGTATTTCATCATGGACAGTTTGTGCATTTAAATCCTGTTATTATTCATTAATTGCTGTGTTCACATGAAAAGCCATTTTATTTTTCCAATAAATCATTTTTAATTTTATTCAGCATCTTTTGACAACTCACACTGATTCCAATCTTTTTTTTTTTCCTTTTTTTGTCCGTTCTTTTCTCTTTCCACAGACGTGATCCTGAGATGTAGAATTATGTTCTAGTGTTTTGGGAAAAATATTTTTAAATTGTTAGAATACAATGTATTTCAAATTGCAATCTAACAATTACAATTAAATTAAATGTACAATTAAATTTGCTCTGACATCACCAGGAAGAAGAAAAGTGTAAAATAGGTTCAAAAAATGGGAACAAAGGGAACAACGTGAATATTTCAAATAAAAGACGACTTTTAAACGCACTTTCCTAAAATGCGCTAAAATATTTCTTATTCAAATGTGTGTGACTACACACACACACCCACACACACGCCTATACATTATTTGTGAGTTCGTGTGTGATTACAACCCACAAAGGGAGGGCATTTCTGGAAAGTGGGAACATTTTCCTGGTCCTTATTTATTTATTTTTTATTCAGTTTTTTGTAGTTCTACTCCAACCTACTAGTTAGGTTTAGAGGTGAAGTGTGAATTAAGTTTTAGTTAAGAGTTAGAGTTAGGAATAGACAAAGTTGGCTAGTTACTAGTTACATTTACTCAATTTTATTACATTTAACTCCAGTAAGAGTTTCGCTACTTCAACAATAAATCTACTTGAGTCATTTTATTATAAAGTATCTCTACTCTTACTGGAGTAAAATTTCTGGATTCTCTTCCCACTGAATGAAAAACAAACCCCCAAAAAATTCACCAGACAGACGCACCCCTGCAGTTTTTGTTAAAGTTTCATAATTTTTTTACTGAAAGAAACTGATTTGGAAACATTTTGTTTTGCCTGATGTTTTTATTTTTATTTTATTGATTATGTGAATTATTGTCAGTTTGATCCTTAAAATACCAACATTTTCACTTAACTTTATATTTTGGTCAGTCTGATGATGTCATTTTCTACATATTAAATGATTGATAATTTGATCAGAAGACTTTTTTTTTGCCAAATACATTTTTACTCTTGAGTAATTTCTTGGTCAGCAACACTTTTATTCAAGTAAAAACCTGTTGAAGTCTTGCTACTCTATGGGAACAGACTAGTAGTGGCTAGAGTTAAGGAAAATATCTGAGTTCAACATAAATGCAGTTATTAAAATGAATGGAAGTCAATGCAAAGTCCTCAGTTTGTGTAGCAAACTGAAACATACACACAGACTGTGTATGTTTCAGTGTGCAGCCTAACGCTGACAGAGAGCTGCCTGGGCTCCCAGTGGAAGCGGTGCAGGTGGGGATGGCAGCGCGGCAGGGATGGCAGCGCGGCAGGGATGGCAGCGTGGCATGGATGGCAGCGTGGCATGGATGGCAGCGTGGCATGGATGGCAGCGTGGCATGGATGGCAGCGCGGCAGGGATGGCAGCGTGGCATGGATGGCAGCGCGGCAGGGATGGCAGCGCGGCAGGGATGGCAGCGTGGCATGGATGGCAGCGCGGCAGGGATGGCAGCGTGGCATGGATGGCAGCGCGGCAGGGATGGCAGCGCGGCAGGGATGGCAGCGCGGCAGGGATGGCAGCGTGGCATGGATGGCAGCGCGGCAGGGATGGCAGCGTGGCATGGATGGCAGCGCGGCAGGGATGGCAGCGCGGCATGCGCCACAGGGCTGCTTCCAGCACAGACAGTAATAAGAACAAAGTGCAGCAGTCAGTGGGCCCCTCCAACCATTTCCAAATGTCATTCCAGGCCTGGATGTAATGAGTCTCACTGCAGAGTTGAATGGTTGATAATTGCTGAACAGGGGAAATGGTTTGTCACCATAACTTCCTTTAGTTTCTCAATTTTATTTGTCTAGGTGTGTGTGCATGTGTGTATGGATGTGTGTGGGTGTGCGCGTGCATGTGCGTGTGTGTGTGTGTGTGTGTGTGTATGTGTGTCTGTGTCTGCAAACATCTGTCCTCTCTGGTCCCCAAAATCTAGAACTCTGGGCCTTTTCGATCGGCGTGCAGACTGCACCGGGGTCCGGGAAGTGACCCCCAAATAACCAGACAAGAAGCAAAGAGGAAAATCAGCAGATTGTATCGACTCTGCTGCAGCTGGACTCAAGCAGCCACCCAGCTGGTGTAGACGTACAGTTCATTACTAAAGTATTCACGTCCAGTGAATGACTTTGGTTTTTTCTGACATTACAAACCCAAGTGTCAGTGTGTATAATAACAATTACGCTGGGTTACAAAAAAAAAATTTTGGAAGTTGTCCAAGTTTTTTAATCTGAATTAGGACTGTTTTGCTGAGTCCAAAAATGACATCCATGTTTCTCAATCAGGTCAGGTTTTTATTCCAATTGGATTTAGAGAAATCTGATCTTCTGACTAAATTGATGGCATTTTTGTGACATTTTCAGTTCATCTCCATTAATATTTCTCAAGCATAAAAAGGTTTTAGGAGAAAAAAAATGTTTCTATCAGACTGTATTGACTAAATGTTACAAACTTGAATTTCTGTAAATTAAATTATGATCACTGATCAGGGTAAGTGAACATTACGTCTTCATTGTGTAAAATTCTCCGTCTCTTCTCTCTCCTGATGGAATCTCTCCTCCTGCTCTTCACTCATTGATCCAGATTCTCAGCAAACTGATCCAGATGTCAGAACAAGTCGTGCATTTTGATGCTCATGTTGCTCCATAGTTCAGAGAGTTGATCTGATTGAGCAAAACCAAGGTGATTTTTGGATTCAGCTCATCAACATGACCATAAAGCAGTTGGAAAAGCCCAGGCAATGTTTTGACTGTTGACCAGTGACATAATACTTTCATTTGCATTGCACCTTTTTAAACTAGAGTTCAAAGTGCTCATAAATGACACAAGAAACACAGAATGTAAACCGTTTACTGCAGTACATGAGATGAAATGAAAACAATCTATGCTTATCAATGAACTAAAATCGATTAATCTCACATTTGTCAAATGACTGAGAACATAGCTGTGACCACAGAGGAATTTCCATTGATTTGCTGGCTCCTGAACGCAGCATGGGGAGCAGTAAAACAGCTCGCTCTGTTTAGTGGGAGCATCTGGACATTTGGGGGCGGTAACCCTTCCGACTGATCTGATTGGCCAGATTTTCTAGTGGATTAACGCAGTGTGATAAAACAGTAGTTCAGCTTTAAGCGTCTCACTCGGCTCTGTTAATTCCACCATCTGAAGTTGGAAAGAGCGCAGGACAAGCAAAATGTATAAACCCACAAAGTCAACAGAGACTTTATGAACTGAGAGACTCATGGTGACTCTGGAGGAGCTGCATTGATCTACAACTCTGGTGGGACCAATTTGGTCTTTATGGCAAGAAGAGAGTCACTGCTGAAAGCAAAACACAACTTGGCCATGTGAGGGACACATGGAGGACGACACCAAAAATGAACTTATTGACAGCGTAGAGGTGATGGACATATGGAGGTAAATACAGGTCAAAACTATTCATCCTTACAGCAGAATGCTCCGAAACATACAGCTGGAGCTCCAGGGAGAGCATTAAGATCATTCTGTTGATGTATGGTTTTCAATTAAAATGTGATTGTAACTGCGATTCATTCAGACCATTCAGTTAAAAATTTTAACTAAGTCCCACCACTAAAATTATATAAATATTCATACAGTGGTGTGAAAAAGTGTTTGTGCCCCCTCTTCCTGATTTCCTGGATTTGTTTGCATATTTTTCACACTTCATTGTTTCAGAACATCGAATTAACTTACATATCAGCCAATGTCGACACAAGTAAACACAAAATGAAGTTTTCAAATGAAAGTTTAAAAGAGTGTTGGGAAGAGTAGGAGCTTCTTAAAGGGACAGAATTGTGTGTTTTCCAGTCACATAGAATCATACAATCATTTTATTGCACAATCACTTAAATATGTCACCTTGAGTTGTTATAAAAATGCTATATATGTGAAATATGACTCAAGAAATTTGACTTTGTGATTTAACACCTTGAAATTGGGCCTCTGTCTCTTTAAAAACTCCTGCTCTTTCTGAAACAGGAAGTCATCAAAACATGGCTCCTCTATTGACCCTTCAACAAAGTTTTTTTTAATCACTGAGAAGTAGCTCCTATAATGCGCTCAGCAGATTCTCAGTTCCACCAGGTGTTTGCTAATCGCTGCTGGCTAGTCTGAAGGAGCTGATGGGGGAGTTCGGTGAAGGTCGGCTGTATGAGGTGGAAGCTCAGCAGCTGCAGCTCAGAGGAGGAGCTGCGCCCCTGCGCTCGGTCCACCCGAGCATTTAGCGCAGATGAATGGTTGCCATGGAGATGAATGGATTTCTCAAACATGCATGGAAGAATCAAAGCAACACGCCCGATATGTTTTATGAGGGCATAACATTATAAAATGATATAAAGCTCAAAAGAGCTGATTTTACATGATACTGCCCTTTTAAAGAGACAAACTTTAAAGTCTGTCTTGAACTTTGCAATTCAAGACATCAAATTGCAAAGTTAAACTTATTTATATGTACAGCACTTTTACACTGTAGGTAACATCGTGACTTGATTGTGCTGTAAAATTGTACTATGTGCCTGGAAAATACATAACACAGTGAGCTTCAAAATAAAAGCTATAACATTGTATTTTGTGCACTTATAACAAAATAATAGGTTTTACACTTTTGCTATAAACTCACTGGGGTCAAAGGCCGTCAGAGGATCAGATGTGACCTGCATTAGAGGCTGCAAATGACTTGAGACTGAATTGGAGATTCAGCTTGCAGACGTACAACTGAATGGACTGAAATAAAGCAGATTCACTTAGAAAATGACCAAAGTCTAGACCTAAATTCAACAGAGAATCTCAGGCAAGACCTGAAAATGTATGTCATAAGATGTTCTTAATCCAAAACATCTATCAAAAGATACTCAATGAGTAACATTCAGATACTTATCTGAGATTAAACTATCCGATCTCAGACTATTTGTTTCAATCTAGAGTGTTTGAATGTATCAAAAAAAAGAAAGAGAAAAGAAAGTATTTCCTGACGGAATATGTTGCAAAAATATCTAACTGTTTATACAAGTGTAAACCCTAAAACCTCTAATATTACTACATTAAGGGTTTTATCTTCCACCGTCATTATTCAAATTTACAGCAGAGAGAGAGAGAAAGCCCTCTGCCTCAGTGTGTTGGCGTGTTGCTTGTGTGTGTGTGTGTGGGGGGGGGGTGCGCGTGCTGATGAAAGAGGAGCACAGAAGGGCAAAGTGAAACATTAAACCTTCAAGTTGTGGTTCTGTAAAAACCCCTCTGCTGAGGTGGAAGGGTCGTAAAGCTCAATTTCCATGTCATATTCCATCAAACGTGACGCTGCTGAAAGTGGACTTCCCCTGCTTTCTATTCAGCAGCTTTCTGAGCACAATTCTAAAGTATATAGTTTTAAAAACTTTAAATCTATGTAAAATGATGTAAAAAGCTTATATTTGGATACTGTGAGATAACTTAATGTTCATAGGAAGCTTCCACAGCCGGCCGGGTTTCGTTCGTCTCTCAAGCCTCTGTGAACGTTTGACATGAGAAAACTTTGATTAGGCAGTAAAACCCAGAGGAACAGCAGCAAACAGAGCAGCAGGTGAGCTGGTGACTGGAATGTGACCATTTATAGCTGAACACACCAACCTGCTACCAGGATACAAGAAAACTCTTTGGTGTGGACGCTGTTACAGAGGGAAGAAAAGTCAGTTTGCTATTTTCAGGTGTTTAAAAATGACACAGTGGAGGACGGTTGTTTATAGAAGCAACTTCCGGTTAGCTTTACAGCATCGAACTGAAGTATTATATATTCAAGGTCAAATGTTAGCAAATGGGTAAAATTGATCGTTTCTGAGGCGCTGCACGCATCAGCACATCTGAGAGCGGAGCTGCAGGTGAACGCCGCAGGCTACGGTGATCACAGGTCAAGGTCATTAAGACTTTTTTCTATGTGTGTGTGTTGAGAGGGTGGGGGGCTTGGTCTGCGTGGGGGGGTGTGTGTGAGAAAGAGAGACAGACACACACAAAGAAAACGAGCTGCGGTCTGGTCCAGCAGGTGATCAGATTTTGTCCCAAGAAAAAAAAGAAAGTGTGCAGGAAGCAGTGGTAGTGATTTTACTAGACGACATGCAGAAACGTCAGTGTTTTTATTTATCATTTGGAAAACTTAGATTCCTTAAAATTTTTGTTGTTTAAACAAAGTGAAATGTTTGATGGAAGGAGTTTTAAGACAATAAAACTCTAACAGCTTTTATGTGACGTAGACCAACAGAGAATACAATAGTTGCAGCAAGCGCACAACTAAATGTAGATTTCAACTTTGACTAGGCCATCCTAATGCATACATATACTATCTGACTGTATCCAACTTAGTTGTCGTTCTGGAATACACACCGTGAGCTTTCTATTTCTAATGTTCCTTCTCAATTATGTATTAATTTGTGTTGGTGTTAATAAATTGCATTAAAGTTTGAAATGCATCGTATTCTTTCTAAAGATCATTTGCAGGTTTTCTTGAGAAACAATTTTTACTTTATTTTAGTGTCAACAAGCTTGAGCATGTGTGGCCTAATAAAGAGGCCTGAATTAGCAAGCAATGCTAACTGTTGTTACAGTAACTAAACCTTTAGATTAACTTTGGTTTGAGGAACATTTCGTTTTGTTTTAGGGACATTTGATGCACAAAGTACTGCTGTCTGCACAACTTCAATAAAAAACAAGACGAAGAATACATCTGGTGGAAAAATGCAAATGAAGATTAGCAGCGAAAACAAGAATGAGCTTTGTTTTGGAAATTTCACTTTTTCGTTTACAATCTTTATCCAAAAACAGTTAAACCAAAAAAAAACCTTAGCTGCTATATTTAGCTAGAAGTCAAATATGGCCAACCTTGGTCTTTTGCTTGTCTGGGGTCAGGTGTCAGGGGCCAAATGTCAGCGGGGCTGAAATGACAGTTTATTTTTGGTGCAAACAAGACGGCTATTTAAGGCTACATAAAAAGGCCGGACAGATAATTATACCGGCGCTTGGTCGGCTGCCATTTATCCACCCACCCCGCTGGTCAATTGCAGCCATATGTGAACAGACTAGGGGGTCTGCCTTACTGCCGCCATCTGTGTAGATGTGTGTTTGCATTCATTGTTTTTTCTGATGGCATTTTTTGCCTTCCTGTGTGTAAATACACTCTGAATTGTCTCTTATGAATGTGTTGCCCCCCCCCCCTCTTATGCAACCTCATCCTGCAGTAGCGCTCGTGTACTTGTGTGGTTTGTCTGTATAAATGTTAGGATCTCACAGTTCCTCTGTTGCTGGAATGGCCCCGAACCTTTTCAATTTGGCTTTAGAAGTCCAAACACTGCTGGGCAGCCGTCCTCCCACATACGGAATCAAATCCTTCAGAAAGGTTTGTTTGTGCTACGGCCTTCGAAACCACCCGGGCTCCGACCTGAGCTCAGCGTTTACAGAGCAGCAAACGTAGCCAGGATGAAACTGAAGGCACCAAATGACAGGGAACACCTTCAGCGTGTTTTGTTACTGATCATAATAACAAAACCCTCTGGAACGAGAAGAAATACCAGTGTGTTTGTTTGAACCTAGATAGATAGCTAGATAGATAGCTACCCAACTATAAAACTGGCTATCTATCTAGCAAGTCAATTGACTAACAAACTGGCAATGTAGCAACCTAGCTAGCTATCTAGCAGTCCAGTCTCATCGAGATCATACAGATACAATGAAGTGACCAAATATCTGAAACGTGGCTCCAGCTTCTGTGCTTTCTCCCTGGACCAATCAGCAAATAGAAGACGTTATGAATAATGACACTGATGTTTTGCGCTGTTTTAGATTTGTAGTCTGCCTGTATGGCAGCGGAGGAAGTGAAGGAAGCCATTCAGGTCTGTGTTGGCCACATTTCCAAATACTGAACGGACATTAGCAGCCGCCTCTTTCGGGTCGGTTCTTCTATTTTCACAGTGGAGGATGGTTGTTTACAGCGCAGGCAACTTACTGTAAGCTTCTTACTGTTGAACTGGTGCATTACATACATCGCTTGCAAACATTAGCTATTGGGTAAAATTTAAAACCTCAACACAGAACACGCCTCCAGAAACCAATCATTTCTCAACAGCCGAGTCCAGACCTTCTGGACAAGCGCAGTACAAGGGTCTAGCCTTGCCTTTTACCAGGCTAAGCTTTAGCATAATATACATTTTAGCTAAACAATCTTTGCACATAGCAACATCAATGTCAAACTTCCTTCAGAGCAGGGGTGTCCAAACTTTTTGCAAAGAGGGCCAGATTTGATCAAGTGAAGATGCCCGGGGGCCAATAGTTTGTTCGGACATTTTTTGATTTTTTTTTTTTACCCCTCCAGGGGGTCTTTTGTGGGCTCTAGTGTCCCTTAAGTGACAGCAGGCTGACAGGAAACAGGGAAGGAGAAGGGGGAAGACATGCGGCAAATGTCATCGGGTCCGGGAATCGAACCTGCGACGGCCGCGTTGAGGACTCAAGGCCTCCAAATACAGGTCGCCCTACGCCACCACGGCACGCCCTGGACATTTTTTAACTACAAAAGTTTCATGCAAATACACAATTTTCATTGTCACAATTATCTTTATTTTTCAAATGACAAAAAAGACAAATATAAGCCACTCAGGCAAATGAGAACAACTCTAAAAACCCAAATTCTGCCTTTCTTTCATATCTGGAGAGTCAGATAACATTGAACAAACTGTATGAAATACCTTAAATTTACATGAGTTTAAAAATATCTTTGCCTCAAGAACATTTTAAACAGGAGTTATAAGTAATGCAAAGTTGTCTGTTATTATTAAATCTTAAAACAAGTGAATTTTGCTCGTCATTTACAATATCTACAGGTTCATAACCAAATCTTACTCAAGAGTTTAATAAAAATAAGTGCCATAAATCCAGGTGCATAAATGTTCTTTTGGCTCTTCACTACTGATAATGACAGATGTTACCGTTCAAAACACTCAGTTTTATGTCCTCAACTCTCAGTGCCACACTGTTACTGCCAGGCAAACATTTTTCTCAAATTCTTGCTTCTTCTCAGGGCAAAATGTTCTCCACCATTTTCATAACACAGTTTTGATAAATGTACCTTCAGTAAAAGGTTTGCCATGTTTAGCTATTGACATGGCCACTTCGTAGCTGCTTTGGTGGTATTTTCTTTTGACTCACAGGTCCGCATGAAGAATCGCTGTTGTGATGCCAGTGCAGCTTGGAGCTGCTTCACTTTTTCAGCACGGTCACTTCCTGTTAGCTTGTTGTATGTGTTAGCATGTTTAGTCTGGTAGTGTCCTTTTACGTTGAAATCCTTAAACAAGGCAACCGTCTCACAAATTAGACAAGCACAATTGCCTTGATTTTCAGAAAAGAAGTATTGTAATTCCCATCTCTCTTGAAAGCGGCGGCCCTCACTGTAAACTCGTTTTCTTTGCAGTGGCCATGGCAGAAATGAGTGGAGAGCGGTTCGCTGCACGGAGGCAGAGACTGATAGTATTAAAGTGGTGCTGCCACCATTTGGTGATAGGAGGAATTACAGTTTCAAGTTTTATGATTTATTTATTCTGTTTCACAGTGCAGGCGGGCCATAAATAATACATTATAAAACCGAAGCTGCGGGCCGTATGAAATCTGACCGCGGGCCGTGATTGGCCCTCGGGCCGGACTTTGGACATGCCTGCTTCAGAGGTTCAGAACAACATAATTCTTTGGTTCTGGTGAGAAAAAAGGTTTCAAGAACTGACTTTTAAAACAGCATTTTGCAGAACTCCAGTGGCTCACTAGAGCAAGTTTCACTTCTGGATCTCGAGTTGGATTTCGACTAACAGATTATTCTAGTGATGGATTGTTCTGACACCAAGACGTGTTGAATGCATTGCTACTGAAAGAAACGCATGCAAAGACATGAGCCTCCACACGGGATTTTGACATGTCTAGAAGTGAATTAAGTGATCAAATAAGTAAGTACTGAAATACAGCATTACGTTATTTGGCTAATTATTAGGTTTATGTGGAGGCCATTTGCACAATATGATTTTCCCATTTTGACAAAACTTGCAGTTAAAGCTTCATCTGGGTCTAAATGCCCTGCATTTGAATAGAATAGAATAGAATAGAATAGAATAGAATAGACATGCCCCTTGTTGTAGATTAATACAAAATAAATCTACGCCCCTCCCCCGCATATATACATATATAAATAAATATATACAAAAATATATATTTTGTGTACAATACAAAATATATAAAAACATAATAAGGAACAACATACTGTACAGCAAGAGCAACATTTTAGCATATTTAAGTATACTACTGTCACACTATATATACATAACATATAAGTATCTATGTGAGTTAATGAAGCTGCACTGTAAAAAATGGACAGTCACAAATATATTCAAGAGCAGTAACTCATATGACAGAAAAGTCAGCATATTGATTCAACTTCTAAATTCAACTTCTGAGTTTTATTGTGAAGGTCAAACTTATGGCTAAGTTACTTAGCTGTAGCTTAGACAAGCTTGTCAGAGACAAGGTTCCATTCTAACATCAACCGGTCAGAGGCAGAAAATCATTTGCCCCGTTCAGAAACTGAAGAGTGTGATCTCACACTGTAAGTTCAACAGGCCAAACCTTCATTTAGAAGTTGAACTTTTTCAGTAACTTTGCTGATGGACAGACCGTTGGCCGATAATTCTCTATGAACCTTCCAAAAAGTGACCAAAGACATAACAGGTTAAGAATGGTTGTTCAGTCGGAGGTTCTGAGAACTTTCTTCTTTATAACTAAATAAATGATCTCCTCATAACTGTGAACTTGAACCAAGCCAAACTAGTTAGTTCATTGCAAACCCAGTTTTAATCTATGAAGAATACTCATGTGTGGATCACAGACTCTGGAAAACATCCAATGATCACATTCTGAGCAGAGCATACACACATGAGTAAACCACCTAGAATCCTACAATCATTTGCATGAGTGAATTCCCATGACATTATGGAGCTCAGTCACCAGTTTCACTTTACAAAAATATATCAGCCAATTGTTACAGTGCTGTGTTGGTGTCCTTGTATTTCTAGCTGTTTAGTTCCATTCGATTATTATTTTTTCTTGTCTTTCTACATTTCTCCTCTAGGCCTTGCCTTTGTTCATATGAATCAGAAACCAGTTAAAGTCTCATGTGCTTGTGGGCCTCACCTTGATCAGCGGTGCTGATGAACAAAAGCTTGTGGTGACGGGTTTGAGACTTTGGTGTTAAGGATTAAACACTGCTATGATCATTGTGCCTTTAAATTAGGAGGTGCTGCATTATAATTGCTTGAAGTCAAAAGCCAGATTCCTTTCTATTCAGTCAAACTTTACGCTAATAGATTTGTTGGAGAGTTGCTTGTCCTGACAGTCACACTGCCAGGCTAATAATCTCCTGACTGAAAGGGAGGGCGTCCCGTGTGTGATGCAAAGAGAAAACTAATTATTTACCGTGCCTCGCAAAAGTATTTACATTATAACGTTCGACGTAATCTTCAGTTTGGATGTAATAGCACAAGACGAAGCAGGGCATAAATGTGTTGAAGAAGCTTCTCGTGGTAAATCTCCCTTCAAATTCGGACTCTGACCAGTTTCCCTGTCCCTGCTGATGGAAAGCATTCCCCCACCGCAGAAATGTCTGCTCTGCTTTTAGTGGTGGAGACATTCACCGACAATCCGATTGTCTTGAACTCTGCTCTGCTCTGAACGTCTCAGTCCATGAGAGCTCTTCTTTGTATTTTACAGCTTTGTTTGCTTGCAATTTTCTGCACACGCTGCAGAGGCTCTGTTAATACTATTTCTTTTGAAAATGGATTTATTTAATTGGTGAATAAATAAAGTAGAAGAATGGGCTGGGATTTTAGATTTTATGACAATAGCTAAAAAAAATTTCTGTAAGAAAATATAGTTATTTACTTAATGCAGATTATTCAACTTTTACCCACAAAAATAATTCAAATAAAACAATATTATGGATAAAATGGCTCGTTCTCAGAAAAATGGACACTTGAGGTGAACGTATCCTGAAGATTTGATTCCTTTCAAGGAGCCATAAGTCTCATCAGTTGTGCAGACCTTGTCACATGCTTGCTGTGTAGTGTTGGTCGAATCCCGTCACCAGTTAAATTGAATGAGTTTTGTGGCTGTAACATGACGAAATGTCCAAAAGTTGCAGCAGCAAGAACAAGAATGAATTTGTTCAATCTTCTTAAATGTTGAAAGTAAAAGTAGAATTCACAGTGTTCCCCGTGAGAAATGTTGGCATTGCACCTTTTACTGCGTTTGAAATATCTTAACGCATCTTAGGTGAGTTTTACGACTGAAAATACGTCTAAAAAAACCCTCTAACTCTAAACTGGTAACAGGTGTCTCAGCTAAAGTTGGGATGCATCAGGTCTCAAAGTGAACATTCTTCCAGATGTCTGAATCTGGTTTTTATAGATCTAGTATTGGTCTAAAGGCAGATACGATTTAGCCGAATCTGAAGTCATGGTCAATCACTCAGGTTCAGCATAAAGTCAAAAGCCAGTCAAACTTTCCAACCAAATCTGTCAAATGAAAACCCTAACAGTGAAACGCTGTGCCTTAGAGACATCCTGTCGATGCCTCGTCCTCTCTGTGTCACAAAGTTCAGATCTCACTTTCAGCGGTTCAGAAGTGCTGCCATTGGGTCAGAATCCAGCAGTTCTAGTTGGAAACTTTGATTCAAGCTGAACAGCTGCTACCTTGTTTTTAGAGGAATTGACTTTACTTAGTTTTTCTTTCTAACAGCATTCAGCCCTTGAGCGTCTTGAAGGAGATTGTTTGCTGTTCAGATGTTTCATCCATATTTGATGCCATCACTGTGTATCACATTTTCATAACAATGATAATAATCTTGTTAGCTGAAATGAAAACTTGTCTTGTATCAAGTTAAAAATAAAGGGCAAACCAGGAACCAGAATCGGCTGGCTGTTGAAGGAACAGGAACATAAAGGAAAATCAAACACAAAATAGAAACACCTGAACAGAAAATAATGATTCTATTCATTAAGGACAAAATTGAAATACAAACTAATCTGGCATACCAAAAAAAACCCCTCCTAAATCTAACCATTGGTCACGTCATTCTTGGTGGCAGCATTTGTGGTAACATTTTGATCAGATTCCATTTGAGATGTTGACTTCACCACTCCACCACCTCCATTTTGTTTGCTTTTGTACGCACATCCCTTCAGACTCATCAGACTACCATCATGAGCCGATGGCCTCACGTTCTCCGTCAGGATTCTCTGGTCCAGCAGAGTTCACAGCTCCACCAGTAACATCAGGTTTTCCAGGTCTTAAAGAAACAGAGCATCTCCATACAATGAAACTTCCGCCACCGTGTTAGACAACAGAGATGATGCTGCATTTCTGAGTCATAAGTTCCCCCTCAAAATAAATACTAAATTAAAGTAAAGATACTCAAAAACGTACTGAAGTACAGTACTCCATTAAACGTAACGGTCCACCACTCATAACGGGGGAGTTCCACAATCAGTCCATGAAATATTTCCCAAAGTTCTTGGGGATCATCCAGCTGTTCTTTGACCGAATGTGAGCTCAACAACCTTTGTGTTCTTTTTGGTCTCCTCCAGGGAAGCTGTCTCGTTGTTATTGTTGAATCCTGAACACTTTGACTCAGCCCAGGGACGCCGCAGCGCTTTTCATGATGTTCTGGGTTCTGTTGGAACCTCTTAGATGAGTCACCGGTGTAACGCTGTTCCATTTGAGGATAACGGTTCTCACTGTGCCCACCATCGGCCTTTAAAGCTCTGGGAATGGACGCGTCACTGTTTCCAAGCTAATAGACAACAATGGCTTTGATTCTCATTTGATCTGCTGCGTTTTGAGCCGTTTTATGTCTTCATGTGGTCAGAGGTTATTTCTAAGTGATTTCTTCTTTCTACGTGCCTAACAGGAAACTGGAGCAAACAGTGTGGTCATTCACAATCACTTTATGAGTTTAATTTTATGGCATCGATTCACAACAACTATATCCTGTAATTGCACCATGCGGAAAAAAAAGGAAAAAGAAAAAGAAGAAGTTTGGAGAGTTGTGTCAAAACTGTGAACACAAAGGAAATCCTTAGAGTCACAAATGCTTTTTCTCAAAACTGCTGCCAGTTGAGTTGCAGCAGCTTGAAGTCATCCATTCCGATCTCGAAAGTGTGTAAGGTGGGAAGATAATTTCACTGTGATGCTTTAAGTGTCAAATAAATATATAAAATTATTTTTTTTAACAAAAGGAAGCTGTTGATCTCCATCAAGTAAACATGGAGCTCAGTCGATCAGCTTCTGATCAGCTGAAACCCAACAAGAACAATTAAGAAATTCTCTCCCTCCATTCACCCAATGAAACGATACAGGGCAAAGTTCAAAGGTTAGATGTTTTCGTCTATTTCCAGGTATTAAATAAAGTACATGAGTATTTGTAGGGATTATTTTTATAATATTAACTTAAATTGTCATTTGAAAATAGGTTTAAAAAGAGTGAAATATTGAAAATTAATTCATCCAATGTACCGGAAGCATAACCTCACACCTAAAATTAAAAAGAAACTTCAATTTATTGCTCGTGAAATACATTTTTTTCTTGTTTTTTATAATTATTTAGATTTTTTTTTCAACAAAGGAAATTTCAAATGAAAGAAAAATATTTTCAACAAGTGTCTTTTATTCCAAAAATCATCTGTTGAATAATGGAGTATCAGGGCCAGGCTGCAGGAATGTTTGTTTAAGAGAAGAAATTAAAGACAGATAGTTTCTCTCTGTGATAGAAGGAATTAACTTGATTCTGTGCGTGTGGGGGCGTGTGTGTGTGTGTGTGTGTGTGTGTGTGTGTGTGTGTGTGTGTGTTAACTATAGATGTTTATATGAGTATCCTTGCGGTGTGTATTTATGTGCAGTTGGGGAAAGTTGTTCTGCTGCAATGTGAAACCATTTCTGCATCAGAAAGTTGAAGTGACACAAGAACAACGCGGATTCCTCCCTGTTCCCACATGAGATCATTCGTTTCTGCTTTACAAAAGACCCCCAACTTTCTGTGTCTGAAAACTGTAAGCTGATAAGATTCTGAGGTTAAGCCACTAAAACCTTGATTAGTTTTAGAAGAATTTGATTTTTTTTTTTGTTTCTTTGGCTCACTGAGGTTGTGATGTCTTTTTGAGGGAAGCTAATCGTTGTTTGACTTGGTGCCTGTAGATCAGGTGAGTCTCTAACCTGGATGTTGACTTCCTGAGCAATTTTGTTCAGTTTTCATCTCCATTCAGTGCTCTGTCTCTGCTTTCTCTCATTGAACTAGATTTCTCCAGTAGAGTTTCAACTCGGCCAATCAGCGAACAGAAGGAGAAGTTGTGAACGTTGACGTTGATTTTCTGCGCTGGTTTACAATTGTAGTCTGCTCTGTAGTTTTAGCGATGGCAGTGGAGGAAGTGAATAGTTCATGATGGTCAAGCTTCCAAACATTAAATTAAGATTAGCAGCCATCTGGTTTGTCTTGACATTTCTCTCTTTGTAGGAGACGATTGTTGCTCGCAGCGCAGACAACCTCCAGTTAGCTTCGCAACGACTAACTAGCGCACGTCGGAGGTAAACGTTAGCAATTGGATCAATTTTAAAACTTCAACAGAGTTCACGCCTCCAGCACAAAAATGGTTTCTCAAACGCCGATGTTCCAGACCGTCTGGACGAAGCGAAGCATAGAACAACGGGCCCAGACCTCATTTACATTCCCTTAGTAGAGACATTCGAGAGAATGTTCATATCTGAGTTTAGCACATGTTAGGGGTTCATGTATGAAACGACAATAAAAGTTGCTCTGGAACCATACAAGTCAAATGTTCTGTGTGCCAGAAAACCAGCCCTGAATTGAACCTCCCCACAGTGAAACATGGTGGAGGCAGAACTGTGTGTAGATCGAAACGAGAATCTTGAAAATTGCCATTCACAGATTCTATCCATCCACACTGAGGTGGGAATGATGTGAAAGGATGAATGGGCAAACATTTCAGTATCTAGATTTACAAAGCTGGCACAGACATATCCTAAATACTTACACCGCCTTGTAACCCTAATGCTAAACCTAGTGGGTAACCCAAAGTGTAACCTCAGAAAGTGCAAAATACAAATACAATCTCTTCTTCTTTTCTTATTGGTTTTCCCTTTAGGGGTCACCACAGCAACTCATCTATTTCCATATAACCCTAACTTCTGCATCTTCTTCTCTCAAATATAAATACTTGCACAATCTTTGGATTTTGTTTGCAAAACAAAAAACAACAAAGACCACAACATTCCCAGGCACTACTTGGTGTTGGTTTATCAACTAAATCTTCGAAGCCCAGCTACTGTATAGCTGTGTAGATCAGGGGCCCTCAAATCCAAGCACTGAGAGCCACTGTCCTGCAACATGTGGACATGTCCATGTCTCACACACTTGTTCACACCTGTTCTATATAACTTGTAAATTTTTACCAGCTGGATGCTTCCTCCAGAAGATTCTCAAAGAAGAAGAAAACCTGCTCCCCACTGGGCCACATTATCTCAGATTGGGACACCTGCCTTACATTCAGGGAAAGCTGAGTAATGACAAAAGCGGTCATGTGTGAGGCCATACTGTTTTTATAAGGACCCAGAAAATACCAGATTTAGTGACCAAGCGTCCGTATTCCTGAAGTACTCAGCGCTGTGCAGAGAACCCAGCATTTTTTCTTAAAGTAAACGTTGAGTAATGGGAATCACGGCTCATGGAGAAGATAAGATTGCACAAACCAAATGTTGCTGCTGTTGGGAATAACCACATCGCTCCAGCTCCAGTGTTTTTCCTTCAACAGAATTAATGTCTCACTGTTGGTTTACGCATCGAGTGATTCCGATTGGCTCACTCCCACTGTCCAAAAAAACGCATTTTATAATTTTCCAAACTCTACCGGCATAAATAAAATGTACAAGATCGCATATCTCTTTTCTCATCTCGAAAGATAGACAGCCTTGCCCCCCCACCCCGTTCCTTTCGGGGTTTTTTTTTTTGTTCAACAATGGTGAAAAGCATCTGGTAACACTTCGGTGTAATTGCTGCTGAGAAACCCAGAAGATCTGAGAGGAGAAGAAAATTCCAACATGTTTTTCCTCCATCCTTCTCCTGCCCCGTTCGTGTCCGTGCTGGAATCCTACCAGCGTTTGGGCAAACACAAATGAGAGGGGTGTTCTGAGTTAAAAAAAATAAAATAAAATTTACAAAAATTAAGCGAAATACAAGAAGGGTATTTTTTAGAGACAGCGTGTGCAGAAAAGGTGTTTTCCAGAGTTAAGCCGTGAGAAGCTTATAGTCGGAGCCATTTTCTTTGGCAGCAGTCACTATTCCTTCTTAAAGGTACAGAGCAGTAAATAGTAACACATGATTGTTAATGAATAACTAGTCTACCCTCAGCTGGTGTGGTACTTCCTTGTCTCTCCCTGTTTCAGCTGCCAGTTCTAAACATTAAGGTTGTGGTGTTTCCACACTCTGGTCAGTAGTTATCAGCTCCCACCTGAATTCTTTTATGCAAACCTCAAATATCAGTCCTTATTATTGTTGACCGATAACACCCCAAGGATTGGAGATAAAAAAAAAAATTACAACTTTTTACCCTTAAAAAGCGATAATTTTCCAAGCAATATTCTTATCAGTGGTATTACATGTATCATTCTTCATGTGTCTATAGAAAACATGAATTGTTCACCTACAACAGAGTATTAGAGGAAAAACATTTTTTCATTTAAAAAATAGTCAGAATATGACTAAATCTCAGACTCCAAAGTCTTTGTTTTCAGATTTATTAGTTATTCCACTGATCAACAGGCAAAAAATGTCTTTGGTTTTTTCAACTGCTTTATGGTCATGTTGATGAGCTGAATCCAAAAATCACCTTGGTTTAGCTCAATCAGATCAACTCTCTGAACTATGGAGCAACATGAGCATCAAAATGCACG
The DNA here is from genome assembly GCF_001444195.1 of Xiphophorus couchianus. Lineage (NCBI taxonomy): Eukaryota > Metazoa > Chordata > Actinopteri > Cyprinodontiformes > Poeciliidae > Xiphophorus > Xiphophorus couchianus. The sequence goes on along the minus strand of NC_040234.1, from coordinate 26,520,771 downwards.
ACTTGTTCTGACATCTGGATCAGTTTACTGAGAATCTGGATCAATGAGTGAAGAGCAGGAGGAGAGATTCCATCAGGAGAGAGAAGAGACGGAGAATTTCACACAATGAAGACGTAATGTTCACTTACCCTGATCAGTGTTTATTATTCAATTTACATAAATTCAAGTTTGTAACATTTAATTAATAGACTCTGTTAGAAAACATTTTTTTTCTGCTAAAACCTTTTTATGGATGAGAAATATTAATGGAGATGAACTGAAAATGTCATCAATTTAGACCAGATTTCGCTCGATGAAATTAGAATACAAACCTGACCTGATTGAGAAAAATGCAAAATAGTCCTAATTCAGAACAAACATAGGCAACTTCCAAAAATTATTTGTAACCCAGTGTAATTATTGAAGACTGGAGACACATGATGTATGAATTGTTTTGTCTTCCATTCTCTAAACTAAAAGTCACGGTATCAGTGGGACGGTGACTTAGGTTGCCAAGTTGCATCTGACCGATAACTGTCCATTGGAAAGATGCGACCAGAATAGAGATGTTAGGCCTTAATGCTGAGAGCCATATTTGGAGAGAAAACCAAAAGATGGGTTTTCGGGCCTGGTTTTGTTAGCACAGAACATCTTTACCAATCTGTAAGTTGACCGTGAACTCATCTGTACCTCAACATGTTTTAAATGTGAAGCTATTTGGTGAAAACATTGTAATGTGAATGGATGATGATCCCAAATGAAGCAACAGGTCTGCAACAGGATCAAAGCCATCCACAGAAAACAGAAACTCTTAGACATGCTGTAGGGTCAAAGTCTCAAATCACAATTATCAGACAAATCCGTCGTCTGGTGAACCTGAATCAGCTTCTCAGCATTCAACCAAGTTCTACAGAGACCAGCTGATGACTTCACAATGTGGCTCAGGTGTGTGGGTGCACATCTAACAGTCACAAACATCAACTTGATGAAACTGTCTTGGGAAAAACAGAATGTGTTCAGTCAGAAGCTTCTTCAAGTTCACTGTAACACAGACCGCTACAGGAGATACTTCCTGCCAAAAGCCATCACTGTCTGCAATAACTCTTTGAAGAATTTGAATTAACATGAGTTACAAAAACATTTAATTCCCTTTGGGACCAATAAAATATTTTGAACTGAATAGAATTTGATCAAATTCATAGAGTGTCTCTGATAACCTCAAGAGACAATGTGTTTAAATATTCTATTTAAAACATTAATAGAAAAACATAAGAATAGTCACAAAAATGAGACTTTTGTATTTGTGTTGTTGAACACAAACTTTAACAAGAACGATAGAAAGTGGAGTAAAGTCCAGTAAACTCATTTATCCATGAGGGGCAACTTGTTGTGTTTATTAGCAGGAGGTTAGGCTGCAGTGTGTTTTCACTGGTCCAAGATCATCCATATGTGTTTTCCCATTTTGTTACAACCACAAACCTGAATGGTTATTATTATCATTATTATTATTGGGATTTTATATGATAGACCAACACAAAATAGTAGATCATTTTGAATTGAAAAATTATGCATTTATTTCCCTTCTTCTTTTTTCTTTTTTGTTTTTTTGCAAAGAATCACCATTTCAATGCGTTAACACCTGCAGATCATTTCGGGTATGTCTCTATCAACTTTCCCATTCAGATTCTCAGTCGGGTTTTTGTCTGGTCTTTGACTGGGCCGTTTTGACCCTTCAGTAAGCTTCGGTCTGAACCCGCCGTCTTCACCTCCAGTCCCAGTGGGACTTGGTGTCCTGAAACGGTTAGTCTCCGGTCCAACACACAAATCAAACGACTGAATCATCTCCTCAGTTCAGTCCAGTTCTACAGAGTCCTGCTCATGACTGGATTATTTGAACACACACACACACACACACACCCCAACACACTGCATATTTTAGATGTGTCTTTGTTCCAAAACACCTGATGACCTCCTTTGCATGCAATCAAGTGCTGCAGAAGCATGTTAATCACCCACTTATTGAAGTCAGGTGTGTGGCAGAAGGGAACCACCTAAACCACGCAGGGCAGTGAACCCTGAAGACCAGAAACACTGACCTTACCTCACCCTGCTCTAAACCATCTTCTCCCTGACCCGTCGGCTGTGTGCTTTGTTCTTCATGATCAAGCTTATCTACTAATCTTCTCTAACACACCTCTGAAGCCTTTACAGAAAAGCTTTAATCCAACTCTAGTCTGTTTGCCTAGAAAGTCCAGTTTGTTTGGTGAAGTGTGAATGAATAATCCAACTCTGATATGGAACCAGAAAGCAAACTTTAGTCCACCTACAACTTTAGTCAAACTTTAGTCCGTTCACTTGGGTTCTGTTCAAGTGAACTCTGGTGCAGTTTGAATGGATATGTGGACACCAAGCAAACTCCAAAACCAGGAAGTGGACTGCAGCCCAAGGCATTCTGGGTAAATGTGACTAAAACGCAAGCAGGAGAAACAAAAGAGAAATCCTACAACTGCTAAATTCTGACACCATTCCATTTTTGTTTACATTTTATGAAAAAGGAAGTTGAGCTCCGTGTCTTCTGGAGATGTTTTGGTGTTGTTTCCTGCAGTGGTTCTTGGTGCAGAGCCCCCAACAGGTGAGGAGGGGAACAGGTTGATCACAGGGTTTGGTTTGAAACCGAACTGCAGCAGCTGAAAATGTAAGAAGTTTAGCAATTTTGGTCCCCAAACAAAACTGAGTGAAAACACTCTAACATACACACGGGAGCTCTGTTTATTAAGTGACAAGTAGGCATTACTATTACTCAATTTTTTAAGGTAATTACTATTGAAATTGACCCAGAAATTTTAGGTAGAGCTAAGCTCATTTCTTTTGGCGTTTCAGAGCTGTTGACAATAGATTCTCTTTACTAAAAGTATGTGGTTAAATTTACCCAACCAAATTTAATCCAAATTCTTACCTCATTTTTAAACTCTGCAGATTGTTTTTACGGTGTGAGTACCTCCAGGTTCACATTCAGATGTTATCTGTAGGCTGTTTCTCCATGTTCAGGGCCCTCTCTAAAAGTCGGAAAATGTGTGTTACTTTGTAAAAAAAAAGAAAAAGTCAAATCCTGCCGTTCAAACGACCTGGACGCATTTGGATGCGAAGTGCAACAGAGCTGGAAGGTTTGGGTGTTTGTTTACTCCTCACTAAGATATACTGAGACAGAACCTGACAGCATGTTTAGCTCTTCATCTGCAGCGCGGTGACACTTTAATCAGCAGATCTCGTGGTCAGACAGACATGAGACCTGCTTACAACACACACAAACACTGACCACACACACACACACACACACAAGCACACACACCGATGCAGCCTGCTATCACTGAAATAAATACTTTGCACCCACACCTTACCACATTTCGCCAACAATCCCGACCACACCAATGAGCCCACCCTGACTCCAAATCCAAATCCACCATCACAACTGACTCTAATTTAACGTTTCAAGTCTGTGTGGCACCAGGGTGGCAGAGCGGCAGGGTGGCACTGCTGACGGGTTGTGGGTGTCTGTGGAGCCAGAGTGGGGGGGTGCATGTGCATCCAAGCTGTTAGCCTGGCTTCAAAGCACTTGTTAATTTTGCTTGGTAGAATATATAAGGTTTTACACACTTGTCACTTTACTGCAGCGAGGGCTTTTTTTGAAAGTTATTGGTGCGAGGATTGTTTTCTTGTGATGCCAAATTGATTCAGTATCCTGCTGGAATGTTGCTTTGGACCTGAGCGTTCAGCAATTTTCAAAATGGTGTTTGGAACGAAGTAACTCCAGTTTTAATAAATGAAGACAAAAATATATAAAAAAAATAAAAAAAACAGGCTTCACAATAATTGGAGAGCAATTGTTCTTTTTAAAGGGGACGCATGGAAACATTTAAAACTTTTCTTAAAAAGAGAAGAGAAAAAGCCTGTAAACCGAAATGACAAAAACAAAACATCACCTCTGACTCAGTTTTAATGATATCGTTTTATGTGCAAATTAAAGCGTCAAATAAAAATTTTGTGGAATGAGGGCAATAAATTCATATCTTGCCAGTTCATTAAATTATATTTGATCGACTTCAAACGAACCATTTTGGCTTCTTTCTCTTTTTTTCTAAACTGACTTCTAAAACTGTAGCAAAAGATAGTGTGATAAAAATGAGTTCTGATGGAGGCTCCAACGTTGGAAACACAGCGCTGAACTTTGCCTGTCACCACTGGACACTTTGCCCACTGACAATTATTAAACTATTTTTCTCCCAGACGATCCGTGGTAAGTGTGGGACCCACAACCCTCATGGCTGGATCTACTGTGGGTGGAGCCTGTGGGCGGAGCCTATCGGCATGTCATCTGCTATTGAACATTCATTTGGAGAAACCGTATATCCACAAGTGAACTCACAAGCACACACACACACCCTGTCTTTCTGTCTTCAGAAAGACTTAGCGTTGACTTCTATTCATTTTTCACTCATTTCTTTATTTTGTAACCAGGTTGCTGTGTATTGCAGACTTCTGCCCAGGTCCCTCTTGAAAATGAGATCCAGATCTCAGTGGGGTTTACCTGGTTAAATTAAATAAAATAAAGGAAATTTCTACAGCCTAACCTTTACCCTAAACCTGACCATTACCAGTAAACCTAACCTAGCTCTGGTTCTGCTCTGCATCCCCAGAACCAGAACCAAACTTGGACAAGCAGCATTCAGCTTCTATGCACCACAAATCTGGAACAAACTTCTTGAAAACTGCAAAAATAACTGAAACACTGAGTTCCTTTAAATCTTGGCTAAAATCCCTCCTGTTTCGAGTTGCTTTGGAAACATAATAACTGGAACAATGACCAACATATTTTGACGTGCATTGATGATTTTGATGACGGCACTCGATAAAATGTAATGTTTGTTGCTGGTTTTACATACCTTACAAAGTATGATTTTTTTTTATGATTTTTTAAAAATGTTTTAATGATGCACTGTAAAACAATTGAGCCACATTTAGTTGTGTCTACTATGTTCTATTCTATATGTCAATTAAATTTAGCCAGTTTTAGATTTTGAACCTAAATGTTTGTGAAAGATAAACTTACAGTAGTAAGTTGGGCTAAACTTTTATTCATTCTGTCAAACCTCCAGGAGTTGAATAAACTAGAGTTTTTAGGTAAGTACTTATGGTTGCAAACGGTTTATACAGCTTGAGGATAAAGTCCTGCTCACACTAAATGCTTCTGAGCAGAATTCATGGTGATGATGAACATTTAATATCTCATCAGAGATTTTGTTTATGCAATTTGAAACAAGAATTTAGATTATTCTAAAGAAGCATAAGTATTTATTTTGTCTTGGTATAGTGAGTGGAATTCATGGAGGAATGTGTGTCGTTTAACAAAAGAGGCTTAAATTGCAGTTTTGTGTTAAAACTCATGTTTCAAGATTAATGAACTTAAAAAAACAATAAATACAACTTGTCTCTTTCTGTTACATCGACTTGATGAACTTTAATTTCGGAGTTAAAACCAAAAGACTTTTCTTGTTGACTTGAATTGAATTTTCAAGGCAACAGGTGAACTTTTATTTCCAAGTTGAACCAACTTCAAATGTTTTACAGTGTGTAAACGACTTTGAACTGCCTTGGTGCTGAAATGTGATGCTCAAGTAAACTTTCATTGATGGATTGATTAACTCAATTTGCACCTTAGTCCAAAACCTAACTCCTAACCCAAATAATCCTCTTCTTTGGGCTTTGGGACCCATAAGGAAAACATGGTCCCCACAATGAACACACACATGTGTTCACTCAGGTATGGATTCAGTCTGTCTTGGACTGCGGTTGAATTAAATTGGAACTGTGAGCTTTTTAATGACATTCACTTCTAAAGAACTGATTGCCTCTATTGTCATTGGACTGAAACAGAACAACACAATTCTAAAAGTAACTCCACATGATGCAAGTGATAAAAAAAGATTTCAATAAATAAAACACACACACACATAATATAAAACAGAGCGCAGGGTGACCAGGTGGTCGGGGGAGGAGCTAATGAGTATATGAATGTTTAATCATTGCAGAGAGCTCTTAGTGAGCCTGGAGGTTCTGGGTTTTTATTGTTATAAATGCATGTAGTTTTTTTCTCTCTCTCTCTTTCTCCAGGTGTAGAAGCAGATTCCTATTGTGTTTTGTTTTCTCTCCATCCTTCTTTCTCTGCTCTTATCGCCCTTTTTCCCTCTTAACTTTGTACCCCTCTTTTCCCTTCCTTTTTTCTCTCTTGCACTTTTCGTTTCTGCCTCCATTCCCGTTGCACAAACTGCATAAAGTGAACCATTATAGCTAAAGCTGTAATGCTCCACTTGCTAATGTAAATCCGTTGGGCTTCTCCAGACCACAAGTCTGACTGCTGCACTGCAGAACAGCACACATATAGAAAATAGAAAACATCACAAATTAAGTCTAGGTGTAAAATTGAGGCATTTTGGAAGAGAGAGAGAGAGAGAGAGAGAGAGAGAGAGAGAGAAAGAGAGAGAGAAAGAGAGAGAGAGAGAGAGAGAGAAAGAGAGAAAGAGAGAGAGAGAGAGAGAGAAAGAGAGAGAGAGAGAGAGAGAAAGAGAGAGAGTGAGAGAGAGAGGCCCAAAGCAAAACAGATTCTAAACTTAAGAGGCGATGTGAGGTGGTTCTCTACAAAACCTTCAGTCTCACTTTAATCTGACCAAAGTGTTTTAGTGATGGTAAGACAGAAATCTTTTTCACTAACATCTATATGAAAGAGGAAAATGGTTCTGGTTTGTAGATAGCATCTGATGGTTGAGATAACATCCAGCAGACTTGGTGACCCCAAGCTTCCCCTCTGGCAGCTCAGTGAAAATGAGTTTTGGATTTTTTTTAAACTTCCCTTTAGTAGCATTTGGCTTAAAGGGATGATTATTAGTGATGCCAAAACGATGCGTGTTTTTAAAATTACTCTTTTAATAAATATACGTACATAGGAGCTGAAGACCCCCCAAAAAGGAGCCAACTTTGGATTGATTTAGCAGTAGTACGTGATATTGTATCTCATTTTTGTTTTCTGAACCTGAGAATCTGTTCTCAGCTGGATATTGAGCCAGGAAATGGTTTCACCACCTGACCAACCATTTTACTAACAGAGTTTTACACAGACAGTTAAACAGGAGCTCAGTCTGTCACACTGATTAAACTAAAGATGTTTTCAAACTGCAGTTGGTAAGTTAACATTACCCACATTATGTTGGTAAGATTATTACCAAAATGTTACATATGACATAAAGTATTGGTCTTTCTATAACCAACCTTCGATAACAATAACCACGTCCGTCCAGAAACGTCTATTGAAAAGCTGATTTTGTGTATTTATTTAATGTATTAATCATGGCTACGTATAGCAAGCATTTTGAGAGAGAGAGACCCAAATCCTGTTTTTAAAACTGAAAATTTCTTCAGCCAAGACAAAAAGCATTTCATCACCTTTCTAAAATAATGGCCCGAGATATTTTTTGCTAAAAGTGATTTTTGTTTGCCTGGATGTTTCAGGGGTGTCCAAAGTGTGGCCCGGGAGCCATTTGTGGCCTCTGGGCTGATTTAGTGCGACCCCTGAATCATACAAATTAGTCTCGCAGGTGGTTGATGCAGATGGAGACTTTTTTTTTATTTAACTAGAGCAAAACTAGTAAAACCTTTTCCAATTAAAAAAAAGTCATCTTTTAAGCTTTCTTCAGTAGAGGAAAAGAATAAATCAGTAAAGTGAAATGATGTGAAACCTTTTAGAAGCTTCAGAAGCTCCTACACATTCTTTCCTCCAAAACAATTAGACTATTTTCTTGGTTTAGTAAAAATATTACATGCTTTGTTTATTGTTGAACAGAAACAATATCCTCAATAAAACTTTAAGGTTAAACTTTTTTTTTTTTAATTTTATTTTATTTGACCCACAAGTGCCTCTGAGGTGATGATTTTGGCCCATGTAACAAAAGGTTTGGACACCCTGGATCATCTTTTAGCAAGAAATGACTTAGGACTTTATCTTAAGAAGGTGACGATTTAAAAAGTTGATGTCTTCTCTAAATAAATAAAAATCCTTTTGAATGTTTGGACGGTGATACGATAACATCCTTTCCTACAAAAATAAAAGTAAAAAAAAATCCGCCTACTTTATTTACTTTTTTAGTTTCTTTTTCTTTCTCTTTTCACTCAGTGGTTTTGTGACAAAAAGTTTGGGCTCCCCTGGCTTCCTGCTCAAAACATACAGATCTGGTGTATTGGAGAGAGCTCTAAAGATTAGGGTGGTTGACAAGAGGCAGCTCTCTTTGCAGCTCATCGCCAAAGAGAAATGATCAAACTAATGATTAAAACATACAAAAAGATGGTCAACAATTATAATATTGTTGAGCGCTGTAAAGCCAACAAAGATTTTTCAGTTGATTTTTAAATATGGAAGAAATCATTGTCAACATGCCATTAATTTAAAAAAATGCAATCAAAACCTTTTTTTCTTTTAAACTGATGCTTCTTCTACAGTGTTTGCTTCCTGTAGGGATGAATGTCTCATTTCGAATCACAAACTTCTCGGTACAAGTTAAATCTGAGTCTGTCAGCTGTGTGCCAAACTTTGTGAATATTTTTCATTAACCGTTTACAGTCACTGCTGCTCAGTTTATCTCACGTATCCTTCTGACTCAGTCATAAATTCTGTTTTTTTTTGTCTGTGAAAGGGGTGTGGATCTCCACCATGTGAGCACGCACGCCCACGCCCACGCACACACACAGCATTCATGTGCAGTCGGCGGTGACCACTGCCCTCTACAGGTTTAATCAGGCAGTAAATACCAAACACTTTCTGATTTGTGTTTGTTTCTCAGCAGCGTCTGCAACCAAATTCATTTCATGATCAAGACAAAGCTTAAAAATATCACACCAGGATTTATTAATTAATTCTGTGCGTCTTTCAAGCAGCAGTTAACACATCAACATCGTTTCTAAAACTGCGTAAACAATTTAAAGCTTTCTTCAAGTGCACACAGGATTTCGCACGCTTACATTTTGGCCTCTTTAAACGTGTTGCTTGTCAAGCAGTAAAAAAATCTGATGTGAAAATCACTGAGTAAAAGCTGAATTCATTACATGTTGTAGTCACAGAGAATTATTTATAGAATTTTTAACTTATTTACAATTTATACATGGCCTATGCTTGAGTAAGAACAATTTCTGAAGTGACTGTTTGAAAAGAAATCTGATGGAAGTCACCTTTAACCATCGAGCCTCTAAACCCGCCTCCCAACTGAGCCTGCTGGTGTTTGAGGAACAGCTGCATCATTTTAAAACACTTAGAAAAAAAGTAGAAAGAAAATAAACACGGTGGAGTTACAAATGTCCTATTGTTTCTCCTTTCAGCTACTTCCTCTTCCTGAGCAGGTCATGGATAGTTTTGAAACAGTCCAGATGATTGGTCAGCAGTTGGCTTGTTGTCAGGCGTTAAAGGTTTATTATATGAGCCAAAGTGGATTCATGTGTTCTGCATAATAGATACTTTGACGTGGTTAAATAAATGCAATAATCTTCAAATAGGACTGTACCATATCACAGAGTTCAATGTTGTTCATGATGTGTCAATTTAATTATGAAATTATGAGCTCAGGGAAATATCGACTGGAATATTTTAAGAATATTAATTATGACACGTTTTGTTTTTAACAGTACAGCACATGCTATGAATGCATTTATTCATTTTATTTGCTTTATTTGAATAACAAAATGCCAATGTGTCTATTTGCTGGACTGTGGTATTTCTGGGACGCAATACAAATTATTATGAAAACATGCAACGCAATCCTTTCTGCAGGAGCAGCGATTTCCATTTTCTATTTTGTTCCTGTCCAGCAGTGCTCAGCAAACAGGAAGACTTGTGAAAACAGGTAAACTGCTACACTGTCGAAGGCCCAACTTTGGAGTTAAAATGGTGTCAGGAGTGTATTTCATCTTCTGACTCTTGGTACCAATTGTAACAAAGAAATGATGCAAAGACAACGATCATCTAAACCTGTCGCAAAAGGTAATTAATCAATTAATCGCGTGATAAGTTCAAATGAGTCTGGTAATTCCCATCCTCATTAATGTCTTTGAAGGCCAGTTTGGTTTACGGAGACATCATAATCCATTTTATTTATGGTTTCGATTGTGCGTATTTTCAAATTCCGTTTCATTTATTGTTTTTGGTTGTGTTTTATTTTGCATATTTAATAAATCTTCCAGTTCCGGTGGTGAGTGTTCTTCACCAAAACTAAAGTTTATTTAAAGTTTATTGCTCTCTGAGAGGCTGAACCTGCATTATTAGGCCATTGTCAATGTAATACTTGAAAATGGCCTCAAAACAATATCAAAATGTTGCAATAGTTATCGGGACAATTTATCGCCCAGCAGAATTTGCTATGGTAACAGGCACTCGTTAACTGAAGGCCTAAATACGACTGAAGACAGAAGATGAAGAATAAAAGGACAAAAGAAAAAGAGGGTGATGTGTGAAAATGTATTTTAAAAAACCCATAAAACACATCACTGGTCAATTGTATTTAAATTTCTTAAATATGTAAATAAAATGAGATTAAAAAATAGCAGCAGACATCCCAGTATAGATGTCAGCACCTTACAAATCAAATCAAACATACTGAGTAAATAGGTCCGTGATTTTTATTTTCTCCCCTTTAGATTATCGATTAAAAAACACATTAAAATAAGGACCAATTCAGGTTTAATGTCCTTTTCCACTCATCTACAGCTTTTTGTGAATTCTGTCTTATGACGTTTACCTGAATAAAAATAGAAACTGTATCTATGTGTGGGTTTTTTTTCAACGTGTTGAGTGATGAAGTGGTAAACAGGAGGAAGCTGCTGACTTTTGCCCTGAGGCTCCACAGGGGGAGAAACATTTTCCCTTCATACGAAACCTTTGATCACACACCCTTTAATCACTTCCTGTAGATTATACAGTATACGTGCACCCCGGCACTGCCCCCGCTCTGTGTAGGTGTGTGTGTGTGTGTGTGTGTGTGCACCATGCGTTATGGCTTGAAGGCAGCCAGGGGGAGATGTAGTCATCCAGCCTGATGGCAGACAGCGATAGGGAAGAAAATGAGACGGAGGCATGATATCATCAAAGAGTGACAACCGGAGCGAGTTATAAATACACCAGGCTGAAAGCAATGAGCCGCATGAACTGACCAACTGACTCAGCACATTTACGTCCTGCAAAAATCCATCACTAGAGGTCCAGCTCCAGCTATTTCATCTGTCCTGGCCGACGAATACAGCGGTCATGGTTTGTGAGTCCAGCTAAATGTGCAAAGGAGCATTGATGGAATTAAAGTCTTCAGTTTTGCTTGTAATTATGTGTATTAAAAAAACTGCTGTTTGTGTTTTTGTTGTTTTTAGACTGAGATATAAAAAAATAAAAAAAACCTGAGTCAACATCTCCAGTGGGAGGTCAGAAGTGAAACCAATTCCACAGATCTGAAATAAAAAAACGAAAAACAAATAACTTCTCCAATGGATTTCCAAAAATATGCATTGTGAGTCTTTTACCGAGCAAACTTAACATGTGTATGTGTGTGAGTGTGTGTTTTCCTCCCACCAGTTTGCACAAACACTGTGGTGGGTTCCACTGTACGCCCACTACAGGGTGACTGCATGCAGAACGTCAGAAGATCCCCCCCCAAAAAAAACCCACTGGAGCGGTCACCACACCCTCTGCTTCTTCAAACCCAATCATCATCCAGGACCCTGGCAGGACCACAGCCACCTACACACTGCACACAACTCCGTTCTGTAAGAGACCATGCACCGCGTCGTATGACACACGGCACCGTGATCACAAAGCTGCCTCCACGTGGGCCCATGTGGAGTCTGGGTGTTTCAGGAGGCAGGGCGTGACCTCTGCCAGCACCAGGTCAGCTCTTAAAAGACGCAAATGCACTGGTGGGAAAGGAGATGGAGCTGGTGGGGTTACGTAAGACCAGTTAGACGCAGCAGGTCTCACCTCCAACCAAAACCGGGACCCTGGAAGTCAGCTCCTGAAGAAGACGGCTCACATGGGGACTCTAAGAAGTGTATTTGGGCTGTAGTTTATTTTATGGACTTATTTACATTAATCTCACTTAATTATTTTTGGTTTAGTGTTGACGACTTGCTTTTTTGTGTTGAAATCATTTAAAAGTTACACATTTTTAAGGTAGAGGAACTTTTTACTTTGGCTTTTCTTGAAACAATTAAGTTCAAAGCCGTGTTTGTATCCTAAGTCTGACGTCATGATGAAGTTTCACCAGGGACAGATCCTGAACCAACCAGGGTCCTGTGGTGGCAGCGGTTCAGCACAACCCACATAAGGAGACCTTGGTCCTCCACACTACCGTGGCAGGGTCCATTCTCAGCCTGATAACTTTTACTGCATGTCTTTCCTGTCTAATTATTCTCCAATAAAGGCCACCTGAGCTAAATAAAGGTCCTTTATTAGTTTACTTCTTTATTTGAAGTAAACTGAACGATTTTACTAAGACTGACTTAAATTTGTCAACTTAAACCAAATTAAAAAATCAAGTTGGATAAACTTAATTGAATTACTTGTTACCAATTGAAGCAATTTTTTCCCCCACCAATGGTTGCAGTGAACCCCCCCCCCCAACCACCCACACACACACACACACACACACACCCCTCCCTCCCACCTCAGTTTGTCAAAATGGGACAAACGCCGACACAGCAGAAGCGTGCTGAATAGAAACGCTGTCTGGGTCTGCAGAGACCACGCCGGCTGCAGCCACTTATATAAGACTGCAGATGTAACAGCGACCTGAGACCCAACATCACCAGCTCTGTTTCTATTATCCATAAAATTGCACAAATTGAAATTAAGCTGCTGTTCTGGTTCTGGTGTTTCTGATTACACCAGAACCGGTACCCTTCTCTACTGTGTTATCAGGAAGTAGGAATTTGACTTGGAGTCAGAAGAAACTGCCATCATTTTAATGAAAATGTTTGAGTTTTGAAAGACCAAAATTGTTTCAGGCACAAAGTGAAGAGGACTTTGAGGCAACAGATCAGGCTGATAGATCAGTGTGTCGCTGAGGGACTCGTCATTCGCTATGTGCTGTGCAGCAAAGGGTCAGAGTTGTCTTCCAAAACAGAAGCCATGGGGTCACTAACGACTTGAGCTTGAAGAGTTTCCTCTGGTTACTGAAGAACCTGTGAGGCTTTGGTCATGAACAATGAACACTTCTGGAAAGGAGCCGTGTGGCTCTGTCAAAGTCTGCTGACAGTTCCTCTCCACAGATTGCTCATAATGTGGTTCATTACCAGGTTCAATGACTCAATCACCAAATCCAAGATTGTCATCATCAGACACTTTACTTAGTACTGATTTTGAGTTTAAATGAATTGCATGTCATTACAATGGAAACATCCCTAAGAAAAGGATTTTGCTTGAAATACCAAACATCAAAATCAAAATGAGATTCTTGACCTCTGCTAGACTGGTCATCTGGAGAGATACAGGCTTTTCTTGTTCTAGTATCTCATCAAAGCCTGCCTGTATGTTAAATTAGATCTTCATTGTCCCTAACCTTGCTTTGCTCTAATCTGTGTTAAAGTATCATTGCAGCCAGAGAAGGATGTCTGTCCATCCATCCATCCATCCATCCATCCATCCATCCATCCATCGTCTATTTCTGCTTGCAGGATTGTGGCGGTCATTGGGATGGAGACATGGTACACCAAGTCCATTCCAGGGCTTAAAATGACTTGTACAGCTTAATTCTTAATAAGTGCAAAAATACCAAATCCTATTCTTTATGCATACTGTCAAAGAGTAGCCAGAAAATTCTTCACTCTATTTTTTCTACATTCTATCTATCTATAAAGATTCAATTACAGTCTTCAGTGAATGCAAGGTAGTGCATATTTACAAAATGATATATTAGTTCTTGAATTTATTTGCAAAAAAATCTAAAATGAACCATGCAATTATGGCTTATGTCAGATTAAATAAGAACCCAAAGTCATCATATTCATAATAAGTATCCAACGTGTAATCTCCGTATAAATCAAGCTGTCCCCTGAAGGGGTCAGAGGCTTGTTAGCAAACATTAGAGAACAAAGAGCATCATGAAGATGAAGGGACACAGACAGCAGACAGGTCAGGGAGAAAGTTGTGTAGAAATTTAAAGCAGGATTCAGTTCAAACACAATATTCCCAACTTCTGAATATCTCAACCCAAAGTCTGAAAATGGAGAAGAAAAGCAAAACTGCAAAGGTAAGCATTAATGACAGAAGTAGCTAAATGGGTCAGTGATCTACTCTGTTCAGGAGTTGTGGAGATCCAGAGCTCAGATAGAAGGATCTGTTCCATACAGACCACAAACCTGGCCTGCATGGAAGACTGGCCAGATGAAAAGTCTTGTTCAGTGTTAATTAATGTGCTTTTCCAAAGCCTTAAAAAGAATTGATAACAATGTATGCCTTGAATAAAGTTGCATCTTAGTAACAAATCTGGTCATTTTCTTTTTCTTTCCAACATTTGGTATACAGACCTCCAGGGCCGGCCCAAGGCATACGCAAACTAAGCAAACATTTATGCTAGGGTCTTTGTGTGAAACTGAGTTTAAACTTTAAATGAGTTGATTCTCCTGGTTGGCTCTGAATATTTCTGAGGTATTTTTGGCTTCAAAATGATGTGTTTGATAAAATTTGATAACAATAATTAAAACTTCTCAATGTTTGACATTGTCTAGCAAAATGTTTTTACATCAGGCTACATACAGTAGCTGCTACATCAATGAGCTGCTCTATGCTGTAGTTGGGGATTTGTTGTTTGCTGCTGAGCAAAATCATTTTGTGGCTAAAAACATTATTTTACATCAACTTCTAAGTTATGTGAAACTTCTGTTAAAATCATTTGAAGGCTCAGAATCAGTCCAGTACCGGTACCGGTCCACATTCTCAGGGGAGAAAGACTCATCTGGTATGAATTACATTTTTAGCTATTGGAGTTATGCCTAAGAGAAATTTATTTAATCAAAGAATGTCATGAATATGTGTGTAGAGCTGCACCGATTACAGTTTTCTGGCCGATCCCTGATTATCGATCTTTAAAATGCCTGACCTGCTGAATTTGATTTTCCCTGATATTATTATTTTTTTGTCTGAAATGTTGCTAAATATAACAAGAAAGTCATTGAGTTGGCAACATTGGGGTGAATATTGTTAACTGTAAACATTCAGACTTGACCTGGTGGGTCGGTCTGTCAGTCAAACCTCTCACTGTAGAGCAGAAGAGGACAGAGATGATTTATAAACCTTTGCTGACGAAGATAAGATCAGGGGATAAGATGGGCTTCATGTGTAAGTATCAGCAGATCATGATCCCCCAAAATGAAGGAAATCGGCGCCCAGAAATCAACTGGTTGATAAATCAGTTGGCCAATAAATGTATCTTATTATACATGTATATAATGTAAACAGCAATACCAGAGATGCAATAAGTTTATAGCAGGTGTGTGAATGATCTAATGATGGGACTGTTGATTGCAGCCAGTCCACATTGTTACCAGAACTAAAGGGCCCCAAAACCACATTTCGCTTAGGGCCCCATGGAGGCTTGGGCCGGCCCTGCGGATCTCCTCTAATGGCCCCCTCAACCCCACGACTAGTGCTGGTCAGTTGAAATATGAGAAATGCCGACACAGCAGCAGGCTGCGTGCTGAATGGACCAGCTGTCAGTGTCCACACAGCACACCCTGCTGCACAGCAAAGGCCTCCGGGTCGGTCCCAGCTCTCCACATGTCCAAAATCAACAGCGGTTCCACTGGCTGTCGGGCCGTGGTGATGGCTGGGAAGTACCTGTCCGGTCCGGGCCGATGTTCTGCGGTGCTCGCCGGGACCTCAGGCCGGCAGCGGGGGCAGATGTGTGCCGATCAGCGCCGTACGGGGAGCTCCACCGCAGCCCGCATGGGAGGGCGAACCGCGGCCGCGGGTCAGCAAGAAAGTCCCGGGTATTTCTCCGCCGCTGACCGACATGCGCTGGCGAACCGGAACTTAATTTACCGGGACGTGAAGGCTTTCCTCAGCGAGGTCGGTGGGGATCCTCGCGAGGCTCGGTACTGGCTGGCCCAGTTCCAGAGAGCGAACTTATCTCAGTCGCCTGCTTTTGCTGTGCTGGAGGTAAACTTTTCTTTATTTGTTCACAATGAAATAACTGAGAGTTTGATGTTTTCGAGTTTTTTTTTATTTAAAAGTCTTCCAAACTGAACTTAATTTCAGGCAGTTTATGCCCTGAGGCCCGGTCTGACACGCCCGGGCCTCACGGCTGTCAAACGTATTATTATTTTGGACCATATCAAAATAAGCAAAATAGTTTTCACACATCTGTTCCTTATCATGATTTTTTTTTAAATATTGCACTATTTATTTTAAATTTGTTATCTACAGTGTAACAGAGCTTTCTAAAGATCCTATCATGTTTTTTCTGTACACAGAGTAGCTTTATAGATGTTTCTCATAGCAACAGTGTATATAAAGAAATACGAATTTCTTTCTCAGCTCATGGCTCAGTTTCTGACACAACCACTAGTTTGTGTTTGGGGAAAAGGTTTCTCGCATTTAGCTGTGTTCGTTTCCACAGGTTTTAATGTCAAATCTGCTTCACCACGCTTACATTGTAATTACAGATGTCAATTACAGATAGTCAGAGGACACCAATTTTATGTTAAAATGTCCTGCCATGCAGCAGCACCAGCTTGTGTGATCAACTGGCCAGTACCATAACTGAACCCTGCCCCGACAAAAGGGAGTGAACCGTCCCTTCTGACCCAAACGTCAGACCGGTCCGGCAGGAAATGTTCCTGCTGATAGTTAGAAACAAATTAAGTTCCACAAAAGATGAAATACAATTCCAAAGTAAAATTTGTTTTTAGTACTTTAAAAAATGTTTATGATATTATCTCTAGACATGTCTTCACATGTAGAAAAAATAACCCAAAATGTCAGGACTGTGTGTAATGACAGAACACACTTCCTGAAACACACAACTTAAAGTTGACTGTTTTTAAATCACTTATCTACACACAAAAAAATACAAATAAAAGCACCTGATTTTATTCCTTTTGCAGTGACCAAAGTACAAAGTGCTTCCTACTTTTGAACTCTCAACATTTCTGTGTCTCTTCGAGGTGGACGACTTGGTATTCCAAAGCAGGGAGACGGTACAGAGCCTGGCCTTTGGCCTGTCGTTCCTGCAGCGGATGGACATGAAGCTCGTGGTGGTGATGGGCTGCTCCTATAACCAGGAATCAGGGTCTTGGTGCACCAGAGGGCTGGTGGAGCGGTGCCAGCAGCTCACTGAAGCTCTACAGCTACACTCAGCAACTGTCCTACCATTCTTCTCTGCAGAGTCCTTCCTGCAGCTGCATGAGGCACCACAAGGCAGCAGGTTAGGACAAAACTTATCTTATAGCCACTAAGGAGGAATCTCTGAAGGTTATAGGACCTGGTGACTTCTACAATAGACAACACGGATGATGATGCATGATGTAACAATGATAATGCAGTCATTTACCCTTCGAAATGTCCCACTCCCTCTTATTAAAACACTAACTATTGCTTTGTAGCTTAAGAAAAATATATTGTTCACATGGGATTAGCTACAGAAAGGTTTCCATCTACATTAACACAAACACGCCTCAGAGTAGCTTTAAACATGCCAAACCCATAGGGGGCAGTGCAGCATAACTAAAGCTTCGTCGACCAATCAGATTGCTTCAAAATAACCATGACTTCCTGTTAAGATTTAAACATGGCTCCAGGAGGTTCATTTGTGTGGACAAATACATAAGTTGAGCCACTTTTAAATACCGTATCAGAATATAGTTATTGAAACACAGCATGGTGTTGACTGGGAATCACGTGTTGGTGGATTATTTGTCGTAGACAGTAATCTGTGGGGTCCTAAATCTCTGTTTTCCCACCTGCACACACAGACACAGTTTTTTTCAAATGTGAGTTTCTATACGTAATCGTTTTTAGTGACATTAAACATAGTTTTTGTGTGGATGAAAGGCCAAAGTTCATAAAATTGTATTAGTTTTCCCAAATACACGACTACTTGTGGACTAGGCCTGAATCGAACTGTTCTGTTCATTAAGATGAAGAGTTAGCGAATGACAGCAAATATTTCTGCACCTGGTCTGCAGAGTGGATCTTCAAGATTTACCGTCCCTTGACTTGTGCAGGTCAAGGGTCAGGAAAGGGGAAGCTTAGCATCACTGCAGACCCCACACAAACTGTTTAGTCTTTTATTTAGGGGTATCAGAATGTAATGTGCCTGAATATTAGTCTGTGCTACCCTCAGATTTTTATTAGTACGTTAACTTTCACTTCATAACATCCCAGTAAAACACATCAAAGTTAATAAGTGGAAGGGAAGAAAATGTAACGACATTCAAGTGGTGTAAAATACTTTTACTGTCATAACATTTTGATTCCAAAATGTTATGACAAACTTCCACGTTTCCTGGCGTCGATGCTTTCCTTCTCCTTCTGTTATGTTAGTAGAGTTCTATCCTTTTCTCTGCAGTGCTCCACACTCCATTTCTGTGGACATCAGCCTCCTCCAGTGGAGTCTGGACTGTGGGACCATCCCGCTGGTCTGCCCAGTTGGGAGGGACGGACGAGGATGCTCGTTGGTGCTGGACCCAACGGAGGTCACGGCAGCCATTTCCCGAGCCCTGCAGCCCCTTAAAGTCATGTTTCTGAACAACTCAGGAGGCCTGCGGGGCGAAAAACACAAGGCACAAAACCAGCCCTCCTGCATGCACGTCGAATGTGTATACGCACTGCTTACTCACGTATACCTCTCTCCGTTTGAGTGACAGGTACTGGACACGGTGTCACTGCCCACTGACCTGCCTGGTCTGTCTGCAGCGGAGTGGCTGGGCCAAGTGGAGCGCCGCAGGCTGACCACCATCGCCAGACTGCTAAATCAGCTGCCAACGGAGTCCTCAGCTGTGATCACCTCTGCAGACACTCTGCTGACTGAGCTCTTCAGCCACCGGGGTGAGGCCTCAGAGCACAAGGCAAAGGCCAAACATGTCCCACTTTCTCACAGCATTCCGAACTTTTAACCGCAAAAAAATTTGATCAAAATGGGAGGCGTGTCTGATTGTTTTGAAAAGCGGCAGCAGTCTGAACGGTCATGTCGCATTTTATGGAGCCCCCTAGTGGACATGGAGGATTTTTTTCTTTTCCATTCCCTCGCAATAGGTTTTGGATTCTCTCGCAATAATGTACTGCAGTGTTGTAGTACTTGAGACCATTTTTTTGATCGTCTCGTCTCGGTCTTGGGCGCTGAGGACTTGGGATTTTATTTAAAGACCAGTCAAGACCACAACTGTGGAAATATCACTAAACTTACAGCGTACTGTCCAGTTTATTTGTTAACATGTTTGTTTTCACTGGATGCAAAACGCACCAATTATAATCCAAGCAATAATGTGATTTACCAATTACGCGTTTCTGTTACTGTCCCTTCTACCCGCCTTTGTTCTGCTTATTTTGAATATTGGTTAAATTTCTTTCAGCTCTAAGTATTTAATATTGTTGGAAATATTAGTTTAATTATGCTAGTTTTAATGCTAGCTTTAACTTTTTTTTTCTTTTTACCCCTCCAGGGGGTCTTTTTGTGGGCTCTAGTGCCCCTTATATGACAGCAGGCTGACAGGAAACGGGGAAGGAGAGGGAGGAAGACATGCGGCAAATGTCGTTGGGTCCGGGAGTCGAACCCGCGACGGCCGCGTCGAGGACTCAAGGCCTCCAAATATGGGTCGCGCTAACCGCTACGCCCTCTACCGCATGTTTAAATATTAGACAGACCATGATTGTTTTGAGTAGGCCTCAGTTTAGGTTAGATTTAGACTCATGAATCGTGAATCAATACATAACTTAATCAGTAGAACATTTTTCTTAGATATAATGATCACGATTTGATTAAAATTAGTCTAATCAGTAGTTTTTTTTATATTAGATCACATTCTTAAGAGTGTATAAATCATATATTCATTTGAAAATGTTTTAGTTCATTATAACCAAAGGAGTTGAAAAGTAATCAGAAAATATTGAGTGTAACATATGTTTTGGTATTGAAAACTGCTCATGTCTGTTTTATCAGAGTTTGAGGATATTATATGATACATGTGCTAATTCTTATAGTCAAAATCTGCTGTTTTAATGGGAGAAGTCAGGAGAGCTCTGTGTGGTTCAGGAACCAGTTTGAAGGGATGAAAAACACAGATAGCTGATAAACTTTAGTCTTGTTTCTTGAGTAAAATGATTCTGTATGAAATGAACACATCTATTGTTCGTATGCTGGGAAAGTGCACAGGGAGGATAGCTTAGACAGCGATGAATTCATTCCTTGGCCTTGGTAACACCTGCATGGTCTCTGGTGTACAAACAGCAACACGTCATTACGGGCTGTTTGAGTCCACCTCTAAACAGTACGTTAGAACAGTACGTTAGAAACAGTAGTACGTTAGACAATAGAAACACGCCTTGATACAAAAGTAATTGAGCTAAAACAGCTGGTCAGATCACTGGGGTGGAACTGTCTTAACTGCCACAAGCAGTGGTCTCCGAAGGCGCGTCTTCGTATTTTTGTAAGGTAATTAATTTCTTCTTTGTGGCTTTGGTTTCTGATAATTATGATAGCTGTTGATGTGATTTTATGCATTTGATTGTTTTTCCGAGCTCTGTGTGCAGCACACAGGACAGTCTGAGTTGAGCGGCTGCTAGCTTGATTGCATCTGTTTTTGACCTGCAGAATATCTTCTTAATTAATTTAGTAATTTGTTTTCTGTCCTGCGTTTCATGTCAGGTTCTGGGACCCTTTTCAAAAACGGCGACCCCATACACAGGTCAGTAAATATTACACAAGCCCACGAAACCTGATCCGTGCATCATAAAACAAAAATAACCTCTGTGACAAGGACACGCCTTCTGAAAGCATGGAAATCCCGACACACTGCTTCAGACTTGCACACAAACACACACACACACGGCGTCTCTGTTGCTCTGTTCGTGCAGGTACACCTCTCTGGATGAGATCGACGTGGAGCGTCTGCTGACTCTCATCAACAAGTCGTTTGATAAAACTCTGAGGCGGGATTACGTGGAGGCTTTGAAGGGACGGATGCACTGCGTCTACCTCTCTGAAGGGTGCGTTCAAGTAGTGCAGGGGAAAACATCTGACAAGGTCAAGCTGTTAATGTGCATTTCATTTCTCCAGTATTCGTACTGTTTGAACTTTTTCATGTTTTGCTGTGTTACAACCACGGACCCTAATGTGGGATTCAATATGACATAGTCTGGAAATGACTCATGGTTTTCAACCATTCTCACTAATTAAAATCCAAAAAGTGTTGCATGGATTTGTTTTGAGGTCCCTTCAGCCAACACTTTGTAGAGAATCTGAGTGAAGTTGACCCCTCCTCCCCACACCTTCTTCAAATCAGACAAAATTGGTGTCAGTCAACAAGTTTAAAGGTCATTTTGATTTTGTAAAAGTTGGGGGGGCGGGCTGGTTGACCTTTAAATTTTCATTAATATCCTCAAACATAAACCAGCACAAACAAAATAAATTGCTGCACAAACGTAACACCAATTATCTCTGGTTTGAAGAAGGTATGGGGCAACTTCACTCAGGCTTTTTCTTTGCAAACTAGCTCAGATTGAACAGAAAGTCTCTGATCACTAGTTCTTATTGGAACAGCTTCTCAATCATCAGTCAGAGACAGTCGTCTTGCCCCACCTGCAGCAGTTAATCGTCATCATGCCCACAGATCAACGTATCAAGATATATATAATGTCCCTAGGCAGCAATTTGTATTACAGCCAGCAGAGAAAGCATTTACCAAAAATAGATACAGTAAATATAATAGAAACTATCACAGCAAAGTAAAGACACAGTAATGGACATGAAGTCTTCCAACCACTTGTTGTGTTCCCTAGTATTCATGCTCTCTGTGTGTTTCCATCTACTGGTTTGGAGCAAATCAACCAGGCGGTGTAAGGAGTAATTTGCCACATGTTGACGTTTCATATGGCTGTCATAAACAGGAAGTAGAGGTTGCTAACTAGCATTGACCGGACATTTCCAGAGGTGCCTAGAGTCCTCCCATCTAAGTTTGAACTTTTCCCATTTCCACGCCTGTGCTAAGGCACAGACCCACCACTAGATGGAAGCATTCACTGCGTCAGCACTTAATTCAGAAAACTTGTTTCCTTCTCCCCTTTTACTCTTTTTCATTAACTCTTTTTCAGAGGTACCAAACCCATCTGAAGCGAGAGTAAAATCTTTTCATATGAGATTGAGAAAATTCTTCCGAATGTTGCCGTTTCTGTCAACCTTTTCTAATGTGATACATAAAAATACACATAAAAAAATCTTTGATGAAAACACAGCTAAGTAAATGAAATGCACTCTGCATTTTCAGATAGGAAAAGTGCAGAGTGAGATGCCATTTTCCTTCCATCTCACAACACTCCACTTAATTTGTGTTGTCTCCTAAAGTCTCATCATCGGTTGCTGTTTGTGTCTGATCAGTACCAACGTGTGTGAGAAAGCATCACATGTTTTTAAATTAATGTCCTCCCCCAGCTACAGTGCAGCGGCCATCATCACGATGGAGCCCGTCAACGGTGGGACCCCCTACCTGGACAAGTTTGTGGTGAGCAGCAGTAAGCAGGGGCAGGGCACCAGCCACATCCTGTGGGAGTGCATCCGACAGGATCTGGGCAAGCTGTTCTGGAGGTCAAAGGCCACCAACAGGATCAACCCGTGGTTAGTCCCACACAAAAATATTAATGTGGTATCTAGTTGACGTTCTCTTATTAAATACAGTCTGGAACTGCGTTTGAAATTTGTTCAGACTTCAGTGGGAATTTTGATCAATTACTTCAAGCAGTAATGTCTAATCTGAAGCTCCAGTCCTCATAAAGGACCCCAGTAGCTTGTAGGAGGTTGCTTTTGGATTCATAAGTGTTCCTTAAAGAAAGAAGAATGTTGGTCATTTGGTGGTTTGCAGCATTCAGGTATTCGTTTAAAAATGCCATGAAGGAAAGGCATCACACGTAGAGTCAAATGGTAAGGATTGATCCCAAGCACAGTGTATCAGTAAAGAGTCCTAAGTTTCAGTAAAGTTAGAAACAACTCCAAAGCCTCCATTATGTTGTGAAAAGATGATAAAGTCTAACAGAAGCCAACAGCTGCGGTTCTGCAAGCTGTTTGGTCGTTGGATGTTGTGTTCAGTTCTGACACGTTGTCGGGTTCTGACCTGAAAACAATCAGCTGGGCTGAGCAGGAAGCATCAGATCACAGCCTCCCTTTGCTTTCATCCTCCTCTGTCCAGGTACTTTAAGCACTGTGACGGCAGCTTTGTAAGCGGAGTGTGGACCGTCTTCTGGTTTGGCCTGACGGACATCAGAGACTCATACGCGCTGCTGGAGCACGCCAAGAGCCTCTCCGACTCATTCCAAAGCTGCTGCCTCACCTCCACCCAGCAGCCTCCTGCCTCTCCTCCTGCTGCTGCTGCTGCTTCCTGAACTCCTGCTTCTCATTCGATGGTTTTTCAGCTCTGGAGACCAACTACAAAATATATGACTAGATTCTGATTTTGGAAGTTTTCTCCTTTCTTGGACTTTTCTCAAAAAAAAAACAAACAAAAAAAAACACTTGCTGCAAAATTCTTTAGCATTTTGGACGTGCATTTACGAAGTATTTAGATCATATTGAAAATAAATAAATAAATAAAATTATGACAAAAAAGTCAATGTTACGGGAATAAAGTCGAAATAATAGGAAAATGAAGTTGTGATAATATAATATTGAGGTCATAATATTTTGAAAATAATGTTAAGACTTTATTCTCATATTATTTCAACTTTATACTTGTAACATTATGACTTAATTCTCATAATTTATGACTTTATTCTTGCAATTTTCTTTCTTTTTAAAAAAAAATTATTTTCTTAATACTCCGTTATGGCTTACTGAGTAACTGTCAGGAATATTCTTATTTGGGTTTGTCCTAAAGTAAAGCTGGCTACAGATTTAAAATATGGATTCGCATGAAAGCACCAAAGGCTTCGATTTCTAAATGAAAAATATCACCCAGCTACTTTGCAATGCAGTCTCCAGAACTGAAAACAAAAAAAACATCTCACATATTAAAGCACTCATGTGTCATCAAAGGGTTTTTTTGCACATGGAAAGGTCTAATTATTTCTTGCAAGGAGTTCTTCTGTTCATCTGTCTGTGGTTCCTTCTGGATAGCAACACATTTCACAGTTAAGATTTGATGTTTGTAACTGAAAGAAAAAATACAAAAAAGCACACAGCTGGAATTTGCCACATAGCTACTAACTTACAGAGCAGCATGTTTAATTAAAGAGAGAAATTGCACATCTTTTTGTACTCAGAATTCTGAAAATGAGTTCTAAGCTGCATTGAACACTACTACAGTAAATTACACCACACACCATGTAAAGTAGACCATAGTAATTAGGCAATAATAATAATAAAATAAAGAAATGGCAGGTTTTTGGGTTTCTGGCAAAACAGAAAAAACAGAGCATTGTTCCAACCGTACAATGAATCTGCATATACAGTGTAAAACACCAGTTATATAACCCACTATTGTAAAACTAAACCTAATGCCGGCAGAAAATATACCTTACCTTGCAGGCCTGTTCAGATGCTCATGAATGTAGGAGTCCCACCGACTCAACAGTCCAGAGCTTCTTCACTCAACGAGCAAAATATTAAAGTACAACTCGGTACCTTGTGTAATCGTGATTTTCCACAGATGAATCCGGGCAACACTTCGTCCTGTGTCCAGAAGAACCTCAAAGCGATCCGAAGAAACAGCAGTTCAGAAATGATGCAGTTGTGTGGTTTCCATGTGGTATCCGCGTGCTCCACATCTACTCGCCCTCAGTTCCCAGTAGCCAGAGGTACTGGGAACTGAGGTACTCTGGCTACGTGGGAAGCGAGGACCCGGACTAATTCTCGAGTAAATACAGCGGCAAAGAAAACAAACATACAGTCCAACAGCTTCTCGTTGAAACTCTACTGTGTCCTGCTAACTTGCATACTGTATATTGTAACTTCTCCTTACGACAAGTCTCAGCTTACTCACTTCGAAACCAGCTAACTGCTCCTCCTCTGCTATCACCTCTCCCGCTCAACCAACTTCCTCCGGTTCTCTTTTTTTCTCTTCACACCTGTGCTACCTTCACAGACCGTACACCTGTAGGAAAATACAATTTTCGCTGGCAATTCCCCACAAAGTAAAGATAACTTATTTTAAACAATGCAAACATATTTTAATAACTTTATATGAACTTTGAAATGTTAATTGAAATAAAAAGATATAATAAATGAACTTATCCTTACTATTTATTATCTTATACATCTCTTATGTTTTTACTATCCGGGTTACATGTATATAATTTACAGTTTTTTTGTTACCAGCTGTGTGTGTAACGTATCACAAAAGTTTAAAAGTTGCTTTAAATAAAGCCAATGGCGGCTTTTAAACATTGACACGTGGGGTGACTGTATTTTTCACATTCTGAAAATGAAATCATTTGTAATAATTCGTCGATAAATGTGACGGTATCCCATGGAGACAAAGCAGGCTCGAGCCATTCCCGAGAGGGACAAACAACAAAGCTGTCCTGGACGGTTGCAGCCAGAAGATGGCGGTAGAGCAACCCAAACGATGCCAGTGAACTCTAACGTACAGGAAGAAGACGTGAACTTCCGGTCAGTGCAATAACAAACAATGGCGGAGGAAGGACCGGGAAGAGCAGCCAAAGCGACTGCGACAGCCGCAGAGATGCAGCTTCTCCGCCGCCGACAGCAGCTGGACTACTTCCAGAAGAACGCAGCGCGGATCCGGAGCAGGAACCTGCTGACCGGCCTGGGCATCGGAGCGATCGTGGTCGGCATCTGTATCCTTCACAGCTCACTTCCACAACAAGAGGTTGACTGAAGGAGCAAGATGTCTATTAGAGCTGGAAATCAAACCTTAAATTTATCAGAGAGAGAGAGAGAGAGTTGACATGAAGAAATAAAAAACAGTAAAATTATACCAAGGTCATGTGTGTAGGTAAAAAAGAAAAAAATCAGACAGCTGAGGTTGAAAAGCAGGAAGTTCAGGAATATTCCTCATTTTACTTCGAACATTGTGAATAGTGGTAACCTAAAAATGTTTATTTTAGTTTTGATATCGTCGTGAAAAGTTGCACTGTACTTTATGTTGAAAACAGTGACAGGGAACTTCCTGCACTGCAACATAAAGACATTTGTCAAACAAGCTGTCTCACAAGGAATGAAGACTGAAGTCCTGACTTGTTGATCACAGGTACAACTAAACATCATCTATTTACATCATCTATTTTAAAGCTATTATTAACACTTTTAAAACATTAATTTTACGCAATTTGACCAAGTTCACTAAAATATAAAAAAAGGATGTAGAAAATGCAGCAAATTCCGTCCTTCACGTTATGGCTGATAATGGCCCCTTATGAATTAATTGTTAATCAATCAACTTCAAATTAACTCATTAATCAATAACCTTAATCGCTACTATCAGATACGTTTCGTACTCCCGCCCTGTTCACATCTGGACAATGAACAGACTGAATGTTCTGCCTGGTTTTGTTTCTGTTTTTTGTTGGTTTTTTCTGTATGAAAAAATCCTGGATCACAAGTTGATAAATATTTTTGCAGAAATTTTGCAATAAACTCACAATTACACATTAGTGCGGAAACAGTGCAGCGACCTGTTGAATTTTGCACGAATTTCCACAATTGTGGAATCGCTAAAAAGTGACTGATGCAATTTGGCAGAAAACAAGGTAAAAACTGCTTTGATTTGATTGATAAAATAATATTTAATCACACAGCTGTTAGGTTCCATTTACGTGCCCCTCTGGGCCAAATAAGAAGCAACGGCGCGCCTTATATGGCCCTCGGGGTCTTCAGTTTAACACATGTGCCATAAACCTTAATGCATTTCATTTTTATGCGCAAAACAGTGTTGAACAATCACATGACATTTTAGTAAAAATTCTAAAATGTGGCCTGTGTTTGTATTCAGCCCTGTTTGCTTTGATAGAAAGCCTGTTATATTGGAGATGATCACTGCTGATGAGATTTGCTTTAACCAGCCCTCCATCAGTCAGCTACACCATCTTGTCAGTCAAACAGGAGAGGATCGTGGAGGAGCTGGATGAAGAGGCCAGGATCCACATCATCAGGGGCCCGCGGACTGGGGCCAACTCCTGATCAGGGGCTCAGCTGGGCAAACATGCGGATCCATCACACATCCATTTCTCATTTTACACATTTTATTCCACTGATTGCATAAAGTCTGCTGATAAATGTTTAGTTTCTTCTATTTTGAACATTAATTTAAAAAATGCTAACACAAGTGATACATGTGTACATTCTGACATAAGGATGTTATAATCAAATAAAGTCAGAACAGTTATAAAAATCTGTGAAGGTTTTTTCTGTTTATATAGATATATCCTGAAAGGCGTCTTCAGATATTTAGTCAATAACCACAAGTATGGCATTGATATTCAGAAAATTATGCCACAAACAAACAGAACCCAGAAAAACAAAGCGAGGGACGCTTAAACAAACACAACGGAGTATGTGCAGAAAAGGTAAATGTGTTTTATTAGGAGGAGTTCAACAAGAAATCAAAAGGTTCAAGCAAAACAAGCAATCTGGAGCAGTCGCACATAAAGTCATCCATCACTCCCAGTAAGCCGTGCCTCAGATCCCAGTAAGCAAATAGAGAGGAAATCTGAGTCCATGGAACTGTGACCAAAGGAAATGAGTAATGAGAAACGAATCTTAGTGCTGTTTGGATTGGAACAAGTTGTAACAGATACAAGACAATTTCATGTGACCTCAGAGAAAGTGTGTATACATAATATAAATACATTAAATATTAGATCTACGGTCTGTGTTAAATGTCATTTATGGGAGGCCCCTGATGGTTCAGTGGCCTGGTTTGCTTGTGTCTTGCGCATGTGACATGCATTTTGCGCATGCTTTGCTGAAGGCAAAGCAGAGGATTTGACCATATCCTCTGCTTTGGTTAATCTGCATATCGAGTAAGAGTTGGAGCAGTGCTGTGATTGGTTGGTTAAGTCCTTTTACCGAGTGTACTCACAGAAAACAAATATGACCTCAACGACTCAAAGCTCTCCAACTGCTGCTGCAGCCTGAGGTGAGTTCAGATATCGTCCAGTGAAGCTTTTACATAAATGGAGTCTTAAATAAAAGTCAGGCAGGTTTGTTGAGAAAAACTAGAAGGTGAAGACAAAGACTGACTTTTATGACCGATTACTAATGTGCAGTTTGAACTTTTACTGATGTCTGTACTATCTATGGATTACTTGCAGCGTATAGGATAAATTGTTTAGTTATTGTTAGATTATTGCATGATTGCCTTAACTAGCAACTTGTGCTTTTAAAGAATTGCAAAAACAGGTGCAGGTGGAGAAAAGATATGGACAAGTCCAAGTAGGCAGGCAGGAGGTACTTAAAGGTCCCATAAGTAATCCTATGGGAAATTCCAAGTAAGCTCTCTGTAGAAACCCAATTGTTACCACCAAAGTCTTCTTTTAGTACCAGAAAACCAATGAGGTCTTCTGGTTCTGGTTCTGCTCTGCATCCCCAGAACCAAACATGGAGAAGAAGCATTCAGCTTCTATGCACCTCAAATCTGGAAAAAACTTCCAGGAAACTGCAGCCAAAACACAGAGTTCCCTTCAAGCTCGACTAAAAACTCAGCTGTTTAGAGTTGCTTTTGAACCAACCACTATAAATGAAGCATTGATGTGTAACCATGGTACTTGACAAAATGTAATGTTTCAACAGTTGACTGCAGGCACAGGGGGGTGGGGGGGGGCTAAGGGGGCGTGAGCCCCTGCCCCTTTTAATAATGACTCTCAGAGCCTCTATGCTGTTCAGACACCAGGTCCATGGTGAGGAGGAGGAGGATCTGTCCTCTATCAAATTATGGGCAAGAATATTTTTTTATACGCTGGTGTGTGAATAAAAACGTAGGTCTGATGTTGACGTTAGAAAAACTGTTTCTATTTATATTTTCATAATCGTCCTTGCAATAGTGGGACAAAACCCTCCTCGCCCCTAAACACAGAAACGCTTTTGGTTGCAGAAAGAATTTCTGACTTTAACTTTATTCTTCTTGCCAGGTTCGCTTCAGGCAGTCTAGTCGGTTCCAGCGACAGATATAAAGAATATCTGTCTTTATATCAGACATCCTGATATAAGACACGGTACCGACTGTCACCGCGAGTCGCGACGCACCTCAAGGCCCCAGTACCACCTGGTACCACCTGGTACCACCTGGTACCACCTGCTGACTGTTTGCTCTGCTTCTCCTTAACGTTTCTACCAGGCGGGTTAAAGCCGCTGCTGACGAGATCTGGGCTGGAGGTCAGCAGCTGTAAATAGAACTTATTGCAGAACCTCAAGTGTTAAAGAAAGATTCGGCCCACAGCATTTAGAGTTCAGAAAATAAACATCAGAGAAAATATTGTAGCAATAATTAGAACCGCAGCAAAAATCCAAACATGCCACAATGAAATGAATCAAAATGTCTCCAAAGCATCGGGGGACTGACATAGGGGCCACCAGGGGATTCCAGGTAGATTCCAGGTAGATTCCAGGTAGATTCCAGGTAGATTCCAGAGATGCGCATCGCAGCGGCTGTTCATGCAGGGCCGGCCCAAGGTAATATGGGGCCTTAGACAGATTTTATTATTAGGGCTTAATTAGTAAAATGGCAGCAATTTTGCTTATTTCATAACTTTATAACCTTTGACCTTCTCTCCTCTGGTCTGTTTAACAGCTACAGTCTCAGATCAGCTCAGATCTCCAGGACTGTCAGCAGCAGAAACAGAAACTTTATACCTGATGGGGAAAATATAGACTAGATTTGCTTTGCATTGTCCCCACATGATGGCAATGATATAGTAAGATCCAATTAAAGTCTTGATTAATTTGGGTTGTTATGTTGTTGTACGGTGTTTTAAGATCTTGTTCTCTCTGCACGGCCCTGGTTGACTGTGTGTTCTATGACTCTGTATTTTTGTGTTTTTATGATGCAAAGCACTTTGAACTGCCTTGTTACTGAATACTCAAATAAGCTTGATTGATTGATTGATAATCATAATGCTAATCTGATTCCAGGCGGAGACATTATGAGGACCATCTTGGTTGCTGTCCCATTGATGTCTGTCCTTTACTTTGCCTGTGGGCAGAATTTGGGCCTCAGAGAAGGAATCATTACATTTTATGAAATACAGAAACCCTGGAGCGAAGCCCAGGCCTCCTGCAGGGAGAATCACACTGACCTGATCACTATCAGGTCAGAAACAGTCATTCAGGCGCTGAATGGCACCAGGGGCTGGATTGGACTGCACAGAGACAACAACAAGAGCCACTGGAAGTGGTCCAGAAGAGACGAGACAGCAACATTCTTCAATTGGGATGAAAATGGTGAGCGAGACGAATTCTGTTCAGTAAATGTTGCAGTGACGTCTGCAATTAGCTAAACCGTTTTCATGTTGGGGTGGAGCTTTTTAATCCAGGTTCGCTTTAGAAAAACGTACAGAGTCGATTGTATTTATTGTGTTTCAGAAAGCGGGAATGAGTAAGTATGGAGGGAGGGAAAAGGGAACAATACAAGGAAGGGAGGAAAAAAGAAAGGAGGGAGGGACAAAAATGATGGAGAAGAAAACACATAATTTTCCAAACTCGCATTTTCTTTGTCCATATACTCAGTGAGACGAGGGAGTTGAAATCAAATTATATGTCAAGCTCTGTTTGCCTACATAAAATATATCTGTTTATGTCCACGGAAATTTATATTTTATCAGTAAAAGTGTTTAACATAACATAACTTCTATTGCGATAAACTAAGAAATATATTTTCATGTAGACCCTTTAGAAGGTTTACATACAAAGTATGTATAAATATACTGTAGGTTTAATAGGTAGTGGCTTAATAGGTGAATAATAAGATAAGAGTGTTTTTTTTTTTGCAGTTCTAATCTCTAGCAGAATCTTGCTCGAGAGTGCAGTATGATTCATTCTTCAAAGTAGAGGTACAATAAAAAACTTGCTTACTCTTACATCTGTGTTTTTGTCTCATAGAACCGTCACAATATGAGCACTGTGTCTTTCAGCGGCAGTTAACTAAAAAGTGGTCAAGTGTTCCGTGTAACGCAACACGTGTCTTCATTTGCTATGATGACGTGCTGGTTCTGGTGAAGGAGAATAAGACATGGGACGAGGCGTTGGAGCACTGCAGGACTCTGGACAAAGTCAACAGCTACGACCTGGCAACCCTCATCACCCCCGACGACCACGACTTTGCACGAGAGACAACCCTACTGGCAACCACTGAGGAGGTGGGCTGCTGTTTACTCTGTGTTGCTTTTGTTAACCAACTAACCCTCTGTTTTTATGTTGACCTCTCTGCTACATGTCGGTAGGTGTGGACGGGCCTGCGTTTCCTTGGCGATGAGTGGTTCTGGGTGGGCGGAGAACCGGTTCAGTACCAGGACATTCCAAGCTGCCCGGGTGTCTGGTGTGGCGTCCTGGAGAAGAACAGCAAGTCATTATTTGGAATCAGAGACTGCAGCCAGAGAAGGAACTTCTTCTGTTACTTAAAATCTAAAATCTTGTAGAAAAACTTGTGAAAAGAGGCTCTTCATTCATTAACTTAAACTAGCTGGATGGATGGATTGATGGATGGCAAGAATAAGCCATGTTAGAAGCTTTCTATTCAAAGAACTCTAGTTGCTGTATCAACTAATGAATCATATATTATGGATTCTGAATATGAAGTTTAGGGTTTTGTTGAAACATGACTATTGAGTTGAGTTGCTATGTTTACAGCTCTAAACCTATTCAATGAATTAGGACATTATTGGAAAATCTTTTTTTTTTTTTCAAAAAACTGTCACAAAGTGAAACACATTATATAGATTAACTACACCAATGGATATCTGAAATCCGTTATTTATGTTAATTATTATGATTTTTATGTAAAATTGACTCTTTTGAGCTTGGATGAAAACAGACTTCCCCTGCGACTCCCCCACTCAGCTCCTTCAGACTAGCGGCAGCAGCAAATAGAAAACACCTGGTGGAACTGAACATCTGCTGAGCTCGTTGTACAAGGTACTTGTCAGTGTAAAGCTGGTAAAAATATTGTTAAAGGATTAATAGAGGAGCCGTGTTGTGATGACTTCCTGAAGGCAGTTTCAAAAAGAGCAGGAGTTTTTAAAGAGAGGCCCAATTTCAAGATGTTAAATTGCAAAGTCAAATGAATTTTTAAGTCATATTTGAAATGAATAGCAGTTTTGTACCTGAAGGCAACATAGTTACTTGATTGTGCTATGAAGTAGCAGTATGTTCCTGGAAAATACACAATACTGTGCTAATATTTTACTGCTTTTGTACTGTCATATGTGGCTTAAAATATAAAATATTTAAACTAATTAAACTAATTCATTCTTGACTGAAAAGTTTCTCACTAGAATGGCTGGAGTTAGTCCATTGTGACATATACCTATTCAGGCTAGAGATAGTCCAACTGGCCTGAAGCCCATTGGACTGAAGCCCTTTTGTTCAGTAAATAGGGCTATTACCTTAGAAGTACCCAGGTAATGGCCTCACAGTTGCACAATTGTTCCTTAGACTTCGACTGACTTTGTTGTCATTTTCAATGCACAGGGTGTATACAGAACGAAATTTCGTTGCATACGGCTCAGGATAATGTTTGAGGTTCCAATGTTGTGAGTAAAATAAAATACAGTATAAAATATGAATATAAATATAAATATAGAATATAAAGTGCAGGACTGACAGTAAAATAGAAGTTATTTAGCTCTGTACATGTGCAAGGTATAAAGTGGAGACCAGTTTTTGAGTGCAGTCCAGTTAAGAGTTCAGCAGTCTGATGGCAAGTAGGAAAAAGCTGTTTCGGAACCAGGTGGACCTGCATCGGATGCTGCGGAACCTCTTTCCAGAGGGCAGCAGGGAGAACAGTCCATGGTGGGGGTGTGAGGGGTCACTGATGATGTTTCGGCCTCAGGACACGCATCCTGCATCGATGGTTGACCTGACACTTCGCCCTTTTGCCTGAGCTGGGTGTGGAAGGTTGTTGCCGAAGCAGTTTCTCCTTGTGTGCCTTCTTCTCACTCACATGAGAGTTACCGAACTCTTTTGCAAGCTCAACCAGGAAGTCCACCCGTCTCTCCTGCACCCCAATGCAAGCCTGATAAAGCACATGTGCATTCAGTGCTGCCATGTCAATCATGTTTGCCAGGTTTGCTGACCAGCTGTCACATAGTGATGGAACCTTAGTCACCCCCCGCAAGATTATGACTGAAATAAATGCCATTAGTTCTTGTGAACTAAATAGGTGAAGCAGTCACCTATTTATCCTCCACAGCACAAAAGGCTGCATGCAAATTTGCATGTGCTAAGTCTCCCAGATTTCTTTTGCTTACACGTTTTGCATGATTTTTTTGAGGTGGATCAACACAATTAATTTGGTTAGTTTATTTCTAAACTGTCATTTTATACCCTCTTAGCTTTATTTCAAAGAAAAACATTACTAATTTCTTTTAGAAAAACCTTTGCATATTTCTTGAAACAGATTGTATGTTTTGCAAACTCTATGTACATTTGGCAAAATGACCTGGATAATGCAGCACAACATCATGGATCAGCTGCAAAAGGTCACATCTCTCCAAAAACACTTCATGTATGCTTCGAAACTAAACTGACGAGTTGTAGGTATCATAGATACCCATCCCCAACATGGACTATTCACATTCCTACCTTCTGGCCTGATGGTCAACGGCCACATTTACAATTGAAGAAGAATGCTAATTTGAGCCATCAGAGTCGTCAGTTTGGACTCAGGGCCTTTTGGCCCTGTTCAGCCATTCTGGGGAGAAATCGAAAACCCAGCCATTCTAGTACCTAACAAGTGTAATATACTTTAAAATTTTGGTTTGACTCAACATGGACACACTCTGGTAACATGTTGCAATAGATAATAAATTTCATATAAACTTATGTTTAATTTTTACCAAAAATTGTGTGAGTGCAAAATTGTACTGACTCATACACTGAGTTTCTTGTATTTTAATTTTATCACGTTTTAATATATAAAGTTGTGTAAAGCATTATGTTGTTAGTAGAATCCTCTGAATTATTTGTAAATAATAAATAAGCTGTAGTTGAAAACTTCAAAATGTTGTTTTTTCGGTTCGAGTGCCCCCTACTTTATATCTACCAGGTTTTTCTGATAACAACACTCTTCAGGGTGGAAGAATGAAGGTTTGCCATTTTCAGATTCAGT
This sequence comes from Xiphophorus couchianus, assembly GCF_001444195.1. Classification (NCBI taxonomy): domain Eukaryota; kingdom Metazoa; phylum Chordata; class Actinopteri; order Cyprinodontiformes; family Poeciliidae; genus Xiphophorus; species Xiphophorus couchianus. Next base: position 26,486,235 of record NC_040234.1, on the reverse strand, counting down.
GAGATGAAAACTTCAAAAGAACCATAGTAGCTGTTAAAAAACAAACTGTGTGCTATAGAGGCATGTCGTCTGTTCTAGACAGTTGCTGGTTGTGCCAATCTGTCGCCATTTTCTACTTTTACAGTTTTGGTCAATCGTTTTTGACTTTTTGGGGTGTGAAAAGTTGTTTGGCGGAAGATGTTAATTTGTACCTGAAAACATATTGTCACAAAGGAGAAAGGACAAATTGACCTGTGGATGCTTTTATGAAACACTGCTGAGGATCCTACATAGCGCTAGCTTGTATAAAGGAAAACTAGAGAAAGATTAATGGGTGACAGTGTTTTTTCAGAACTCTTAGCTTCTGTCCTAGTGATTAAACAGATTAATTATATTATCCATCGTGACTTACAACTTGACACACAAAAGAAACTTTGTGCTTTTTATGTATACCTAACACTGTCGAACAGCCACAATCTCACAAGATTAGAGTTTTACTGAAAGTCAAACTCAAAGATGTAAAAGGAAGAAACAGCGCCTAAAGCGAACTTGTGGCATTTGGCCACAGGGAGAAACTTGCGTGGGCATAAAGGCCAAGACAAGATGAGAACATATCTGCTTAACAAATGCCGTGTCTTGTACAGCTTAAAGGAATAAAAGAATTTGAATATTCTTTGCATTTCGAACACAGCATTCAAAACTGACAAAGGAAATTTGACCTTAGAGACATACAATGTTGATTTACAAAACAAACAAAAAAACAGAAAACCAATGTTGCTTTTATGTGTTGATTTAAAGAAAGAACAAGAAATTACCAGTTGCAAAAATTAAAGTGAGACGACAGGGAACGTCACAAAAACTTTATTTTCAGGGTTGATAAAAACAGAACCTTGAAGGTTTATAAGAAATACTTTGTTGGCTAAAAGAAATCAGAGGCTGATCAAACATTTATTTACTTTACAGCACATTTAATCTCTGAACACTGATGTGTGATATTTGTTTTTCCATACACCAGTAACAGATGTTAAAAGACGGGTTAAAGAGTCTTTTAAGTGACACGGTCAGAAGCAGCAAGGGAGACTGAGGACAGGCGTCTTTACTTTATTCTCTGGAACTTCGTAACTATTTCCTGTCTTTTATCAGTCTACACGCCACCAACTTCAACAAATAAAATGACAAGTCACATATAAAGGATCAAAAACATTTTGGACATTAAAACTAGGATGAAACAAGCAAAGTGCTGTTTGTGTTGGTTTGCCATTTTTTAAAGTCTTTTCAGTTGGTGTTTAGGTTTTGTTACCAATGTCTTTGAATAACAATTACCTACTGATATTTTTCCAAATTTCCTGTGAACTTTAAAAAAAATTTGTCTCAAAAAGTGGTACATAGTACCCCCTATCTACCCTCTATGTACATAGGAGGTACCCCTAGGGGGCTTGCCAAGCCCCCTACCACTGGGCTTGGCAAGTTTTCTAGGGGGGAAACCTTGTGTGAAATATGAAGAAAAACAGAATGTGTTCAACTAAAAGTCCTACAGATATAGCATATAAGTAAATGTTTAAAAAGCATGTTTTGAAATGGGACAGGGTTGATTTGGAAGCTCTGTTTACCTGACTTAATCCTGACTTAATTAAAACAGATTTAATAAAGCAGGAAACGAAGGATCTTTTTGCCGCAAGGGAGCATTGTATTTGAAAATGTCATTTCCCTATACAAATAATCTGAGACGTTTATGGTCATACAAAGACATGCTACTTTTTTATCAGTCCAACCTGTTTACTTTGATGCCACATGCATCCCTGACTTAATAAAGTCAATTAAATAATTAGGATATCATATTCAGATGTCTTTTTGTAGCATGAAGCTGCCCTGATACCTGCATTCAACCAGCTTCTGCACATGCTGCTCGAGGACACTACATTTTGTATTTATTCTGGACATAAAAAACATTTCAATTAAAAATACATCTGTAAGGGATCTAGTTACAAACACTGTTGTATGTGAACAGCTTGAGAAGTTTGGCTGAAAGGTGTGAAACAGAAGTTGGAGGCAGCTGAGTGAGTGGTGTGGTAGCCGGGGTAATCTGCATTTTAATGTTAAGTGTCGTTCTGTGATTGGTCGGTGGAGACTTTTTACTGGGTATAAACACGGAGACTCAGCATCACCAGAAGAAGAGCTCCAAAAACCTCTACAGCCTGTGGTGAGTACAGAATTATTACTCAGGATTATGGATAAAGTGTCACATGGACCAGGCGGAAAGACAGAATGTTTTAAAACTTTCTTAAATATATGATCACCAATGACATATTTTTTGACATTTACTAGTTGATATAATCCATATTGATTTCAGATTGGTTCTGATCCTGTGCGTGTAGAGGTTTTAGGGTGGCTTTAGCACACAGGAAAAAAAGTTTTCTTTTACAGTTGAAAGTCAAACTTCATGAGGGTTTTAAATCAAACAGTAAAGAAACAGAGAGAGAGCAGGCTTAACGGGTCAGGGAACAAACAAACACAAATCTACAGAAACAATGAAATACAGTGGCACAAAAAGGAGGACAAATGGTAAAATGGCAATTTTTGGCAACTGTTTCCAGATTATTATTATTATTATTATTATTATTATTATTATTATTATTATTATTATTATATGTTTCCTATTTGAGTTCATCTGGAATCACACAGAGATGTTTTGGGTGGAAATAAAATAAAACAAAATAAGAACCAAAAGGAATAGAAGTATGTTTTGTGATATTGTTATGTTATTTTCCTCTCTCCTCCTCCTGTCCTGCGGTGCCATCAGCTGTCGTACTGAGATGATGTTTGGTATAATATGAGCTATGATGAAGATCACACTGATTTGTTTGTATTGCTGATTGGTGTGCCATTGATATTTGTTGGAAAATGTGAAAATTGTGGGGCGAGCAAACACATGTCATGTGTATATCTACACTAATTTCCCTGCATTTATATCTATTGTATGTTCTGTGGCGAAACACATCACCATTTCTCTAACTGAATTTGTTCCTAAAGGTGCAACAGGCATGAAAATTTCACCAGATGGCAGTAAGAACCTGTTCACACACAATGCACGAAATCAAAGCAGAAATGTCCCTAAGTGAAGTTACATTTCAAACTCACATGAGTAGAAACAAGCAGTTTTGTATTAATGTGAAAACTTGTGTGGCGTTTCTCAGCCAGGTGCTCCTTTTTTTGGAACATGTCAGTGTTTCTCTCCATCCTTTTACAGCCTTTAGGTATTTTACAGAGGTTAATGTTTAAAGCTGCAATATGTAACTTTTATTAAAAGAAAAAAATGTGGGTTTTTTTACATATTTTTGAAACTGTCACTATTGTCACGAGACAGCATAATATCAGGCAGATAATATGGGAAACAAAAAAATCTAACTCCTCTGTCTTCTCCCAGTGCTAACTAGAGACAACCAATCAGAGCCAGGAGGAGGTCCTAACACTGTCAATCACCCGCCGTGTGGCGCTGCTCGTTCCCCCATCCCCACATTTCTGATACGCTGTAGTAGCTTCTTTCTGATGGCAGAGCCTGTCAGGAATGCTAAGGCTAGTTAGCATAGCCACCAATGACGGATGAATGGATGGTTTTCCTGAAACAGTAAGTTGCTATTTAGCAAATTTAGCAGCGAGTACACATGGTGGATTGACAGCGCTAAGCCCCTCCCCCTGGCTCAGATTGCTTCTTCAGACAGCAATAGCAGCTCAGGGAGGAGGTGGAGGAGGGATCGAGATTATCTGTCTCAGAGTAAACTGCCACAACATGGTGACAGTTTTAACAAATATGTAAAAAACATTTATTTTTAAAAAAAAGTTACATACTGCAGCTTTAATAACATGCATATCTGATCCCAGGTGTTTGGATGGCCTTCGGTGGAAACATGATTTGGTTCGTCTTCATCTTTGTCCCCTTGATGCTGACCGTTCATCCTGTCAGGAGCCAAAACACCAGACTCAACACTCTGACGTTTAAACATTATTCTGTTTGGGCTACTTGGCGACAGGCTCAGTCTGCCTGTCGAGAGAAACACAGTGACCTGGCCACCATCAGAACTAAAACAGAAATGCAAGCTTATTCCGGCGGCGTAGGCTGGATCGGATTGTACCGTGATAACAATACCGGTCCGTGGAAATGGTCCAGTGGAGAGGAGATCGCAACCTTCTTCAACTGGGAACTTAATGGTGAGCAGAGCAACTAGGTGATATTTTATCATCAGTTTTTTTTTTTTTTTTTGCTGTGCTATTCAATTCAATACAATTCAATAAAAAACGTCCTTTAATCCAAAGAGGAAAGTTAAATGTACTTGATATAATGTCCAAGCTTCCTAAAAAAAGTTATTGTAGATGTAACACTGCAGTACCTCCTGCAGAGGTCAGTGTTACTGCAGAAGTCGTGACCCATTTAGTCAGATCAGACATGAGACAGTTAAACAATTAGATGTTCCAACAGAACAATAATTCAAAACACACCTAATAATAAAACTGCTTTCAGAACAGAACAAGGAGACGGACGTTAGGCTTCTTACAGGACCGATTCAAAGCCCCAACCACTGGAGGCTCCGATTAAAAAAAAAACAACTATTTAAATCAAACTTGCTAATGGGCATCTAACTATAGATGTCTCTTAGTTAGATATCTAAGAGACATTTAACTATATATATTTGATCCACTACCAATTTTACAGGTTTCCCCACACTTACAGCATGTAGAAATCTGTCATGTTAATCATAAGTGCTCTTCTACTGTGAGTGACGGAATCTAAAACAATATAATCCGTAAAAACTCACTATGATTTTTTTTTTAAAGTAATTAATTTGCCTTTCGTTGCACAGCCACCTCCCGTAAGCGTTGATGATGACATCAGATACTCTCTGATGTAAATAACTGATATAACAGAATCCCCATCCTCTGTGCTGCTTTGTTTGCAGAACCAAAAAGCGGCGAGCTCTGTGTCTTTCAGCTCCGAAGCACATGGAGGAGTGAAAGTTGTGACTTTCCACATACTTACTTGTGTTATGACGAGGACCTGGTTCTGGTGAAGAAGAATAAGACGTGGGAGGAGGCGTTGGAGCACTGCAGGACTCTGAAAGAAGGGAACAGATATGACCTGGCAACCCTGATCACCCCCGACGACCACAACTACGCACGAGAGAGAGCCCAATACGCTACCACTGAGGAGGTGGGCCGCTGTTTACTCTGCACTGATGCTGTTGACCGACTCATCCTCTTGCTTTGTGGTGTATCTTAACCCTGAATTAAACCAGTCTACTAAACTACTCTTCGAACCGGAATCCTGAAAATGACCCAATGAGAGCATTTAGGCTACCTGTCCGCCATGCTCTCGTATTATTATTAAACCGTAAACATCTTGTAGTGTCCCCCGCTCCGCTCTTACGTTTGTTTTATCCCTTATGTACGTTTGAGATGATCAACCACTTAGAATAGTAAGCTTAGCTACAGACTGTTTGCCTCCATTTCACTGGCATTTAAAGAACAAAGGAATAAAATCTACCAACATATTTAAGTTGTACCTGTACCGTTTTACCACACCTAACAACAGATGAGCCAGTCAGCACCAGCTCTAACTCCCATATCAGAATAATCCCTCCTCCCTGTCCCAGTGAAAACGGTGAGCAACACTGTGTTCAGAGACAAGCTAGTTAGCATCATTCCAGGGAGTCTATGTGGATTTTTCATGTCTCACTGCTCTTTTTACAATTACATAACAAAACAATATATTTATTAGTGACGGAAAATCAAACAATGTTTGTAACATTATAATAAAAAACAGCCTCTTGTCAGTCCAGGAGGAGATTCATCTTTTCACAGATTGTCTGTCTCATAACAAACTGCCATGACAAGAAAGCAAGGCAGCTGCACGCTTTTAAAATTGTGCCTCTTCTTATGGGTCAAATAGGCTCAAGAAATTGTAACAGCAGGGGGGCCCAATTAAATTTGTTAGTCATGGGGCTCAATTTTCCTGGCGGTGCCCCTGGTCGCATATATTTGGAAGTTTGAACAACCACGCTTAAAAAACAAGAAAAAGAAAAAGAAAAAAATAAAATTTCACAAACAATTAACATGACGCCGGCTCCGCGCCAATGCGGAAGTAGAGCAATCCTCCGACAACCACGCTTAATAAGGAAGACTAACAGACCTCAATGCTACCATAGACATTTTTTGAGTCATTTTTGCCTTATAAACCAACACTGAGGCGAAGACTGTGGGCAAGAAAATTCTGTAACTGGTCCTACGTCAGGTCTGTAAGGTTATTAGCGGGAAATAACGGAGAAATCAGATAAAGCCCAAGAGGACAAAAGAGGGACAAAAAAGTCTGATTGGATGTGAGTGTGAACGCTGTGGAACAAAATGGGTGAGTAATGGCTTAAATAATACCGGCTTGTAAAAATCTGCCTTCAGGAAAATGCTAGAAATAAACAGTATTATGAAACGGTGTTGAAATGCCAATATGGCAGTTAGCGCAGTCTGTTTTCATGCTGCCATAGGAATCTACACGCATAAAAACCAGCATAACTACCTTCACTTATTGTTCTGTAAATGATTAGATGTTTAGCATTGTTATTTTAATTTAACTGAGTTGTGAGTCGTTAGCACGGAGCTATCAGTAAGTATCATTATGACAAAAACTGGGATGTTTACTACCAGTTACCTTCATGGTGCTGACTAACTGTGGTAGTTCCCGTCCATCAGTTTCATTCAACTGGGTGTGAGTTGGGCTGCAGTCCATGATTCATTTCTTGCATTATTCCAGACTCCTTTTTGATTTTGGAAATGTAATAAATTGTATTCCGCCCTCTGTATGTTCTGGGTGACCGCTGTCGGGATTGCATATTACCCAATGACAACTTTGACCGTGATTATCTATTATTTTCCTCAAAATGTCTCTGACTGCAGCGTGTTTTGTATGATACATACTGTGAATATTCTCGGAGTATTGTACTTGGAACGCTGATTGGTCAGTTGCTGACAAGTACCCTGGAATGATTGGGGGAGGATTCCTCTACGTCAGCATGGGGGCGGAGCCAGCGTCATGTCAATTGGACTTGAGTGACTTCAGGCTGCAGAGCGAACGCAGCCTTCATTTGCCACATGAGGGCAGCATATTACCACTGTACTGTATTCATGTGGCTCTCTGGTACATGTCGGCAGGTGTGGACGGGTCTGCGTTACCTGGGCGATGAGTGGGTCTGGAGTGCTGGAGAACCGGTGCAGTACCCGGACACACCAGGCTGCCCAGTTAGCAGGTGTGGCGTCCTGGAGAAGAACAGCGACTCCCTGTTTGGGATCAGAGACTGCGGCCAGAGGAAGAACTTCTTCTGCTATAAGGAACCTGTTGGCAGCTGAAGGCCTCCGAGGTTCTTCACACAGAACTTCCTGCTGTCTGTAACAACACAGAACATTTAGAAACGTTTAATACGCACACTGACATTATACACAGGTTTAGTAAAATATGTATATACAATAATGTAGAGCTACCACTAATTATTATTGTCCTATCAATTACTGAGACAATTAATCAAATCAAGAAATGCCACATTCTGCAGATTTTTCATTTAAGCACTGAAGCTTATTTTATAAAATATTAATTATATATACAGTACAGACCAAAAGTTTGGACACACCTTCTAATTCAATGGGTTTTCTTTATTTTCATTACTATTTATAAGGCAATAAATCTCACTTATTAACCTGACATAGGCACACCTATGAAGTGAAAACCATTTCAGGTGACGACCTCTTGAAGCTCATCAAGAAAATGCAGAGTGTGTGCAAAGCAGTAATCACAGCAAAAGGTTGCTACTTTGAAGAAACTAGAATATAAGGGCTATTTTCAGTTGTTTTACACTTTTTTTATTTAGTGCATATTTCCACATGTGTTATTCATAGTTTTGATGCCTTCAGTGTGAATCTACAATGTCAATAGTCATGAAAATAAAGGAAACTCATTGAATTAAAAGGTGTGTCCAAACCTTTGGTCTGTACTGTATATAAAAAATGCAGATAAACAAATAATACAATTTCTTTTTTAAATGTGAAAATGAACATCTTATTGCCTAAAATGCAATAACATCATTCCTTAACTGAATGCTTTATTATTCATAGCAAAGGAATCATCTGCAGTTAAAAGATCCTACAAACATCAACATGTGAAAAGCTCAGTTCTGTCTGCTTGACTTTAACATCTATACAGAGTAGGACTGATCTGGGGATTTGGTTTGGATTAATCAATTAATAACTGGATAGCAAAATGTGCTAAATATAGCAGATTTAAACTGATGTGAACCTGATCAAGCTAAAACTGCCACTTGAGGAGTTCTGGGTAGAACATATCTACAGGCATAGAGGGGATTGTCCTTATGCTACATGAAAATATTTCTAAAGTTTTGACTAAATGACTGCTCTGAGTGAGCAAGTTGTTCTTTTAACTGCTGTCTATGCATGAGTCTATTTGCTTTGTGGTTGCAACATTACAAATTTCAAAAAATCTTAAATGAGGAGCTAGAAGTAGCTTTGAAACACACCGTAAAATGAAGTCAATGCCTCTTCAACTAATCCATCAAATGAATGTTAGTGAAACAATACAGCCATATAGTAACAGATGGTAATAATGCTAATAAGGATCTCCTGTTTTTATGAATGAAATGTGTCCACATTCATTTGCATGGTGACATCGAAAGCCAGACAAACGAGGTGAAGTTTGATGCAAACAGCTTTTAACAGATACATTTGATTGGTGATACAGAGGTATTTTTAGAAAAATGTGTTGCGATACAGTTCTTCTATATGTTCTGTCCTGTTTTTAGGTGTCTGTTGTCAGATCCCACACAATTAAAATTTAAGTCAGAATAAGTTTGTGACATGTCACTGTCTTTTAAAGCTTTAATGTCAGTTTATTGTATGACATAGTTAAGTTAATAAATCTCATTATGTCTACCACGTGTTTGTGTGATTTTTATTTCCTTTAACATATTACTGAAAAAAGATTTTGCATTTGTCTGACTGACTGCCATCTATCCAGCTGTCAGTCTATAGACGGCTTTATTAGCCTTTTACCCACTAAGCAGTAATTGAAACCTATAAATATGTTACATTTTGGTGCTTTCTTTGTATGTTCTCCCTGTGCAGATGTTGGTTTTCTGTAGTTCTCCAGTCTCTTGCTACCTTCTAAAAACATATGAGGTATTTCAACAAATCATTGTAATTTGTCCAGTTATGTTCCGGTGGTGTAAAAAAATTATTTGCCTCCATAAACACTCCTTCTGTTTTTGGCTCTTTTTTTAATCACACTTAAATATTTGAAATTTAAAGACAGAGTTAATACAAAGGCTATTTAATTAATTATGATTTTATTCATTAAGGGTAAAACAGCTGTTCAAACCAACCTGACAATTACATAATTCCCCTTGAAATCTCTGTCTTTCACTAATAATATATCAATATGAATTCTGAAATTAATGAGCCTCATTGCGTTCAGTTCTACCCATCTCTTCCATTTTCCTCTCAAGCTCTGGTTTTGAAGTAGACAAGTACAGGTTTTAATAGTCACCTTACAAGTTTTTGTTGTTTTTTGTCACAATAAAATCCTTTGGAACATCAGACACATTTTAATTTCAGAAAAAGATTCTCCAACACCTCCACCCTACTTTTTTCTACCTCAACCAAGTTCATTGAAAAGAAAGTTGAAGCCACCAAATAATCTGGAAAATCAGGGATCTCCCAGAGCGGTCACCCAGAGAGCCATCCATCACTCCCAGTGAGCCACACCTCAGAGCCCAGTAAGCAAATAGGCAGGAAACTGGAGTCCATCGAATTGTTACATATGTAAATGAAGTAAAGACAATTTTACAAAGGATGACCATGCTTTTCTGTGTGTGTGGATGTGTGTGTGTGTGTGTGTGTGTGTGTCCAATCTGACATCCTGAGGACTATGGAAGAGGTTTTCTTCCAGGATCTCTGGTCATCTTTCCTTCAGTTGCAACCAGTAATCCTGTTCTGTCCAGGCACTGCAGAAAAGCAGTGCCTAGTTTTCTCCACTCATACTGCTTAGAATTAATGCCAAAAAGTTCAATCTTGGTTTCATAAGACCAGAGAATTTTATTTCTCAGTCTGGGAGTCTTTCATGTGTTATTTATCAAACTATGCAGGTTTTCATCCATCTGGCAATGAAGAGAGGCTTCCCTTGTCCAGATCTTTTGTAATCCTTGCCACAGTTCTGTCTCTGAGTCCTTGGGCAGTTCCTTCCACCTCATGATTTTCATTTGCTCTGACATGAACTGTGAGCTGTGAGGTCTTGTATAGACATGTGTGTGTGTTTCATAATCAAGTCCAGATGAATTAAAGTAGAACCATGTCAGTGAGGATCAGAAGAAATGTGCAGCAATATAAGTTCAATATAACCGTTACAGAAAAGAGTCTCAATACTTACGACCATTTCAATTTTTCGTTTTTAATAAATTTGCAAAAATGGTCACATTTCTGTTTTTTTCTCTCAAGATGTGATGCTGAGTGTACATTGATAAGCTTTTCGATTTGAGCAAAAACAGTGAAAAATATACAGGGGCCTGAATACTTTCTGTTTCCATTATATACAGACATACAAATAGAGAAAGCAAACCTGTCTGTAACCAACAATCTTTATGACGTTTTAAAGAATGCAATGCATGTAAAGTTAACCCTATGGCATTTTTCTACAAATAGACAAGCTTTAAAGTGGAGAACATTAGTATGGTAATGATTTTGACGTTGACTTTTGAGAAAATGTAATGAGTTTCTTTTGTTTGATTTTGATGGTTTCATGATTGGTTACGTTGTTAACATGTAAAACATTTTGAACTGCCTGGTGACTGAATAAATAAACTTGACTTGACTACCGTACTTTGTCTTTAATGTTGGTGTTTTGACATGTAGCTGCCCAAAGAATCAAAAGAGACCAGACACAGACAGGATTTCAAAAGACACAAGAGTGTTGGACTAGCAGCAGAAATCTGTTTAACAAATGCAATGTTTTGTCTGTCACTGAAGCATTGAAGTATTTGAATGTTCGTAAATTCAAAAACATGACATTCAAATTCAATGACATATCCCCTGAAACAAGATACAAGTGGTGTTTGTAAAAGGATTTAATTTAACCACATTAACAGTAATGAAGACACCGGTTTCCTCTTATACCCATTGGATAACATGGAGGGTAACAGTTCTAGGGGTTTTCAAGACTTTAGCAACATTAAGCAAATCAGAGACAAAAAGATCACTTAAGGACAGAATATGGCTTTCATCTTCCTCTTGACTCAAATGACGGCGTCATTGAGAAGTTTGAAGAGTTTCCTCTTCTGTCAGTTACAGCAGCCCCTTCACCAGCCTCTGCAGCTGCTGTTGTTCTTATGAACGTCTGAGCTTCTTTGCTTGTTAGGAACTGGTACTAGGTATTAAGAACTTTCTAATACAGTGATCCTTGATGAGGGTTTCTGTGAGGACTCCTCTGACTTCCATGCTGCTCTCCAGAGTTCTTCTGAAGTTGCTTCCAGTCTCCTCACTGGTTTCCACGGGTCCCAGTTTCCTGAGATTTAGATTTAGCTTCCTTGGATTAGTGTTTTTCCAATTCTGTTTAGTGTTTTCCTTTATCTCTGTTTGTGTTGCCTCCCTCTCTTCATTCCCTTCAGCCTACCAGATCTACTTATTAAATAATCACCTCACCTGTTGCCCTCATCATTATCCATCTCTTCCTCAGTGTACCTACAGCTCCCTGTCTTCTTCATTCTCTACTACTGGTTGTTTCTCTGTGTTCATTCATTTCTCTGTTAAACTGTCTGATCAGTGGTTCTCTCTCCACTGAGGTCTCTGCACTTTGGTCCTCTGAATTTCCCCTCTCTGGGACAGTAAAGGATATTTCTATTGTATTCTAGAAAACAAACTCAAATTATCAGCTGTATTAAAGATGACAACAGCTAAGAAATGTTCTGACAACATTATCAGACTCAGTGGTTTTTTTACCTAACATATGCAGCTTACTAGGATGGCAAATTGAAAATGTCTGTTTTTGACAAATTACTATTGATGTTAGTCAAGATTATCAAGTTATAGATTTTTTTTCGAACATGTCCATCCATGCAGCACTTTAGTTTGTCTCTGTATGTTTTTACATTTCTTTCCATAAACATATTTCTGTGCTGATGCAGTTTGAACTTTTCAATACTGAATGTTGCACACATTTATCGATGTCAGTATTTACCAGGGGTACTAACAGGGTTCTTACACCTATGGGGTAATTTATTAATAATTTGGTGAACTTACTGGTGAAATACTGAGTTCCCCGACGTGCAGTGTATTATGTGTTAAATATTTAATGAAATTGTTCATCTGATTCCAGGTGTGGGGCATTTATTCAGTGGAAACATGATGAACATCTTCATCTTTGTCCCTTTGATGTCGGTCCTTCATTTCATCTGTGTAGATCAGCAACCTCTCAGAAAAGTGAACATCACATTTCATAATGGACCTGAAACCTGGGCTGACGCCCAGAATTACTGCAGGACGCACCACACTGACTTGATCACTATCAGGGAAGGAACAGTTGATCTACCTTTACATTACAACGCCTGGATCGGACTGCATGGAGTCTGGAAATGGTCTAGTGGAGATGAGATCTTAAGCGCCCCCAACTTACAAGGGAGTGATAACCGTAAGCAAAATATAGCAAAGTTAAAAATATGAAAGTTGTTTGGATTTAGGTTATTTAAACATTTATATTAAGCTACACAATGAAGAGAGAGCGAGTTGGGATCATAGTTGGGAGTAGTGCAAAAGATGGAGGATACCCCACCTACATATCAAAAGCATGCATTTCTCACCCTAATAAATTAATCAAAGCTGCACAGTGGCGCAGTTAGTAGAACTGTTGTCCTTGGTTCGATTCCCGGGTTCTCCGGCTTCCTCCCACAGTACAAAAACATCACTGTCAGGTTAACTGGTCTTTCTAAATTTTCCCCTACATAACGCAGTATGAATTGTTTGTTAATGAGATTTAATCTAAAAACTCTGTTTTCTGTCTTTTATGGGATCAACTAAAGACTGTGCCTACATCCAGAATGACAAGTGGCATACAGTCAACTGCAATACTAAAAAAGGTTTCATTTGCTACGATGAGAGGCTGGTTCTGGTGAAGGAGGATAAGACATGGGAGGAGGCGTTGGAATACTGCAAAAATATGAAGGAAGGGAAAAACTACAACCTGGCCACTCTGACCACCACCGACGACCACGACTTTGCACGAGAGAAAGCCCAGCTGGCAACCACTGAGGAGGTGGGCCATTTTTCTGCTTTATTTTTAGTTTTGTCAACCAACATATCCTCTGTGTGTAAGTTTCTCCCTGCTGCATGTCGGTAGGTGTGGACAGGCCTGCGTTACCTTGGTGATGAGTGGTTCTGGGTGGGTGGAGAACCAGTGCAGTACCAGAACATTCCAAGCTGCCCGGCTAAGAGGTGTGGAGTCCTGGAGAAGAAAAGGAACTCATCCTTTGGGATCAGAGACTGCAATAAGAGAAGGAACTTCTTCTGTTACTTAAAATCTTAAAGCAGTCATAGCTTAGCCATTTGATAAGTAAAGGCTTTTCATTTGTAGATGATGACAATTTAAGCTAGCTGGGTGGTTGGATGGCAAGAATAGGTCAATTTAGAAGGATTAGAATGATATTTTAAATGTGTGCTATGTGTAGCAATATTCCTAGTCAAAATAAAGTCTGTCTCAAAAATATTTACCTTTGTTTGAATCCACATGCTTTGACTTGCTTGTCACTTTTCTGCCTGTATTGCTAAATGTAGCGACAGATGGACCATAAAGGTTCAAGTTGATTTCTATTCTGTTCTGTTATATTCAAAGTACTCTCTAGTTGCTGTATTAATGTAAACTGTATCATTATGGGCAGTGATATGATGAAGAAGGAGATTTAAGCTTTGACATTTTCTTCATGTTTGATACTCTTTTGTTAGAAAGTATTTCTTGAGTTCCTGTTAACAACCCTATATTACAGATTATATAACTGGGTCTGGACAGCATTCTGTTTCAAAATATATGAAATATTTACAATGATCAAACCTAATCCAATCTTTCTCTGTGAATTAGTGGTTAACGTATGGATCAAAATATCATTGCTATCAATACCAAGGTAATAAATTAATATTAGCGAGATGAGATTAAAACTTTTGTTGCATTTTCTCAAATTGCTCCAATTTTAGCTGCGGTAACATCACCAATTCACACAAGCAGTAAAAATATTAATTTTTAAGAGAATTCTGAGTTGGAAAAAGAAAGTTGAGGATGGAGGAGAGGGCGGGTTCACCAAACTCAACCCTGACCTCCAACAGAGACAGAGATTAAAAATCTGGAATATCAACATAGCAATGAATGCTTTTCTTGTTGTAATCTGTGATCAGAGATGAAATTTGAGCTGGCTGAATAAGTTGTTATCATCAATTCAGGCAGAAAAAAAATCTTACTGGAACCTGAAATATGAAATATGAAAAGCAACCTTTTTGTGTTAGCTATTGATGGAAAAATTGCTTCCCATGTAGGCTGCATAAAGATTAGAGTTAAAGACTCAGTTATCCTGATAAACAAGGAATTTAATTAATAAAAAACATTTATTTGTCTAAAGTCGTTGTTCTGTATTTTGTTATAATCAACTAAATGAAATCAAATCAATGATCATGACATTAATGAAAAAAGTCAGCATAGATATTAGTGATACTAGTCATCTGGGTATCAGATCAATACCAAGTAAACAGCTTAGCTTTAGTCTGTAGCCTAGCATCAGTCAGTCGCTCTCAAAGCTAAACCACTACTGCCATCTGCTGGCAGAAATAAGCATTGTTTGATGTTTGTCTGAAGTGGGCGAAGCTTGAAAAATCCAGTGTAAAATAGACATGGATTAGTAGGACGAATAAACTGCTGGAGCCTAAAGACCACACGCATCCCTTCATTTTTCAGTAAATACTCTTAATCGTTCTTGAGTAGTGGTGTGAGTTTTATTTCATGCTTGTACATAGGTCACTACATGATGTGTTAACAAAACTCCAACAAAACACCAAAAAGAGAAGTCTGGGAAAGATTTTAACATGTGGTTTGACCCCGGATACATTTCTCTAGTTTTTGCTTTTGTTGCACAAATAAATGTTTTGGTAAATCCAAAGAAAAATAACACTGGATTGAAAAAATATAATCTAAATAAATACAAAAAGGCTGTTTTCCAATTATGAAAAGATATTCAAACCATCCTGGCCCTTTTTTTACACACACAAACAACACATGCCCACACACGCACGCAAACACGCACACGTGCACGCACACACACACACACACACACACACACACACACACACACACACACACACACACACAGGCATAACTGTGCAGTTTATAAACAGCTACAATACAATGTCACCAGATGACTATCAACTCATCGAAGCATTCAGGAAATCCCTAGAACAAATCAATGCATGAATGTGCCATTGATCAGTTAAATAAAAATAACATTTTGCACACGTCTATATTTTTCTAAATAGTTTTCATCCCAGTGTATGAAGCATGCATTGTTTTGTTTTTTTATTTTAATGCAGATTTAAAATGCATATGTTGATTTCTTCATCTATAGTCTTTATCAAATGTTTTTTTAACAACTGTATAGTTTTTCTTTCTTTTTTTAATTTTTTATCGTCATTTTTATTTTTATGTGTATCTACATGCTTCCACCTGTCACTCACTTTCCTGCTGATATTGTTGAATTTCCCCCTTGGAAGAAAAACAAAGTATTCTACTCTATTCTATTCTTACGTAGTTTACTCAGCCTTTTATTATGGTTCGTCATTAGCTTTAATTTGGTTTTGCTCTGTTGTTTGAACTTTAATTTAAATTTTAGCATTAGTTAGTCTGTAGCCTAACATCAGTCAGTAGCTCCCAAAGCTAAACCACTACTGCCATCTACTGGCAGAAACTACAGTAACCTTTTTTTCATGGATCAAATTGAGTTACACTTTTATATACATTTATCATAACTAATAATGTAGTGAGACAGGATTTTCCTGGTTGAGTTGAAAGATTTAAGTCTTATTCCTCATGGAATCAGGAACAGCAGAAACAAGATGGTAGTCAGGCAGCAGTAAACACACACTTCTCTCAACTGGAAAAACTCAATATGAGCAGAGTTGAGTTGTAGCTACACATTACATTTACTCAGTGACATTTATTAGAGTAACCTTTTGGAGAAAATAAATGTACTTCTAGGAGTATTTTTACTACCCTGTACTTTTTACTTTTACTTGAGTAATTTTATTCTGAAGTATCACCACACTTACTTGGGTAAAAATTTTGGATACTCGACCCACTGTGGATAACTCCACTGAGTGAAGAACAAACATGTTTTAGCCAAATATTCACCAGACACAGACCTGGAGTTTTTCTTCAAGTTTCATAAGTTTTATACTGAAATAAATTGATTTCAAAATTTTCTTCTTTTTCAGATAATGTTATTTTGCAATTATGTTTTTTATATGAACTAGTTTCATTTTGGTCCTTAAAATACCAACATAACTTTCCACATAACTTTATATTTTGGTTCATCTGATGATATATTTTTTAAAATTATTTATTTATTTACTTATTTTTTACACTTTATATGATGTTTTGATACTCAGTACTTTGGTAGCTTTTTTTTTTTTTTTTTTACCAAATACTGTTTTACTCTTACTTGAATAATGTCTTGGATGGCTACTTTTTACTTTTACTTGAGTAAAAATATATTCAAGCAGTGCTTCTCTTACTTGAGTACAATTTTTGAGAACTCTACTCACCTCTGAATAGAAGCAATCCTCACCCATCGACCCCACAAATATTGCGGGGTAGAGGGCTGAGGATGTGAACCCAAGAGTGGTTAAGAAATAAAATGAGGAGATTTCTTTGAGCAAAAGTTCATTAGCCAAATGCAAACCTCCTGTTTAATGTCTCCTTAGATCCCATTAAGCAAATGAGCCGGAAACTGGAAGCCAAATGATTATTATCACGTATGCAAATACTGTAAATTTAGACCGTAGCCAATGTCAATCCATTACACAAGTCACCAAGGTCAGGGTAGTCCTCAAAAATTACTTTCCGAGTTCTAAAAGGCGTTTCTAGCTGTTATTTGAAAACTTTCACCAGTTCTTCCATCAACTTCACTAAAGATCCTGTCAATGACTGAGTTGTCTTTGGTTTGACTTGTGCAGAAGCTGAAATACCTTCTCAGTTTTGTTGGAAACTTCTCAAAGTTGAGCTAAAGTTTAATTTAATCTTTTCTCTTGGAGTTACCAGAATTATCTGTTAGCTTATCTAAACTTAGCTTGGCTAACAAACAAACAAGCTGTTAGCTTGCTAACAAACATTTAAGCTGTTGTTGGCAAGCTAACAGCTTGTCTGTAGACAATTTGGTAGACAAGCTAACAAACAAGCTAAGTCTAAGCTTAGCTTGGTTAACAAACAGGCAAGCTGCTAGTTAGCTTGTCTGTGGACAAGCTTGTCTAATTGTTCAGATGAAGAAACATGTTTGTTTCTGTGATGTTCTTGTCTCTAATTGGTGCCAAGAAAAAAATATTTGTGATTTCTTCTCTGACTGAATGTAGACTAGCTAACTTTCTTTTTCTGTAACTCGCGCTGTAAAACTGAGGAACGTTCCCGCTTTTCACTGGATTCTGCTGTTTCTCCTCCTTTGGTTCCATGTCCTGTTCCCTGTGTGAAAGCTGTGCAAGTTTACTTTTTAATTATTATTAAAACTCTCCACCTTTTTGCCGCTGGGTGTGGCAGCACTTGGGTCAAGCAAGAAACCAAATCTTAACAACTTAGGGAGAGGGAAGAGACGGACATGAATTTGAATGTGTTCCATTCAAACTTAACTTCACAGGCAATTGAAAAAGCATTTGTATAAAAATACAATAACACATAATAAGTTTAGTCAAAGGATTATTAGAGATAAAAAAAACTAATAATAATAAGTAAAAAGTAAAACAAAAAGCAGCAGATCCATTAGTGTACATACCCCACCAAATAAAAAGCAAAAAAAGATGGCTAGAAAACAAGAAACCCAGCTCATTATCCAAGGCAGTTCCAGCTTAGCCACTAGCTAATGTGATGACAGAACAGTTTGTCTTGTAGTCTTTTTCTACATCTGCCACTGTGAGAAGATTCAGGACAAGATGCAAAGCAGAATCATGAGGAGGGAAGCAGGGTGGTGACCTCACCCTAATGACTGATAGGTTTAATGCTTTGCTTTGATTGGTTGGTGGAGCTTCTTAACTGAGTCAACAGACTGAGAATCATCATTACCTGAAGTTGAGATTCAAAGCTGCTTTTCTGTTGCACCTTGAGGTGAGTACGTATGTTTTTAGATAAGAACTGTTCAAAGTTAAATCCTGTTTAAATTAGCCACAAATATGTTTGCATTTACTATTTTACCCCCCTAATAATTTCTTCTTTATTTTAACATTTCCATATGTTGGGAAGATATATTAATACTTACACTGGATAGAAACGTTTATTCTTTATACTGTTATAGGGTGATGTTGTGGAATCAAAACTTCAAAAGAAAGAAAAAGACGACAGGAAGTGGCTGGAGAATAATGGTGCAGCATGTTTTTTAATGGCTTATTAAACTAAGCTTTAATAAATTTTTTCACATGGGATTTTTAATTGTGTTTCTTATCTAGAAAACACTGCAATTGTGAAAATTGTGTTTTTTGACATTGGCTGAATAGTTACAAAGTTTCGTGCAGATTTGTAATGGAAACGCAGCTAATTTATGGCACACTGACGGTTGGGTGGTTTATATTATAAGGTTTATTAGACCGATTTACACAAATCGGTCTAAATTATGCCCAAATAACATTAATCCAATTTAGTTCAAATGAATATAGTTCAATCTTTGTATACACTGTCCAATTCCACAATTTTTTTATTCATCATTGCAATTAAAAATAGTCAGTTGACAGCAGATAAATGTTTTGTATGATAGGAAACCAGCTTCCTTTTTGAAATTCAGCTGCTTGCAGCAATTCAGTATTTCTGTCTTTCTGTGAAAGAAGCTGAATATTTCACTGAAATGATTTAATAGAACTGGTTATGTGGCTCCAGGTACTTGGAGATCAGCGCAGCAGATTCAAGATGAGGAACATCTGCATCTTTTTCTTCCTGCTACTCGCCTTCCATCTTGCCTGTGCGCAGCTGTCGGGCCTCAGACAGAGAACGTTTTCTTACTACAATCATATGGAGACATGGAGAGAAGCCCAGTCTTTCTGCAGGGAGAAACACGACGATCTGATCACAATCAGAAATCAAACGGAAATCTGGGAGTTCTACAAGTACCAAGGCTGGCTTGGACTGTACCGAGACGATGACACGAGCCCATGGAAGTGGTCCAAACAAGACAAAATAGCAACCTTCTTCAACTGGGACTTCAACGGTAAGGAAAACATCACAGTTCATGTAATGATAGAGACTAGTTAGAAAACTTGAAAATCGTTTATTTTTAACAAAACGCTTTTCTGTTTGTTTCGTCCAAGAAATTTTTTAAAATTAAAAATGCAAAAGTATGAGGGAAGGTTTAAATCTGAAATAAAATTTCTCATTTCATTTTCTCATACGTTAACGGGTGACTGTGCTCTCCACTGCCTTTGGAGCTTAACATGAAATGGAGCCGTCTTCATATCAGTGTTATAATTTGCCGAATGATCTCCGGATTTCATGGGTGGAATATATTTCTCCACTGTTCCTTGTAGAACCAGACTCAAACCAACACTGCGCTTATAAGGTGTCATTCACCAATGAGTGGAGGAATGATGGGTGTGATCAGAGACACATGTTCATGTGTTATGATGAGTCACTGACCCTGGTGAAGGAGAATAAAACATGGGACGAGGCGTTGGAGTACTGCAGGACCCTGAACAAGGCCAACAGCTACGACCTGGCAACCCTCATCACAGACGACGACCACGACTTTGCACAACAGAAAGCCCACCTGGCAACCACTGAGGAGGTGGGTCGCTGTTTACACTCTGGTGTTCTTTACCAACTCATCCTAAGTGTTCGTGTTGACCTCCCTGCTACATGTCGGTAGATGTGGACGGGCCTGCGTTACCTTGGTGATGAGTGGTTCTGGGTGGGTGGAGAACCGGTGCAGTACCAGAACATTCCAAGTTGCCCGGCTGAGAGGTGTGGAGTCCTGGAGAAGAACAGGAACTCATCCTTTGGGATCAGAGGCTGCAATGAGAGGAGGAACTTCTTCTGTTACATAAAACCTTAAATATACATACAGTTAACCTTCACCTCATTAATCCTGTTGTTAAATATAATTATGATCTTTTACAAACTCTACTGTCTTTTATAGGTTAAATCTATTCAAACATAGATGAAGATTAGCATAAGCTATTATGAATCATTTTTGACCCATTTGCTGATTTGTTGTTTTCTTTCCATTTGTCAAATCTGCAGCTGGAAGTAACCAACACAATTCACTTAAATGACTTTAGAGCTGTAGTAGGTAACTTTTAGAAAATATTTGCTTTTTACATATTTGTTATAACTGGCACTTTGTCATGACAGTAAAATATGCAACAGATAATGTGTGAAAAAAAAAAATATGTCGAGCTCCTCTGCTTCCTTACTGCCATGTGCAGAAATACACAGAAACAACCAGTCTGAGCTAGGAGGAGGGTTTTAGCGCTGTCAATCAGCTTGTGTCCGTGCTGCCAGTTTCTCACAACGGAACCTGTCAAGAATGCTAAGGCTAGTTAGCATGTCCAAAAAATCAGCTTTCAAAACTTCTCCCTGCTGCTGATTGTGATTTATTTACGTTTCATTTTTGTAATATGTGAAACTGTTCTTGCTCGAAAATTTTACATTTGCTCTTTCACATCTTTACATGCAGTGAATTTCAGAAACATTATATCTTCCATATTCTTCTGACTATGGCTATTCATTTTGTTGGAAATTTTTCCGATTACTTACAATTTAGTATACCCTCAGTTTGTCTATTCCAGTGGTTCCCAAAGTGTGGGGTGCGCCCCCTAGGGGGGGCGCCGTGTCATTGCAGGGGGGCACAGGAAGCGGTATGGATGAATGAAGAAAGAAAAAACAGTCACACAAACGTGTTTGTAGATGGTTTGTAGTTTGTTTTGTTGCAACCTGAAGTGTGAAATAAACTTCAGTGGAGTTTGAAAATAAAATATGTGTATAGGCTTATTAATGTGTGTGCCCAGTTTATTTTTTTATTTTTTTAGGGGGTGGGTGGTTATCCATAGGGGGACCCAGAAAATCTTTGGGAACCACTGGTCTATTCATTAGTTATATAAGTTCATAGTACTTAAGTGTACTTGTGCACTTTTAGTGAGCACCTTTGATAATTTGTCTTTTTTTCTGCTTTTCATAGTCTTATGAATTCATGCAGGTTTGCTGTTGCATTTATAAATAAAAATGATCTTTAAATAAATCTCCTTTCTCTCAATTCAACCTCAGGTTCGTCTCACTGATCAACATATCTGACCTTAAACAGGCTTTCTACCTTCCTCACTTTTTACTCACTCCTGTGTTTTTGACTTGTACATGGATGGATCCTCATCAGTCGTTTTCTTTGTGCTCATGCCACGTTTCTCCATCGCTTACTTCCACTGTGCGAATATCTTAATATCCCATTGCATGTAACAGATTCTCACACATATAATGATTGCGATTAATTTCTGATTGAGCTTGATTTTTTTGGTGCCCTAAGCACCAACACTGTCCCTGAAAAACGCTACGCAAGTCTGACATCATTTCATTTGAATCAGGAGAGCATAAAGTGCAATGCTGACCTGATACCTTCTTTTTTTAAACTTTTGTTCTGAGAGTAGCTAACTTTATTTCATTGATGTTTTTTTTTTACACAAAAAAGTACAAAATATTTTGACAACACAAAGATTGCTAATTTGAATATAGCAAATGCAACAGATATGCAGAAGCAGATTAGCAAAATGAGATATACCTCTAACCACGATGTGGCATAGTGCTTCCATATAATATTTGCTTATGTGATACGAGGCTTTTCCTACTGTAAGTGATAGAAGTTGAACTGTTAGAGTGGCCTGATGGGACGAAACTTACTACATACTTACACAATCATTCACTTGCATACAGATGACCAAACTCTCTCACAATCACTACCATGATCCCAATGTCTCACACAAACACCATTATCGTCTCTTATAGCGTTGGTCAGAGGGTTTGGTCATCTTTGTGTCGGTGAATGTTTGTCCCATGGGGCTTCTCATGCCTGCTGGATGTTCTATCTACATAAACCCAGGTCCTGCACCTCCCACACATCCATCTCCAAGTCTCTCTGAATGTCTTCCAGAACAGAGGTGTACAACACATTTTGCCCACTAGGTGGAAGTATTCTATTGTCGCCCACTATAATGATTGTTCAAAAATATATTCTTATAAGAACAAGCCTTTTATAAAGCAGTTCATGAATAAATTGAACAAAAACACTATCAGTAAATCACTGGATGTTTCAGATGAAACGACTCAGGCAATAATTCATTCTGACACTGTACATTACAACCATTAAAAAGTAGAGCTTATGTGCTACAAATTAAAAACACTGAAGACTGTAATGTACACACCTTTATTAATCCTGTGATATAAAAAAGAAGTTTATTTATTGAAATTATTCTATATAAGAATGCTCAATTTGATTTTAGAACATGTTCAGATGTGTAACAATGTGCCAAACTGGACAGAAGGGGGCGCTGGTGCTGCGTGGACCTCACACACCCACACACACACACACACACACACAAAAATCTGTTCTACTTAGGGGGGGCACTAGGAGCCACGGGGCTCTAAGCAGCTGCTTAGTTTGCATATGCCTTGGGTCTGCTCTGTTCAGTACTCATGTTGTGATTTCAATTCAAGTTGGAGAAATACATTTTCTCTCAACTGTATTACAAATTCTCCAAAAAAACCCCCATCAGGAATCAAAAAAAAAATCTGACATTATAGAGGTTACAGCAGATTGCTGCTCTGCAGTGTTATTTGAATAAAATATTATGCAAAAAATTATTTTCAATAATCTCAATTATGTGTGATTTAGAAAATGCACATTTAAACCAAAATGTAATCAACTGTTTATTATTTTTGAAACGATAATCTTTGATGCAGATCTGTGCTGCCTGGTTTCTACCACAGATTTTAATTTCAAAGTAAAACCCTGTTACATTCCTACATGGTGAACAGTAGATGGCCACTGAAGGTAGTGTGATGCTCTTGATTGTCATGAACCCATGAATTAGCCAGCAAACGCATAAATACAACGTCTCCGATGTTTAACAGCAGTGTAACGCCGTTAGAAGTCTTCTGACCGCCTTCTGACTGTTTTTCATACGTTGCAAAGATTTGCACTCCATTCTTGACCAACATCGCAGCTGTGGGATTTGTAGAACTTCCATGTCCGTAGATGTGGAACTCGAAGTGATACACTCCTCTTACTGGTGCAGTAAACAGCCCTGAATTATCAAGAATTGCAATTAACTCTCATTTCATAAGAAAAGTACTACATTTTGTTAATATTGTAAATATAAATGCAAAAATATAAAGTGTAAATTTAATCACCTGTACTTGGACTGTAGGCATTTCCAATATTAGTGGTAACATGTCTGAAGACCATGGTTGTGTGTGTGTTGAACGGCCCATGGTTTCCTGCACCCGACTCCAACAGAGCGGCGGAGAAAGCCAGTCGCTTGGCTGAGAGACAGAAACTGGACATCAGCGAAATTCAGTCACACAGCAAGAGTTTGAAACATCTCAACGTTTGTGAATTTGTTGTTTCTTATGAATGCAACAAATTCACACATGCAAAAAAGTTACACAATTTTACATTCATTTATTTCCTTAAGCATGCTGATGTCTTCATATACTAAACAAAAAGAATTACAGCAGTGCTGGAGTTCATGTACTGTAGATGGGAGACAGGAAAATGTCCCAACGTCTCTCAGAGCGCATTTCATATTCAATAAATCAAAGGCAGGATTTTTAGGTCATTTTAAATGTGTTTGTGCAAATTTGACTCCAAAAGTAAAGATCTGTACCGGTAGATAGATTAATGTCCCATTTACTGACAGGAAGGGAGAAATCTATTAAATCTATTTCTGAGTTTTTGAGAGCAACAATGGGGGGTTGAGGTTTAAGGAAACTTGCTATCACTACAGGAAGTTCTATTTTTATTTTCTTGATCTTATATTTGGACGACTAGACAACAGATTTTACTTGGTAATAATCAACTAATCTACTTTGCTTAAATCTTATGGCCTGTATATCATTTTAATGTTGAAAGGTTAAGACCTGCAAATATTATAGGATGTCATCTTTGTTCTAAATGCTCATTTAGATCTGTTCATTTCTAGATTCAGATTTCAGAACTTCCTGATCCAGTCTTGGGATAAGATTTTTCTCGCATAAATATTTTCATTGAACTTGGACACTGAAGTCATTGATAGTGAACTGCTGATATATATAAGTGTTTCCTTCAGAGTTCACAAACCTTCTCCTTCTCTCCTCAGAGCCTCCACTCGGCTCTCAGTGACGTTAGCCTTGGCTTTAACTGCAGCCAGTTCTGATACCTGAGCTGCAATGAAAGGATTCAGTGAAATAAAACATTCGTTGATATGTTCAGAGTATCATATGTCTTCCCATATTGTACAAATATGACCAGCTGTAAAAACTTTATGTTTCAAAGTGAGATATTAAAGTCACTGATATGGATATGGACATCCAAACAGGCTGAGTGTTTCCTTCAGAGTTCACAAACCTTCTACTTGGTTTTCGGTGCCGACTGCTTTGGCTTTAACAGCAGCAAGCTCTGCCGCCTGAGCTGAAAAAGAAGGAATATCACAAATATATGTAAAATAAGATCTTCTGTTATTTTAGGTATTTCTTAGTGGATTGAAAATCTACATTTGTTTTGGCTAAGCTAAATCTGTTTTTAATACATAGATATTGTCATAGAATAATACAGGTACCTTAACAACAATATTTCTTCAACTTTTTCAAATTTCTGTACATTACAACCACAAATATGTTCAAAAACGTTAAATATCAGAGTTGTATACATTTGTACTAATTCATCTTTACTTTGTTTGACTTTAATAAAGGTCAAGTGATTGCATTAACATGAATCATGTGCTCTATTTCAAGAGAAAGATTTGCTTATACTGTCTATACAGTCATGTGTGTAGCTTACTGTTCCCAGCTATTCCATTAGTATTTTTTAGTTAATACTTGTGATATATCCAAAGCACAGGTGTCAAACTCCAGTCCTCTAGGGCCGCTGTCCTGCAGTCTTTAGATGTGCCACAGATACAAACCACTGGAATGAAATGTCTTAATTACCTCCTCCTGGTGTAGATCAGTTCTCCAGAGCCTTAATGACCTAATTATTCTGTTCAGGTGCAGCAGCAGAAGCACATCTAAAAGTTGCAGGACTGCAGCCCTTGAGGACTGGAGTTCGACACCTATGATCCAAAGTAAGCTTAATACCAAACCTTTGCACATCGTCTTATATCAGACAGTACCTTGGTACCGTTGGTTCAGTGATTCCAGCTCTTTCGTCTTCACTATGAACAGAAAAAAAACCCATAAGACACAGAATTGAAATGGTTGTGCAATATGAGCATTTAGTTAATCAGAAGTAGTGCTTCCAATACTTTAACCAGGGGTCTCGAACTCCAGGCCTCGAGGGCCGCAGTCCTGCAGTTTTTAGATGTGCCACAGGTACAAAACACTGGAATGAAATGATAAATGACCTACCTCTTGTGTAGATCAGTTTTCCAGAGCCTTAATGACCTAATTATTCTGTTCAGGTGGTGCAGCAGAGGCACATCTAAAAGTTGCAGGACTGCGGCACTCGAGGACTGGAGTTTGAGACCCCTGACTTTAACTCTCTTTGTTAACATACCTTCATTATCTCTCTGCAGGTGCTGCACCTCTACCTTCAGTCCGGCCAACCAGGCGCTCATCTCCCTCAGGACGGCGTTGATGTCCTGTGTGCAGGTCTGCTGGTCCGGTTCCACCTGTCCCCCCGTCTGCCTTAGATGTGAAAGAATGTCATTTTCAGACGCCGCTTGAGGTTGAGCTGCAGAGACGGAGCAGACCAGCAGCAGCAGCAATGGAAGCAACATTCTTATTTCCATCCTCAGTGCTGGTCTATGTGGGTCAACTCTTAATGATTGTGACTTGAACTTCCTCAAGCCTTAAATATTGAATTTTATTGTTTGTGACAAATTCTTACCAGAGTATCATAAAAGGTGATACAACTTGTTACTTTAGCCTTGTCCAATAAAAAGGAGAATATTGGATCATATAAACATAAAATTATGTTGAAAGTGTCCACTGAGAGGATCTGGAGGGTGGAGAGGAAGTTAGAAGCAATACAGCTAGGAGACATCAGGTCAGATCTGTATCGAAGTCTATGGGCCCAAAATATCAGTAAAAGATTTAAATGATATTGTACAGAACTGGTTGTGTATGAAGCCCACCTGCACACAGAAGGAGATTCTGCCATCTCAGGTCTTCTGGTTCTGGGAATGCAGAGCAGAGCAGACCAGAACCAGAACCAGAACCAAACATGGAGAAACAGCATTCAGCTTCTATGCTCCACAACTCTGGAACAAACTTTCAGGAAACTGTAAAACAGCTGAAACACTGAGTTAGTTTACGTCAAGGCTAAAAATCCAGAGTTGCCTTTGACTAGCAGCAAACGGAACATTGACCAAATGTAATGTGAAGGTGACTGTATGATGCTTTTATAATGTAAGGCACTTTGAACTGCCTGGTTGCTGAACATGTGCTATACAAATAAACTTGAACTGACAATAAAGACGGGTGTTGGATTGCTCTTAAAACCAGAACAATGTTTTTACAACATTACAGTGCATTGTAGAAGTAACTCAATAACTCAATACTCTACACACAATATAACCTTTACATTTTCCTGCACTGAAAGTAGGTTAATTGTTTAGTGATGCTTATTTATTAGTATGACTCCTATACGTGGCAGCAGAGGAGAACTTATCACTTGATCCCTTTCAAGAAATCAGTCATGAGAATGAATCAAGTACCAAGACAAATGTGTAAATATCTTTTAAAAACTTTACACAGAAAGTGAAATCTTTAAATCTTGTTTTCTTGGTTCACACTACGTACATCAGTCATTCAGTCATTCACACGTTCACAAACCAGTGGCTGATGGAAACAAAGAAAAACAAAGACAAAAAACCCCAGAATACTATTCAAGAATTTAAAAGATGACAAGAAAATTCAATTTCTTAGTTAAAAATATAGTTTTGTACTTATAAGACTTAAAAGTAATTCACAAAGCAATGACTTACATTTTGTTTTAGCTTTACATCATGTTATAATGTTATTCTGTCATCTAAAACATAAAGTGTTGCTTTGATTCTTTCATACATGTTTGAGAAATCCTTCTACTGATGACATTCTGTAGGCGGAGTTGTCAGAAAGAGCAGGAGATTCTTAAAGAGACAGAGCCCCAATTTCAAGGCTTTAAATTGCTAGTTATATTTGATACTCATATATATATATATATATATATATATATATATATATATATATATATATATATATATATATATATATATATATATGGAACTCAGTCCAGCAATAGCATCAGCAATCAGGTCAGTTCACTGACATGATTTGTTCCATGTCATGGTTCTGATTAATGGTTCTGGACTTTTCCTTTGTGGATTTTTCTTATCAGAACCTTCTTTGATGTGGAACGCAGTGATTCCGAGTTACTTACTCACGCATCTCCACACAAATACTGCAGAGTAGAAGTGATGTTAGTGCAACATGTATCTGTTTAGCAAATCTCCTGTTTTGTTTGTCAGTGAACCACAGGAACGTCTCCGTGTTTGTTTGTCTATTCAAAGCTGCTCTCAACATTTGAGACCTGCTGAAAAAGAATTACAGCATAAATCACAGTTTATGATCAAACTTTATTTGATCATAAAGTTTAAGAACAGAAATCTAATTTTTTTTTAGCAAAATAATTCCACTGGTCAACAGCCAAAGAATGTTTTTCAACTGTTTTATGGTCATGTTGATGAGCTGAATCCAAAAATCACCTTGGTTTTGCTCAATCAGATCAACTCTCTGAACTATGGAGCAACATGAGCATCAAAATGCACGACTTGTTCTGACATCTGGATCAGTTTGCTGAGAATCTGGATCAATGAGTGAAGAGCAGGAGGAGAGATTCCATCAGGAGAGAGAAGAGACGGAGAATTTTACACAATGACACAATGTTCACTTTACATGAACATGATGTAGAACTTGGTGAAACTTTAATCAATCAATCAAATTTTATTTGTATAGCTCATTTCAGCAGCAAGGAGCAGCAATCATAACAAACACAAAAACAAAGTCATGCAAGATAGAATCAATAATCAAAACACAACATTAAGTCAAGTTTCATCATTAAATTCTTAATTGATTATGTTTCAAGTACAATTCTAAACAGGTGGGTTTTTAGTTGAGATTTAAAGAAGTCAGTGTTTCAGCTGTTTTACAGTTTTCTGGAAGTTTGTTCCAAATTTGTGCTCAAGACTATCCAGACTATTTTCATGTGTCACTCCATGATGGTGGAAAGCCCTGCAAATTGACATTACTCAAAGAGAAAACAGTTACAGTGACTTCTCCCTGCTGCTCCAGCACTAAGTAAGTATCGACATATTTACGGTCTGGAGATGATCTCATTTCACTTCTGTGTGTGAAGGTCAGAAGTTCAGGAATGGTTTTTACTGTTGATCTGAGTCAGGATTAAAAAGAAATGTTTTTTTGCATGTTGAATCTAACCATATAAGCAATGTGAGCTGACATGGTTAGACATAAAGTCACTGTGACAAATGAATCCAGGAAAAAATTTTTTTTTTTTAAATCCATATAAAATGTGACAAAATGAGCAGCGTGTGGTTTTATCAAACAAAACTTTCACAACTGCTAGTAAATGTTTTGGTTTGTTAGTGAGATTAGAAACGATTGTGCTGTGAAAAGTCTTTTAATGTATTAAAGACTTTTTATATAATATATTAGTAGACTTTTAATATATTAAAAGTATTTAGAAGCCGTTCTAACTGGATTTCTTCGGTTTCACCTTTTTGTCCATTCAGTTCTGAACATTGTGGAAATAATAAGTTGCTTTATTCTAGTCTGAACAGTCACACTATCCTCTCCAACCTGGAGCCAGTTTGTGTTCCTTGTCCTAAAGTTGAGCTTAAACTGTGCCGTATGTTACTGTTACTACTGATTCTTGGTTTCAAAGCAAGAATTAGTGCTTGGAAACTTACTTGAATCTGCAGATTAAGTCTCTTCGTTGTTAAATATTTTTACACCAGCTGAGTATCTGAAGGTCCAGCTTTTGTTTTTCACTCCGTCCTTCTGTTGACATGAACCTTCTCATCTGGACAGTCCCACCGCTCCACCAGCAGCCTTCACTGTCAACAGCCTGGACTCTTATGGGAGCTTGTGTTTATTAGGTAGTCTGATTTAGACCTGAACTGAACACAGAATAAAGGAAATAGTAAAATAAGAACAGCTCTTGTTCCTTTCAGTTTTTCTTTCATTTGTTTGCTACTATTTAAATTGAAGAAAATGTTAAGTCTGGTGATATCAATAAAACACCGAATAACCAAAACATCCCTGTTAAATATTAAATTCTTTGACAAGAAATGTTTATAATTAAGCTTTAATTTTGCTTTATCGGGAAAAAAATACTGTGACGTTATTGTGGGTAAGTAGCAAACCGTTTACTGTTTTGCTCTTGCTTCTTTTTTTGCATTTTGTTTTTTGCAAGTTGCAGGCAGAAAGATGCAAATAGGAACTCAGGGAAAATGGCAGGCAGGGAGGCGACTTCAGCCTGCTGGATAACATATAGGTGGATTACTCTGAATATTCAGCAAGGGCAGAGTTTTAAAAGCTCTGTGTTGTCTGACGGGAAATTAATATTACTTGAGGTCCAGCTGAGCAAGTGTCTTCCTGCTTCAGCACCTCAAAGTAAGTCAGTAAGTACAGATGGATTTAATTTTTGGGACTAATCCATTTTACCTCCTGGCTTGTAAATGCTTTTTTTAAGCCTATTTGTCTTTTCTTCTCTTGCATTTTCAACTATTTGGTGTATTTTAACCGATTTGATGTGCTGATGTATTGATTTATTTTATTTTTTTAAAGTCAGGTTTGTCTGTATATCACACAACGGAAACCAGGCAGTTCAAAGAGCTCGTGATTTAAAGGAACTCAGTGTTTCAACATTTTTGCAGTTTTGTGGAGTTTGTTATAAATTACAGGAGTGTGAAAACTAAATACTGATTCTCCATGTTTGATCTGACTGCTGGGATCCATATAATTTACAACTAAGGAATCATTTATATTCATCCAGTTATAATCAGTTTTGTTTAATGCAGCCATTTTTATGACTTAATTGTTTGAAGTCTAACAATGATAATAACATAATGATATTATCTGTAATATTAATCTGGACATTTTGTTGGCTAGAAAATAACATGTATCTGGGTCTTGTTTTTTAATCAATCCATCTCTGAGGAAACTGGTTCAAATTCATATTTGCAAAATGAAAACTAATTTCAAGCTGAGTGTATGAAAACATCTGATAAGAAGGTTTAACCTGAAGCAGCTGCAGCATCAAAATGTGAAGCTTGACTTGGTTCTATTCATCTGGACTGAACCAAAGTCTAAATCTGTAGAATATTTCATCAGCTGTGTGAAGTGTTAACCTCTCTTCAGATTGTGAAGGTCCTATTCAAATGCATGTTCAATGAAACTCACTTATGTTGTCACAGGTATCTTTGGTAAAAACATGACAAGGAAGACATGTGTCTGCGTCTTCCTGCTGCTCATCTTCCACTACATCTGTGGTCTAAGAGAGTGGAAAGTTATACACCATGGTGAATCAAAGAGTTGGGGAGAAGCCCAGTCCAGCTGCAGGGAGAAGCACCTTGATCTGGTCACAGTCAGAAATGAAGACGAAAATCTGGCATTGGCTCCATACAATGGCTGGATTGGATTGTACCAAGACAAGGATGGAAGCCCATGGAAATGGTCCTTTAGAGACGAAAGGCCCACGTTTTTCAAATGGAGGACTTCAGGTGAGTCAGTAACTGAGGAAAATATCTACGTTTTGTAAACATTTTACCTCAGTTCATTTCAAATTTGCTTTGGAGATTACATTTTTCTTAATTACACCTACCACTACAAATACTTGCTGTTTGATGAACAAATGTAAAACTTTATTGTGGTTTTGTAAATATTCCCTCGTTTGGAAATTGATACCTACGACACATTTTTTTTAAAAGTGAGGACAGGCAACAAAACATCAGGAAAGTTGAGGAACACTCAAAAGAACATGTGTGTGGAGCATTCCACAGGTGAACAGCTTCTTTGGAAACAGGTGTGTGTCATGATTAGTTATAAAGGGAGAATCCCCGAAGGGCTCAGTCGTTCACAAGCAAGGATTAGGCAAAGTTCACTGCTTGGTGAACAACTGTGTGAGCAAATAGTCCAACAAATTATGAACAATGTTTCTCTATGTACAATTGGAAGGAATTTGTCTACAGTCTGTAATATCATCAACGGACTCAGAGAATATGGAGAGATCTGTGCGAGTAAGCAACAAGGCAGCAAGGCAGCAAGGCAGCAAGGCAGCAACCAACACTGAATGCCGGCCAGCATTTGTCCCTCAGGCAGTACTACCTTAAAATCCAAAATCATTCTGAAGACTTCAGAAAACCGTTGTCAGTCAAGACAGTTCAGCACTACATCTACAAGTTAAAACTCTGCCATGCAAAGCAAAAGCAATATTTCAAAAACATCCAGAAAGGCCACTGGCCTCTCTCTGCTACTCTGAGACAGACCGATGCAAAGTGGAAAAGTGTCCTGTGGTCCAAATTTCGAATTGTTTTTGAAAATCATGGGCGTTGTGTCCTCTGGAGCAAAGACGGAAAGGACAGTCCGGATTGTAATCAACACATAGCGCAAAGCCCAGCATCTTTTTTTTTTTCTTTTGAGGAATATTTTTGGCACTATGTTTCTTTATTTGACAATTATCTGACAGTAACCTAGAATATTTTTCTGTCCCTCAAAGCATGGGTATCTTGAACATCTGTGAAGGTGCTGAAAGGTACATAGAGGTTTTCCAGCAACACATGCTGCCATCACAGCAGCTACTTTTTCAGGGTCGCCCCTGCTTAGTCCACTAGTCTGTCTTTTGTTCCCAAAGCCAAAACCAAAAGAAAAAATATGACATCCCTTTGATGTTTGAATTTAATCAATGTTGTCCTCTTTGACTGCCGATGATCAAACACCCATCCATCCATTATCTAAACACTCGAATCCTCGCAGGGTCGTGAAAGGGCCTGGTGCCCATCATGATCAAACACCAAGAGATTTTAATTTGCAAACAAATGTATCATCTTGATATGATAACTTACGTTAACAATACAATTTGTTTCGCAGAATTTTAATTATTTTACTTTTTCTCCTAGCACACGATCCAAACCAAAACTGCGGCTATATAAGGTCTTTGACCAACAAGTGGGAGGACGACTTGTGTAGTTTTAAACGCTCCTACATATGTTATGAAGAGACACTGGTTCTGGTGAAGGAAAACAAAACCTGGGACGAGGCATTAGAGCGATGCAGGTCTCTGAGCGGAGCACAAAGCTACGACCTGGCAACCCTCGTCACCAATGACGACCACGACTTCGCACGAGAGAAAGCTCAAACCGCTACCACTGAGGAGGTGGGCTGCTGTTTACTCTGTAAACATTTGGATTGTACCAAGACAAGGACTGACTCACCCTGTGTTTTTGTGTTGACCTCTCTGCTGCATGTTGGTAGGTGTGGACGGGCCTGCGTTACCTTGGTGATGAGTGGTTCTGGGTGGGTGGAGAACCAGTGCAGTACCAGGATATTCCAAGCTGCCCGGCTGAGAGGTGTGGAGTCCTGGAGAAGAACGGCGACTCATCCTTCGGCATCAGAGACTGCAATGAGAGGAGGAACTTCTTCTGTTACATAAAACCTTAAATCCCGTAGAAAATCTATCTGATGAAAAGAGGCTCTTCATTCATTAACTTAAACTAGCTGGATGGATGGATGGCAAGAATAAGCCATGTTAGAAGCTTTCTATTCAAAGAACTCTAGTTGCTGTATTAATGTATACATATATATGTTAGAAACACTAGAATCTTTGCAGCCGTTTGATGGTTAAAATCTATATTTTCATAGGAGCTTCCTCAGTTACAAAAATCCTGAAAACCCCTGAAAGCCTGATGACGTCATCTCCTCTTACTGTTTTTATGAAAAATACTCACCTATTAGGAATTAAATCATTACTTCTTAGGGTCTTTATTTAAAGAGCACTTTGAGTTGCAGATGAACAAAAATTCCAAATAAATGAATGAAAAAAGATCTGTACTTTTTGAAAAATCTCCTATTATCAGTTCATTACTTATTTATTGTGTGGCAGTTTAAGGATTACTGGATAACACCAGTAAACCTTTAAGCTTTTTTCTCAATACGAGGAACTCCTGAGTAATAATAGTCTTCAGTCATTCATGAAAACATCTAGTTTAAAGAAATGATGTTTTGCATTATGTATAAATACTTCATTGACTTATGTATTAGGTTTTTGTGTTTATGTCTGATGTATTCATATGCTAATGCTGTTGTGCATTTTGAATTGAAGAATCTGAACTTTTTTTAAATTACAGGATTAATGATTTAGTTTAACTGACGTCAAACTTAAAGCTTGTTTCTCTGTGAAGTTCCTGCCGACGCCGTCGGGCGGCTCCTCACCTGCCTCGTCCTTGTCTCCTCACCTGCCTCGTCCTTGTCTCCTCACCTGCCTCGTCTCCTCACCTGCCTCGTCTCCTCACCTGCCTCGTCTCCTCACCTGCCTCGTCTCCTCACCTGCCTCGTCTCCTCACCTGTCTTGTCTCCTCACCTGCCTCGTCTCCTCACCTGTCTCGTCTCCTCACCTGCCTCGTCTCCTCACCTGCCTCGTCTCCTCACCTGCCTTGTTTCTGCCCTTTCTGCTTTAGAAAGACAAACGATGTCATTCTCTGTTTTGAATGTGGTGCTGTAAAACGAGGGAACATTCAAATACATCTACGACTCACTAATATCCAAACGACTTAATTTGATAAACAGATGTGCCGTCAATCAAGCCCGTCGTCCTTTTTCCTCGTGATGTTTGTGTCTCTGCTTTTTGAGAGGAAAAGCAAAACGCGGCCAGTGCTGACGTACCTAAAAGATGCACCGAGGGAACAAAAGGGAAAAACTCTACAGAGACTTTTAAATCTAAAATTAATGAACTCTATTCATGCAAAAAAAAAAAGCAGAACCACTATCCTGAACCAAGAGGTACCAGAAAGAGTCACGTTTCTTGATAAGAATCAATCAAGAAATCAATACAGTCTCATAGAGGAATTTGCTGTTTATTGGATCAGACACCTTATGGACCTCTGCAACAGGGATTTGTGTGTAGGATGGCATTAATATTAACTTAAAAACATACACAAATAATTTCCCAAAGTGTCTTATTTTAGACAGTTCCATTTTCCACTACATGCACAATAAATAAACAAGTCCTAGTTTAACATTTGTAATGAAATTTATTTATTAACTTGATACTGTCTAAAGTGGCAAACTTTACAAATTTAAGCGCAGGCATTTTCCTACATTACATATAATTTAAAGCTAGCAACCGTTCTTGAATGCCTGGACGTCCCGACTATAAAGTAGCTGTAGATCTTTCCTGCTCTGTTTTGCAGCAGGAAAAGATGGTGACTGTCGAGGGGTTGATTGCCCGACCATGTCAGGCCCAATACACCACCCTGGTTCAGACAGCATGGAGGACAGGAACATAGATACAAACTGTTGTATGGAGGAGAGGAGATAAGGTCTGGGGAGAAGGCAATGAAAGCCAGAATAGTGTCAAGCAAAATGACCAACATACAGCTTGCAGCTGTTGATCAAATGGGAGTAACTACAGGCATTTCATGACTGTCTGGTCATTAAGGGAGAAGGTCTCATCGTCCCACCTGCTGCCATATTTTTGTAAGTGTGACATGCGGTTCTGTTTGAAGATTTGAGAAGTGCCTGTTGTCAAAGATGAAGCTTTGTTGTGAAAGGTACAATCTTTAAGACTCTCAATTATTACATTACACACTAGTTATAGTGTGGTCTATTAAGCTTTGCAATGTTTTGTATAAATAGTTCAGTTTTGCAAGTTTTATAGAAATGAATATGTCTAATGTGAACATTGCGTTCTGTTGTTGACAAGGATCTTATCCAAAGGCTTGTGGATTGTTCAGTGTTCATGTCGTTGGCTTGTAGAAAATACACTGTCGATTCCCACATATTGATGAGGGAATTTTGATTCCCTCATCAAAAATATGTCAGGAGTGTTGCCTTGATTCATGCATGGATGTTTAGGAAATCCTAAACCACTGAGCTGTGCAAAACACCAGGGTGGGCCTAGACCCGCCTTCAGATGCAACTCCACCTCAGAGCTTCGGCCTCACAGAGCAGCCTTCCTCCACTCAGCTCCTTCAGACTAGCCAGCAGCAATTAGCAAACACCTGAACTGAAAATCTGCTGAGCTCATTATAGAAGCTACTTCTCAGAGCATCGCAGGTGAAAATGTTGTTAAAGGGTTAAAAGAGGAGCCGTGTTGTGATGACTTCCTGAAGGCGGAGTTTCAGAAAGAGCAGGAGATTTTTAGACAGACAGAAGCCCAATTTCAAGTAATATTTCTTAAGTCATATGTGATAAACAGCATTTTTAGAACAACAGAAGGTAACAGTGCTATAAAACGACACTATGTGGTTAGAAAACACATAATACTGCCCCTTTAATAAAGAACTTATTTAATATTTTTCCATGCCTGTAACAGGTCCCCACCAGCAACAACAACAAGAAAAAGAAACACAAGTTAGATCAACAAAAAATAAAGAATCTGTGGGAAAAGACAGAAGCCTGTTGTTGTTGCGGAAACAGACAACATAGACAAAGCCCGTGATTCAGTTATCCTTTTAATATAAAACATAATAAAGAGTATGAGGCCACACTGAAGATGCAGTTCAGTTCAAAATCACACTCCATGAATGGGCTTGCAGCTGTTGGCAGAAATAAAACAAAAGTTTGACATGTAGCCTATGACTGGCTTCTGTTCACGCTGTAAAACAAGAGCACACAGCTGGAGCCAACATGAACCACTGAAGGAAACCAAGCTGGACATGACACTCCGCCCTCAGGTCCAGAACCTCTGAAGCCTTCACCTTCTAGCTTTTTAACAAGAAAGAGCACAAGGAGAGGTAACATGTTTCTACACTTTTTCTCGACAGTAACTATGTTGATGTTTGTGGCAGAGCAAGCAGCCCAGGGCAACGGGATGGAGTGGATGATGGACAGAGGACTGCTCAGCTCTGGATTGTCCCACCTAAGCAGGACGGAGCTCTCCTTCACATGCAGTATGGGGGGAGGAGGGCTCAATCTGCCTGTGAGTGGATAATTTACAAAATACATGAGAGGAGTATTAACAAGGTTTTCAGTGTTGTGCACTTGGTCATGCAGTGCCTTCAACATCATCCGCCACAGGACATACAGCAACGTTTGCTGCTGAGACGCCGGGCAGTTCTTCGGTTGCAGTCTCTAACAAGCGGGGGTCTCATGAGAGATGCCACCTGTCCCTTTGCTGTACTGGGGCGGGGGGTCGGCACTGGCTGGAGGAGGGAACAGGGGGCCTGTGTCCTGTCGGTTGGTGAAGAACGTCGTCGTCGTCGGTTTGGGCTCGGTGGGCTTCTTTGGTGACGGGGCAGGACCTCCTTCAGTCCTCCACTTCTCTGTCGCTCACACCTGATGGGAGTTGACATCCGATATGGAATCTGCAGGCCAAACATAGATGAGGACAGATGCTTGTTTACTGAATGGGGTCTTACTGTGCTTCCCTGAACAAGCTAGGATAGTTCTATAGGCTACAACGGGGGGTTTTTCAAAACACCTGAGGGTTCAGAAAGTTGGAGGGAACATGAGAAAGAAAATGGAAATATAAAAAAAAAAGTGCCAAGTACCATGCCAAGCAGAAGCACTCGCACCCATCTCTCTTCTGCACGTCGCCTAGTTCTCATAGTTTCGGACCTTACATGTGTAAATGAACAATGAGATCTACAATATTTGGACTGTAATAATAAGATGCACAGAGTTGTGTTTTATTTCATGTACCTTTATTAGCAGAAACACAACACACTCCCTCCACAAGCTCTTTGGCCTCCACAGCCAGCTGGACGGCAGGGTCAGGAAGGGGTGACAGGGTGTCAGGACTGTCAGTGGCTGGAGACGACCTGTTGCTCCTGAAACACACAACAACAGAGAAAGAGGTTGGTTACGGTGGGACATTTACATGAGACTGTAGGGTGACCTGAACGTAGCATTCGGCGTCTCTTACCCATCATCCCCTCCAAACAGGCTGGGCTTAGTCAGCACCTTGTGCACGTTCTGTTGAGAGAGATAATGGAGCTCATGACTGAGGGAGCCTAACGGAATGGAACCAGAACAAACAGAATTATAACTTGCTTTGTTATACAAACTGGATCTTTAACACTGGATCCTCTAGGAATCATGAACAGTCTCACTACAGACATTCTTTATAAGACTTTGTTCAGTTCTCAAAGCACAGCAGCTTCCTATACCACTGGTGTCCACTTGGGGGCAGGCTGGCTCCATTAATATATGAGGAGGCGGCCTGACAGTAAAAATGGCTAAGACTCTGTTCTGTCTGCTGCTCGTCTCTTTACTGTACTACCTGGCAGTGACAGCAGCAGTCATGTGATCAGTTTATACTCAATGGTTGCCATGTTGGCGATCAGGCCTGACAGCAGCTCTACCTGAGCGAAGCCCAGCAGCTTCTTGTTGGAGATCTCCAGGTGTTTTCTGCTCAGCTCCGACTTCCTCAGCTGGGAGTCGATGGAGGTCAGCTTCCTGTTGAGCTCGACCACTTCCTCCTGACAAACGCAACACACACTCTGTTAACTCGGAGCATTTTAGAAGCGCTTAATGACACAGAGACTCACAAAACGATGGGACGTTAGTCCAAAATGGCGAACGTCTTTCACATTCATTGATGTCATGTTGAAATGCCACCTGCCTGATTTTATTGCACCAGTTGTTGCCAAATCAAGTTAACATGCTGAATAAAAACACCATCTCTCCTCCCACACAGTTCACTGTTAATGCTTTGGCACCGCTACAAACATATTTTGTGCACTTTTTGACAAATCTGTATCGTTTTAACACTCTTGAACATCAGGATAATCATGTCTATGGAAAAAGAAAATATAAGCACAACCCTGAGTCCTGATTTCAGTCGTTCAGTTCAACCTCTGCAGCTACTGGCAGGTGTCTGTCGCTATCTACAGTGGAGGGGTCTTTCCTCCATGGAACTGACAGTTTCCATTGTCAGTCTGCGCTTCATCATCAGGACCATCTTCCTGATGTATTCTTGGAGCTTCAACATTTTATCTTTTAATGGTGGCTGTGATGCACACTAAACCTCTGCCTTGTTCTGTGCACTTTATGTACAGCCTGTGGATACTGGACATGGGATGGATTTCTCCAATCCACCAAATCCAGACCCAGGAGATAAAACATTTGAATGCCATGGCAACGGGGATCCAGGACACTAGGTGAGATACAGACTGCTTTGTCAAAAAAAAAAAAAAGAAAAAAGATTAACACCTGTATTTAATTGAGAACATTGGTATGAGCCTTCTGTTGGATAATTACTCAAAATGAACATCCATCCATCCATCCATCCATCCATCCATCTTCTTCCGCTTATCCGAGGTCGGGTCGCGGGGGTAGCAGCTTCAGAAGGGAGGCCCAGACTTCCCTCTCCCCAGCCACTTCTTCTAGCTCCTCCGGGGGAATCCCGAGGCGTTCCCAGGCCAGCCGAGAGACATAATCTGTCCAGCGTGTTCTGGGTCTTCCTCGGGGCCTCCTCCCGGTGGGACGTGCCCGGAACACCTCACCAGGGAGGCGTCCAGGAGGCATCCTGACCAGATGCCCAAGCCACCTCAACTGGCTCCTCTCGATGTGAAGGAGCAGCGGCTCTACTCTGAGTCCCTCCCGGATGACTGAGCTTCTCACCCTATCTCTAAAGGAGAGCCCAGCCACCCTACGGAGAAAACCCATTTCGGCCGCTTGTATCCGCGATCTCGTTCTTTCGGTCATGACCCAAAGCTCATGACCATAGATGAGGGTGGGAACGTAGATCGACCGGTAAATCGAGAGCTTCGCTTTTTGGCTCAGCTCTCTCTTCACCACGACGGACCGGTACAGTGCCCGCTTGACAGCAGACGCTGCGCCAATCCGCCTGTCGATCCCCCGCTCCCTTCTTCCCCCATTCGTGAACAAGATCCCGAGATACTTAAACTCCTCCACTTGGGGCAGGACACCCCCCCTGACCCGGAGAAGGCACTCTACCCTTTTACGGCTCAAGACCATGGCCTCGGATTTGGAGGCACTGATCCCCATCCCGGCCGCTTCACACTCGGCTGCGAACCGCTCCAGCGAGAGCTGCAGATCACGATCTGATGAAGCCAAAAGGACCACATCGTCTGCGAAAAGCAGAGATGAGATCCTAAGGCCACCAAATCAGATCCCCTCAACACCTTGGCTGCGCCTAGAAATTCTGTCCATGAAAGTGATGAACAGAATCGGTGACAAAGGGCAGCCCTGGTGGAGTCCAACTCTCACCGGAAACGAGCCCGACTTACTGCCGGCAATGCGGACCAGACTCTGACACCGGTCATACAGGGACCTGACAGCCCGTATCAAAGGGCCCGGTACCCCATACTCCCGGAGAACCCCCCACAGGGCTCCCCGAGGGACACGGTCGAACGCCTTCTCCAAGTCCACAAAACACATGTAGACTGGTTGGGCGAACTCCCATGCACCCTCCAGGACCCTGCTGAGGGTGTAGAGCTGGTCCAGTGTTCCACGACCAGGACGAAAACCACACTGCTCTTCCTGAATCCGAGGTTCGACTATCCGACGGACCCTCCTCTCCAGGACCCCTGAATAGACCTTGCCAGGGAGGCTTAAGAGTGTGACCCCTCTATAATTGGAGCACACCCTCCGGTCCCCCTTTTTGAACAGGGGGACCACCACCCCAGTCTGCCAATCCAGGGGAACTGCCCCCGATGTCCATGCGATATTGCAGAGTCGCGTCAACCAACACAACCCTACAACATACAGAGCCTTAAGGAACTCCGGGCGGATCTCATCCACCCCCGGGGCCCTGCCACCGAGGAGCTTTTCAACCACCTCGGCGACCTCGCCCCCAGAGATTGGAGAGCCCAACCCAGAGTCCCCAGGCTCCGCTTCCTCAGTGGAAGGCATGTTGGTGGGATTGAGGAGGTCTTCGAAGTACTCTGCCCACCGGCCCACAACGTCCCGAGTAGAGGTCAGCAGCACACCATCCCCACTATAAACAGTGTTGGTGCTGCACCGCTTC
Organism: Xiphophorus couchianus; assembly: GCF_001444195.1. NCBI lineage: Eukaryota > Metazoa > Chordata > Actinopteri > Cyprinodontiformes > Poeciliidae > Xiphophorus > Xiphophorus couchianus. The sequence goes on along the minus strand of NC_040234.1, from coordinate 26,445,553 downwards.
CCCCCCCCCCGAGACGCCGGATGGTGGACCAGAATCGCCTCGAAGCCGTGCGGAAGTCTTTCTCCATGGCCTCTTCAAACTCCTCCCACGCCCGAGTTTTTGCCTCAGCAACCGCCCGAGCCGCATGCCGCTTCGCCCGCCGGTACCCATCAGCTGCTTCCGGAGTCCCACAGGCCAAAAAGGCCCGATAGGACTCCTTCTTCAGCCTGACGGCATCCCTCACCGAAGGTGTCCACCAACGGGTTCGAGGGTTGCCGCCGCGACAGGCACCGACAACCTTGCGGCCACAGCTCCGATCGGCCGCCTCGACAATGGAGGCACGGAACACGGTCCACTCAGACTCCATGTCCCCCACCTCCCCCGGGACGTGTTCGAAGTTTTGCCGGAGATGGGAGTTAAAGCTCCGTCTCACAGGGGATTCCGCCAGACGTTCCCAGCAGACCCTCACAACACGTTTGGGCCTGCCAGGTCTGACCGGCTTTCGCCCCCGCCACCGGAGCCAACTCACCACCAGGTAGTGGTCAGTGGACAGCTCCGCACCTCTCTTCACCCGAGTGTCCAAGACATACGGCCGCAGATCCGATGAAACGATGACAAAGTCGATCATCGAACTGCGGCCTAGGGTGTCCTGGTGCCAAGTGCACATATGGACACCCTTATGCTTGAACATGGTGTTCGTTATGGACAATCCATGGCGAGCACAGAAGTCCAGCAACAAAATGAACAGCTTCTCATTTCTTAAACAACTGTGAGGAAATGCATCCTGTGGAAGTGGAAGAAATCTCAGTATGTTTAATTAGAGTGCATCAATCACAGAGAACATCTAAGGAGATTGCAGAAACTACTAAAACTGGGTTGAGAACTTTCCAACCCGTTCTTAAAAACTGAATGGATTGTGGGAAACCATTGTCTTTGAGTCAGAAATGTGGTTGGAATAAAACCTGATCACTGAACCGTTTGGCGACATCAAATAGAAGAAAAAACAACAGTAGGAGCATTTCCACATCACAACATGTAGAGAACTCAACTGACTGGGACTGAACAGCTGAAGATACTGAATGACCTGATTATCCCATCAGTGGACAGTTTCTTCCCCGGATCCTTTGCTGTTCAACATTCCCATCATCAGAAAGAGATCTTGGTGGAAAATGAATGCAACACTGGATGTAAATAAACCTTGTCATATCCCAAATGCTGATCAAAACAATGTGTGCTATAATCAAAGTTAAAGGCTGTCCAACAAAATATGAGACTTTGACTTTTGTCTATTTGGTGGCAACTATTCTTTTTGGCTACACAGTGTATATGTGCACATAGAAATAAAATTTCTATGTGCTTATTTTTTATTTTGTCATCAGGTGTTATTTTTTCTATTCTATATTTTTGGGTCACCTTTTCTATTTTATTAATCAGACACTTCTGAGAATCGGCTGGTTTTTCTCCTTCCTCCCAACAGTAAGGGACTGTACATCGAGTATTTGGACTCACTTTAGCGCCTGCTCCACAGGCTTGCCTCTTGGCGGCCAGCTGGTTCTTCAGGTCTCTGATCTCGGCCTCCAGCAGCTGGATGACTTCCTCGTAGTCCTGCTCAGCGCTGGTGGCCTGCCGCTGCTCCGCCTCGGCCTCGGCAGCCTGCAGGCGACTCTTGAGGCGGGTGTTCTCCTCCACAGTCAGGCAGGCTTTCTGCACAGATTAAAACAATGTGTTGCAGTTACAGTTTTCATGTTCTGATGTATCGGCGGTAACTAGTTAGAAATTACACTCTGTAGCATGTTTAACAAATAACTGCTCGAGCATGCTATCAGCTTCAAACACGGGAGATGCAGCGTCTTCTTACCTCAGATGTCTTCTGCAGCTCCTCCTCCAGGCTTTTTTTGCTCTGTTCTGTGTCTTTCAGAATCACCTGGGAAAGACAAACAGCAAATCAGTCCAATCATGTTCTTTCCTTCATGAAGCAGGAGTTTATAAAAAAAGTTTCGCTTTCTTTGCTGAACAGAAACAAAACTGAAATTATTATCTGTAGTCCTAAAGAACAATGATCCAGAGTCAACACACAGCTTCAGTTATTACAACTGGAAACTAGCAAGACGCTGACCTGAACCTTCAGAGCCACATAAAGACATTTACAAAGTCGCCCCTCTGTCACCTGCACAACTTTTCCAGGATTAGAGGACTAATGTCTCAGTAAGATCTAGAGAAACTCATTCAGGCGTTTATTTAGTCGCATTAATTACTGCAGCAGCATCTTCACAGGTCTGACTGTAAAAATCAACCCTTCAGCTGCAGCTGATCCAGAACGCTGCTGCTGGTGTTCTGACTAAAACCAGGAAGCCAGAGAACATCACCCAGTTTTACAGTTCTTCACTGAAAGAAATAGACTTTAAGATACTGTTAGTTATTAAACCCTGAAAGGCTTAAAACCACAATATATTAAAGATCTGCTGCTGCTGTGAGAGAAGCACCACTAATGTGGAACAAACTTCCAGGAAACTGCAAATTAGCTGAAACACTGAGTTCCGTTAAATCTAGTCTAAAGCCCAGCTGTTTGGAGCAGCTTTTGATTAGTAGTAGATGGAATCCTGGTGAATATATTTGATGTGTAATGATGATTTTGATGATGGCATTTGACAAAATGTAATGTTTATTGCCTGTTTCGCAACCGGTGACTTAAAGATGTTGAACTGCCTTGTTGCTGAAATGTGCTACACAAATAGACTTGAACTCCAGGGATGATAGATTTCTCTTCCTTCAAATCAAGTAAATTCCCAGTTCAAAATGTTAGTTTTTCTCAGATGGAGCTCAATTACAGAAAAACAAAACCTTTTCACAACACGTTTCAATGGGGTTTTGGGTCGTAGTCCAACACAAAGTAATGCAGGGGTTCTAAAGCTCGGTTCTGATGGGCCACCTGTTTCACATTACCTCCTCAGCACACTATCAGGTGAAGTTAAACACATTCTTTTAGGTCAGGTGTGTGTTAGCAGGGAAACACCTAAAACATTCAGGGTGATCCTAAAGAATCTGTGATTTTTATGTTTGTTTTTTTGGTAAAAACAGTGGCTTCTCTACCTAGCAACTGTGGGCCATAGAAAATCCCTATAGAATACACAAAAGTCTGTGGTTATAATTTGACAAAACAAGACAAAAGCTTGGGGTGTGTGTGTACTGAACTGATTAACTCTTTACTGTTGCTAAGCAGCGCAGCTGGTGATAGATCATATGCTTCTATCAAAGGAACATTGGCAATATGAAGTTGGGTTTGCAGAGAAATCAAGTTCACCTTGAGTTGCTTCATTTGGGTCTGCAGTTGCTTCACCTCGGTCTGGAACTGCTCCATCTCCTCACTGCTGTAGCTGCACTCTGATTCATAAGTCTGCAGATGCACACACAGTCAAGCATACACAGCATGAGACAGTTCTTTGCATATGTGTTTAACAGTGACTTAGTGTGTGTTCTCTAGACTTTAACACAAGGATCTTCCAAGTCCAGGCCTCAAGAGCCAGAGTCCCAGCTGATAGTCCGGTACTCGCTTCAATTGTGGACCAAAGTTGCAACATTTGTTCCATTTCACACGGCACTGCGTCAAACCAACCAAACCCTTATGAAAACCTGTTCATAAGTTCTTGGGGCGCTGCACCAAGAACTATGGAAGACAACGACATGAAAACCTCTGAAGAAGACACGGAGTACAACTTCCTTCTTCACCAAATGCTAACAAAAATGGAGAGGTGTCAGGTTTTTAGAAGTTGGAGGATTTCTCTTTTGTTATTTGCAAAGATCTCGAGCCATTCCCCACTAGAGCTAAACTGTGATGGTTTTTTTTTGGTTGTATTTACCCAAGATGCACTGTGACATAGTCCGGAGTGGTCCATGGTCCATTTGGTGTTCACATATGCATTCAACCACACCAGAATTCACTTCAACCGAATCGGAGTTTCCTTATTTGGTCTGCATCAGAGTTGAATAATTCATTCTCGCCTCACAAACGAATCGGACGTCTGGACAAACAAGCAGGAGTCGAAGCGAACTAAACAGGGTTGGTTTGATGCGACCTTGATGCGTTTCTGCTTCAACACACTTGAGCCAAATAATGAAGTTATTAGCAGAACCCTTGAGAACTTGAGACATTAATGGTCCAGCTTATTACCCATAGCCTTGGGTTGCTGCTGGTCTGAAAGACTCTTCAGAGAAACTTACCGGTGAATGAAACGCCGATGTGTCCATCAAACTGGCTGCTTCATGGTAGGAGAAGGTGAAGGGGCCCGATCCTAACCCCAAGTCCTCCAGGTCCTCCTGGAAGGTGTTCCGACAAGCTTCCACAAAATCTGAGACCGAAAAGATAAAAAGCATTGCTGCTGAAAACACAGAGAGAGCAAGAGAACAGGGAGAAATTTGAACATGCATTTACATTCTGTTTCACACGTTCATCTCCTGTGTTCTGACACGTGTCCGAACTTTAGCTTCAGAAGAAACGTTAAATAGCTTAACATCAGAAATATTCTGTATCTCATGAACTGCATTGTACTTTTCATAGAGCATGCAAATCAAAGATGAACAGATAAAAATCAGCTGATGAAACAAATTGGTCTGTTTTCAGCTCATTCAGTGCTGCTCAATGATTTCAAGGCTGGAAGTTCTTCGGATCAGAACCCACCATACCTACCCAACACCAGGTGGCACTGATAACAGTACTCATAGGAAAATATTGTCATTAAATTAAGATTTATGGTTTAAAGGGTACTGTAGCTCAGTGGTAGAGGAGTCTCTACCTGTAATCAGAAGGACCACAAGGCTCTATTCTTCTTTTTTCCTTTTATCTTTTACAACTGGGAATTATCTCGAGGAAATATGGGATTCCATTCCGTTTATATGCTGATGACTGTCTAGTCTATTTGCCCCTGATCATTCTAATCAGACTCTTCGACGGTTCTAGGGGCACCAAATTATGGATGATCCAATATGTCCTTAATCTTAACAAATGCTAGACTGAAGTGAGTTTATGTGGTTTTATTTTTATCATTAAACCTTTTTTTTTTTTTACCAAGATAAAAGTCCCATTGTTTCACAAGAGTGACTGGAGCAGCAAAAAAAAAAAGAGCTTTATAAAATATGTGAATTCATTAGTGAAGGGTTCTTGGTGTCTTTTCAGTAAATTGCTTTGACATTTATCAAAGTCAACAATTTTTACGAATAAAAAGCTTTATCTCTAACACAAAACCAACCCTTCCATAGACCGCTGCTTACATCTCCAAGGGATTTGCTGACAAGAGGTTTAATTTCATTATTTCAGAACTGACTCTTTGGAAACAACATTGCCAGATGGGAGTCATGGAAAGTGGATTGGAAGAGGAATATTTCAGATGCTTAGTGGGGGAAAAAAAAATCTAAGAGGTTTAGTGTCGCCTGGTACAGATCCGAAACGGAAAAACAGCTGAATTGAATTAAAATGTGTTTTTTTTTGTTTTTTTTAAATATAGACATGAATGTGCTGAATTACAAATCTGTTGATATCTCCGCACCAGTACAGCACACTTAAATATATCAATAGCTACTAAAACATGGTCAAACATGTTAAAACACAATTTTCATTTGTTCACACAGTGCAATTAGGAGAACAATCAATGGAAAAGAAGTGATGGAGAAACCGACGAAAACTACTTTGGTCAAACATGTTAAATAAACATCAAACCTTCTTTCAAATGGCTCAGATAATGCAGTTAGGAGTTTTTAATACAATACAGGAAATTCATCAAGAGTCTACGAGAACATTTCCCTTTGACTGACCACCTGGACACAAACAGACACATCATGCTTCCTCAGCGTGTCACCGAACAGCGATGTCACAGCCAATCAGCAGCATGGTAAGGTCACACAGGGTCAGTGATCTGACAGCATCCCCACACACACACATCGACGAGCCTGGATGCACGCATGGCTGACTTCAGTGTGAGTGGGCGTGTGCAAGCGCCTCACCTCCATAAGCCACGGTGCCTTGGGGGTCAGGGGTCAGGCTGTGCCTCAGCGTCTTCCTCTTCTCTTCACTGACGTCCAATCCGAGAAAGGACAAAGCCTGAGACAGAGAGACAGGAAAGTAAACACAGACCAAAAATACACACACAGCATGAAGGCTTATATGCTGAGTAAATCTGGGAATAATCTGCTTTCTTATCTTTAAAGGAATAAAGGACATTCCATGACAGGAACAATAGCAGACGGTCGTCAGGTGTTTTTGTTTGTGATGGATGTGTGCCGTTGAATAAACGTCTAGAGCTGGGATTTTCAAAACAGGTTCAAATATGCAAACATCTGGAATAACTAGTCTAATAATGAGCAAATCCTTTCAAGTCAACAAACAAAAAAAAACTTTAGGAATTTAATTGTTACTTTCAAATGTGTCAGTAAAGAATAAATTACACAAATTGAATCAGAAATATTAACATAATAACTTTCACATTTTCCTAAATGAAATCCCTTCATTTTCATACACAAGCACAAAGGAACATAAACTGAACTTAAAGTGCCACAAGACACTTTAGCAGCATTTGAGAGGAAACAGCAGGCTAACCTTAGCAAAACCAATATTTGCTTAAAGTGGATTTTGGGACATCTCAAATCGATTCTGAATTGTAATAAATGAAAATCGGGATTCTTATGTGAACAGATTAAATTTTTTTTGGCACAACCCTAAGGCAGACTTTCAGAATATTTCACGTCAACATTTTTCCACATTTGGTTGTATTTGGTGCAGTGGGAAATGTTTTTATATGTAATGTAACTGATGCTATTTATGAAGAAATGTGGTTTTGGTGGTTCTCTGTAGGTATGCTTATAAAACCACTTCACATTTACATTTTCATTACTTTACACACCAATTGTAGAAACAGGGAATCACAACAGCATTATTCCACATAAGTCTTGCAAACTGTCATTTTTCTCACCAATATGGTGTCTTTCCCCCACAGCAATCTATAAACTATGTGCTATTTATAATTTTTTTGCAAAGGATCCACTAGATCAAGAGAGAATTCTTCCTGTATTCTGTGTTTAATCTCTTCCTTTTCTTTATAATCCCACTAATGAATTGGTAGATTAGGGTCAGGCTACAGCTGAGCAGCATCTGGGCAACATTAAAATCAAAGCTAAATATCGGTAACAAACTGTACAGACGGCAGACAGCTGCAGAGAGAAGCAGAGAACAGAACTCATCAGTTGGACTTGGGCTGCTGAAGGGCAGCAGAAAGGAAAGAGAGAAACAGAGAAAATGTGCTGATGGTGTAAAAAGAGCCTAAAAAAGAACAGTGCAAATATAACCCAAGAAGCAATGAGAGAGAGAAAAATCGATAGAGAGGAAAAAAAGAGACACTGTGCATTAGATGACAATTATGAGATAAAGACAGTTCTGAGGGTAGAGGGACACTAAAGTGCTACATCTGTCAAAATAAGTGAAAATGTATTGAAAGACGGCTGCCTATGTGAGATGTTTCTTCATTCTGTGTTCTCTGCAGAACATGGATCCAAATAAAGTGTTAACAGCAGATGCAAGCAGAAGTTCAGAAATTTAAATACATTTTCCATTAAATTCATGATTTACACTATTGTGATATTATTATTATTATTATTATTATTATTATTATTATTATTATTATTATATTAGATCTTGATGACTACAGGTAGCCATATAGGTAAGATCCCATTCTATCCACATCACTTGTATTTATTAACCTGAACGTCTCTGTTGAGAACTGAATGAATACAGCATCAGTCTCAGCATGGCTGATGGTAGTCAGTAACAGAATATACTGTATATACTTAAGTGCTGTACTTAAGTATATATATATTTTTTAGTATTTATTTTTGGGGGAAATCATGACTTTCAATTCACTATATTTCAAAGACATATATTCTACCTTCGACGTTTCTAGGAAGCTTATCGTTTCTCGTTCCGGTCGACTCAGCGTAGCCTTTCAGTTCGCTGTTGCTGTTTCTCTTTTCTGAAATGCAACTGGCCACATGCTGCGCTCCTCACAACAAGGAGAACCAATCACAGCCGCCGCTCACACTTGGGATTTGGAATTACGTCATAAGTGTGGCGAGCTGAACGGGGGTTCACCACAGTCAAGCTGAACTCAGCAATGGAGACGGTTGGAGAAACTCCAGAAACCAGCGCATCCATGTTTGATGCTTTAATGGTAAGTATGGCATTAACTGTAGTTCCCAACGTTGCTGTTTTGCATGGAGAAAAGGTCTCTGCTGTTTTTCTTTTCTTATTTTGGCGGAGGGGGAGATTGGAACATTTTAAATACAAAAATAAATAAAACAGCTGTCATTTGCTTTATTACAGTTTCATTCTGAAGTTTTTACAGGTGGTGTAGACTTCATGTCAGTACATCATCATCTGGTTTCAGCGAGTTACAAGGTTCTGCAAAAGTCACTCAGAAAACAATACAGCGATGAACTGATACTAGTAAATACGATTTGAATACTTAAGTATTTTCAAAAGTAAGTACTTCAGGAATGTAACTGAAGTAAACATTTGACCGAGGAACTTTTACTTGTAGATTTGATGATGAGTATCAATACTTTTACTAAAGTACTAGAGCTCAGCACTTTGTTCACCACTGGTTAATAGTAAATGGACAGAACCTATAAGGTTCATTAGAGCCCCACTCACACTCGCAAACACACCCACAACCAGATTGAAAGACTGATTGAAGAGATGGATGGATGGATCACTTTGTGTTGCCATGTCACATCAAGTTCCATGCAAAAAGATTTGTGGTTATAATCTGACAAAATGTTGGAAAGTTCAGGATGTGAACACTTGTGTAAAACTCGTGAGTGAATTTTACCTCTATTTAACTCAAATGCATTTTCTAACCAGATGACAGCACTCACCAAGTCTAACTTGTCCAATTTGAGGCGAATGTATGGGTCAAGTGTTATTCTGGGTTTCGTCCCTGTTGGAGACCTTTGGCTGGTGGAACCTGTACAAAGAAACATGAAGATCAATTAGAAATAGATGGCAGACCTGAGTCTATAACACAGCAATCTCTAGGCTATGGAAATATGCACACACACCAAAATAAAAATACATGAGCTGGTGGCTTTTAAGCAGAATAAAGAAAGTGTATGTGAGGACATGGGACACTTTGTAAACAATGGGAGAAAAAATATCATTGGATTATCTGCAAAATCAGCAGGGAGGTAGCTGGCTGTGGTTTACACACACACACGCACGCCGATAGACATCTGTGTGTGTGTGGGGGGGTGTATGTGAGAGAGAGAGACAGAGAGAGAGAGAAGGGGGGTTGGAATAAAAGCAGATGATTAAAAGGAGAGGAATGGAAGAAAGATGGATGATTATACAGATGAGAGAGAGCAAAACAACATGAGTAGGGAGGGAGGGCAAAGGGCCAATGCCTAATATTAATTTGATGACTTTGTCCCAGATATGTGAAGCTGAATATGAAAGTAGTAACACTGTGAGAGAGAGAGAGAAAAAGAGAGAGAGAGGCTGACTGTATAGGCAACTTAAACTTTACCCTCTACTCACAGGATCCATGTTTTGACCCGAGTCTATAAGCTCAACAAGGTCTGGTGATATTTATGGTTTGTTACTGAAAGTTTAGAGACTAACTGATCACATATCCAATGTTACAAGAGTGAAGAAATACATAAGTTTGAACCTATATGTGAAAAAAATCTGGTGAACAAATTTAAAGGCCTAAAATCTTTTGAAACAGAACAAATAATAGCAGTTCTCTTAGTAACAATAGAGCATTAATTATTAGAGTAGTTTGGTTGAGATGTACCTCAAGGTTTAGTTCTTAAATTCCTATTAGCTTCCATTTACATTTTTCATATTCTTGGTCAACTAATTTTTGAACATGAACTACTTACATTCTTATGCATGTGTAACTAACGAGTATGTGATTTTAATGTTCACAGGGCCCAATACTTAAATTTCAATTAAACTAGATTGGGTATCAGTGACAATGTGTCCGATCGATGAGGGCAAATCTATTCAAAGTAAATCTATACCTAGTGGTCTGAGTAGCTTCATGCTTTATTATTTATTTCACTTAATTAATAATTCAAGTGTTATAATGGGTCAAGTGTTATTTGAAAGGTTTGTTACAGTTTATTTTTTTACATGTTTGACCAAACTTGTGAAGCTATTGGTGTGTTTGAGCTTGGTGCAGTGGTGCAGATTATCAAATACATTTGTAATCCAGCAAATTAATGATCCTATATGTGGAAAAATAAAGGTACAAAAAAATGTTTTGTCAATTCAGTGCTGTTTTTCTGTATCGGATCAGTATCCGCCGATACTGAAGCTCTGATATCCGCATCGGTACTGAAAGTGACAAAAAGTGAATTGGTGAATTCCTAGTTAACTTTGCAGAAATCCCCATAATGAGAAGGAATGTAGGTTAGAGTGGAAAGGATAATCCCTTCAACAAGAACAACAAAAAAAAAACTTAACAATAAAACTTTAACCTTACCACCATGCTTGCATGAAAGCACTGGTCCCATGTTAGATTAAGTATTAACATTAAATTCAGATTTTGTTTTAGCTGTAACTAAACATGTTTTTTGTAGTATATTTTTTACACTCAGTATTATTCATATAACGCCGAGTTGCACAGACCTGCATTTAAACTTTTCACCGAAAGCCAAAATACTAGAAATCTGAGCAAACGTTTCCATTGCTACAGTAATAACACTCCATCAGAGGTATTTATATAACCCGAAAGATCACATCAGTGTTTTCCACTGAACTGACTAATAAGTCTGAAAACCTGAAAGCTAAGACAGGGCAGGGAAATCCCGTAGTAGCCATGTGGGACCACCTAGTGACATCTGTCTCAGCTAGCAACTGGCTCCTCCAATAAGAGACTGCAAGGGTGCTAAGTGGACAATGCACTTAGGATATAACCTTGGCTGGGGTAATCCCAGGCAATAGGATTGGAGCAAGCTGTTGGATGGCTTCCAGCCACCGACCATAGGCCACACACTTCACAATCAAGCTTCTGCTCTGTGGCAAATAGTTGAATTATTTTGAATTATGAAGCACATTTTCTCCAATTAAAATTCTTCGCTCCAATTAAAAGATCTCGTCCAATATATGTTCCTTACTGCAGTCAGAGTTTATCATATGGAAACGTACTGTATATTTACAGCTGGTTCCTGTGCAGGCCTGACTGGTGCTCTTTGATTATATGCAGTATTGCAAATACAATCCAGAAATATAAACAACCACCATGCCACCTTCAGAAGGAATCTGAAACTAAGGTATCAATGTTAGCACATATTGATCCAATACTGATAGCGACTTGGTATCAATCATTTCAATATTTTGTATTGATCCGCCCATCTATAGTTTCTGTGCTCACCACACTACTGAGACTAACCTCACCAAAGTGTTCAACAACATCTACATCAATACACACTGAGGGAGAACCACAGTGTTGGTTGCTGTTGGTGCAGCATCCTACACTGTTAACCATGACATATTATTGAAGAGATTTCAGAACTGGGCTTTATATTATATGGTATGGTACAATATGATGTGTATAGTATGGTACGTTACGGTACGGTATGATGTTGTATGAAATGGAATTGTACCATATCATATCAAACCATATGGTATGATATGGTATGGATGATGTGGTATAGTATGGTATTGCTAGAAATTGCATGGTAAACAAGTAAACATTTGATCAGAAACCATTTTCAAGCTTTTCATTGGTTGAAGCTCTAATGTTTAGATTTTTTTTATTTAGTTCAAATGTCAGATGAAAAGAACACAGACTGATGGGTAAGTTAAAGTTATATGTAGTTTTACTGCTGACACTACTACATTTATAAAGTTCAAAAAGAAAAGAAAAATAATGGCACTTGTGCATGAAATTGTTTGAACGTGGTTGCGCACAACATTGCCTGCTCCGCACGGGCTCTATCTGTTTTTAGGGCAGTATACCATAAATCCTACTGAATATTTGTGTTTGTGAAACATAATCCAATTACAGCACCAGCACATGACTAGAAATCCCTCACCGGAACTGATGCTTCCCGCTCTGATCTGGTACATTTTGTTTGTTTACATACTGATTGATTGAACTATACTCAATAGGTATTCATGTAATAATGGCTGTTAACTTCCACTTTCATTGTCCTTAATAAGAGATAATTATATTAATTATGCTGCTGTATCTAATTAATTAACTGTTGCCTCTGAGCATGGTAACATGTACACAGCTTGCATCTTAATTCTTCCTATATTAAATCTCTAGTAAAAAGGACTTTTAAGAGCAAAGTTTAATCATATTCTATTACTATACATTTTTTATTGCCTCATCGTTGATTACTTTAAGGTCCCCCACTGTGATGCAGTTTAATTTAAAGACAAATCTCTCGATTCAATCTAATCCAGCATCTGTGTGTGGGAATGTTTTTGATGCTCAGATCAGACAGTTAATCTAATAACCGTCTGCTTGCAGGGGATTAGAAATCAATTCAAATTAAAAATCAATTTAAATTCAAAAAGTCTTTGTTGATCCCAGTGGGAAATCAAATGTTGTAAATCATATTCATTCAAATTCTTCAAAGAGTTCTTGTAGCTGGTGACTGGAAACCACATCTAAGATTTGATAGATGTTTAATACAATCTAAAAAAAAAAAAGGGTGCACAATTTATTTGTTAAAGGGGTGTATTAAGTAAGCAAAATTGACTTTTTTGAGCTTTATATGAAGTTACAATGCTCTTCCCTCATCAGACGCACCTGGAGCGTTGCTTTGATTCTTTCATGCATGTTTGAGGACTAAAGCACTGCCTCTTTACACAAGCGGTGCTAATTTTGCTGGGGTGTCGAGTGAAGCTGACACCGCAGCCACGAGAAAAATTCCAGTAAATAGACTGAGTGGCTAGTGCTCCGTTTGTGCCTTTAAAATTTTCTTTTGTGCCGCTTCGGTTTCTGAGATGTTAAAAAGTATTTTTCAGGGTCATCCAGAGGTCGTCATCATCCCCCCCTTCTTTCTCCAAAACAAACCAAAGTGAGCTACTTTTTTAGTGCTGTGTTTATGCTGTTAATACAGTAATTTGTGCAGCTTTCACTTATGAGATATCATAAGTTGCAACGTCACCACCACAAGGATGCCTCATAGGGTTGAAATAAGATGTGCAACTGTCCAGTTTGAAAGATATTACAGTTGTTACAATGACACCACCTTCCTAAAATCCCTCAAAGGACTTTTTTTCTTTCAAAATCATCTTTTAGCAAAAGAAAAAGAAAGACTTATGCCATTATTTTTAGAAAGGTGACGATAAGTAAAACAGTGCAAAACTGAAAGTAAATGTCGCTTCAGTTTTACCTGAAATATGAATATCTGGAGGACAGATGTCTGGAGAGGGTGAAGACACTAGAGCTGGCTCCTCTGCACAGATCTGCACCAAAACAACCAAACAGAGCACACTGAATGGAACCATTACAGTGATGAATCGTAAAAAGACATTAGTGCATTTGAGAGTAATGCCTCAGACATGATTGAAAAGCCCTATTCTAACAGCCCCGAACATCAGGAGCTCATTGCTGCATCAGTGGAAAGAGAATCAGAAAATATTTTCAAGCTGTCCATGTTTATGTCCTATAATTTCTGAAAACGTCTGATGATCCCTAAAAATCTGATTCTAGAATTTCCATTTTGTGTCACTGAACGACATTTCTTCTTTTACATATGTACATAAGAAGAAATGTTTTACGTTATGTGGCAACACCCTGACAGAACAGCGACATGTCGTGGAGCTGACCTCAGGTGACCTGATGTGAACTTTTAGGCGTCCAGAGTTGTAGCTGTTGCCGGCGGCTCGCTGGACTCCGTTGTGGAGCGATGTGCTGCTGGGGAAAAGACCTTTTCCAGGGATGAAGGCGATTTCCACTGTGTTGTCTTGGCTGGAGATGAAAAAAAAAAAAGTTAGAAGAAGTTATAAAAGGAGGTGACTGCAAACATCAGCGTAAAGGCACAGACAACTGAATTTTAATAACTGGATCTATACCTGGATCTATAACTGATCTATACTCTGACCTCCATTTATGTGATTACTAGCTGCAGTTACTGCAAGGCTTCCTTATTTTTGGACAAATGTTGTCCGAACCCACCTGCATTTCACTTTGTTCAGCATGCCTTTTGCCTCCTCATGAGTTACACCAATCAAAGACTCCTTGTTGATGGCAATGAGCTGATCTCCCGGCCTCAGGCGACCGTCCTGCACAAAGAGAAAGACACTTTAAATCCAGGGGAGTGGGTGGATATTTATAAGGTCTTTTACTTTGACGGCTGGTTCTGTTCAAATGGATTTCCTCTCATTCCTTTAGCAGTGCCTGCACTGGCCCTGCAGGATGCTACAGAGCATACATGCTAAAGCTAACATGTAAGTGTTCCTGTGTCTTAATGTCTTTATTGTCAAGTATGTTTGCACTTTAATTCATTTGGATCTGGGAGATCTTGAGTGTGGAGATTATCTCAGATTAACTCTATTTAGGGAAACAGCAGTTTCTGATTAGTTAAACTTCACTGGAAAGAGAAAAGAAGTGAGCCAACTAAAATACACTGTCTTAGCTGGTCGAAAGTAATTAAATCCAAGAAAATGTGTTACATTTGTTAAGTTGTCATGTTAAGAAAACGTAAATGTCATACATGTGGGAAATTAACAGAACTTTTTTTGTTGTTTTCTTAATTGGAGATCCATTCTCATTTTTCAGTAAGTCTTGAATTCATTTTGTTCTTTATCTCTTTAAAAGGCCCCAAAAAAATCATTTAAATCAAACTGAACTGAACTCGGTCGTCTGACCAATGAATTTTATGTTTCACTGTGCATAAAATTCTGGTACACTGAATTTGTACCAGAACAACACAAAGGACTGTATAATTGTGAACCTGGAGGAAAATGTTAAAATTAAATGCAGTGGATTTAGATCTGAACTTTGACTAGACCACTCTATACCAGAGGTGTCCAAGCGTTTTGTGAAAAGGGCAAAAATCGTCCACTTGAAAACACTTGTGGAAATTAATTAATTAATTTATTTATTTTTAACTCAGAAATGAAAAAAATGAAACTAAAATTCTTGAGGCATTTTTCATTCTTATCTGATCCATAACAAACTAATCAAGATTTTCTGTGAAAGCTACAGAACAGATTTTTTGTGTGTAAGCAGATGTGAAACTGAGGCAGTTGCCAATTTCAAGGTCACACATACAGCTGCAATGCAAAGTCAAATCTCTAAGTCACATTTGACATGTACAGCATTTTTATAATAACTGAAAGTAAGAAAGCTACTTGACTGAACTATAAAATGGCACTGTGTGCTACTATGTGTTGATCTGCCACAAAAAGAAATATTTTAAAGTTTATTTGTAATGCGGCAAAATGTGAAAACGTCCAAAGGATGTGAGGAATGTTCAGAAATGCAGAACAACCTAGAACCCTGTCAGAGGGTTCTCACTTGAAGAATTTATTTACCCAACATCCGAAATGGTTTAGTGTTTCTTTGACTAAAGTCGATTCAGACAGCAACTTGTTACACACTTAAGAGTTACACAGCTGCACTCTAAAGTTTACTAGAGTTCAGACTCCAGTAAACATTCATAGTACAAACATGATGATCACGCCACAGCAGGATGACTACAGTTTAAATAAATGCATCATTTCATGATCTTTCTGCTGACTCATCACACACATCGTCACATGTCATGGGACGCCGGCTCACATCAGGGAGGAAACCCAATCTCAGCTCGGTCTCGTTCTCAGGAAAACGCCCTGCTCGAGTTTAAGGGACTTCATGGATGAGTGTTGAAGTGCAGCTTTGATTTGTTTTGGCCTGTCCAGCTGGAGATGGAAGATTTTGAATTTGTAGGTCAGATGGGGAAAAAAAAAAAAATGCTGTGAAAGAAATCCAAATCTCTGCAGCACTATGACCGGAGGATAAAAACGAGCGAAGCTTAGGAGATTTTCTCCATTCAAAAATGTGTCGTGACATCTGCTTTCAGTAAAAAAAAAAAAACAACAAAAGAAAAAACGCTTTCAAAGCTTTCTGGCTGAATCTGCATCTGATTGACCAGCATCTCCTCAACAGAGTTGTGTTGACTTATCAATAACTGTGTTGCTTATCCTGAGCATGCAAAATTGTAAGGCAAAAATTGGGGCTGAAACCGAATGTCGTTTTCTGGCCGATCATCAAATACTATCTTTAAAAAGCCTGATTTGAGGTTCCCAGTTTTGACCGATGCAGATTTATTTATTTGTTTTTGTCTGAAATGTTACTAAATGTAGAAAGAAAGTCGCAGAGTTGGTAACAGTGAGGTGACTGTTGTTAACTGCAAACATTTCGACATGGCCTGGTGGGTCGGTCAGTCAGCCAAACCTCTAAGAGGAGAGCATGTAAGTATCGGCCCATCGTCGAAAATTAAGGCCAATGTATTTGTGCAGCCTTAGCCAAAATATTAAATAAACAATAAATCTTGTTTTTCTTTTAGGAATCAAATGATGAGAGACCTTCTGTTTTATCAGTGAGGATAATTTATCTCTCTGAGATATCAAGGATGCAACAACTGCCTTGATATTCTGGTGAGAAATCACTTTATAACTTTGTTTCAGTTCTTTTCTGCATCTCTTGCTCCAAGCAGTCAGCAGGCTGTTGAGGAGACGGTCCATTGCTGAGTGGAGCATGGCTGTTCAGTCGAACTCAAAATATTCTGAATACAAGCCAGGTCCCCAACCTAATGGTGCGCCAGGGCCATGAAGGAGGGACTGTGGACGCCCCTGACCCATTCAGCTGTGGTGTGAATGTTCTCATCTCAAGACTGTTTGACACAAACGCGCAATAAAAACACAATTCTCAAGAAACGTTCCTTATTTCCACCTAACTGAAGGGAACATGTTTTTGGAGGTAAACACTGCTTTAAAAACTGATTCTGATCCTCTTTGTGTCTTGAATCCTCCTCCACCCCACCAAAAAAAAAAACTAATATATTTGGCAAAGATCAAAACGAGAAGAAACAGCTTCTTTAACGCACATACAGTATACACACTAGCACAGATCCCTGTACACTCTCTTCCTCTCTCTTCTCCTTTATTCTCCTCCCTCTTGCTTGTCATATTGCCCACATTTGACAGAGTGGGTGGACAGAGAGGCGAGGAGGATGGGATTAACATGAGAGCAGCAGGGGAGGCTGCAGAAAAGGGGTGATATGTGCAAATCCTGAGAGTGCCTGGGATTGCTTCAAGCCGTAGCTCCAGTCACTGCTCTTTATTATGGGATGTCTGCTTTAAATGAGGGGGGAAATTCTGAGATCCAGAGATAAGTAAAGTTTGACAGTGGAGTCTTCCTTTAACGATCTGTCACCTTCTGCAGAGTCAGAGCAACGAGACAAGCCCTTCTGAACCTGCAGAGGTCAGAAGGGCTCCTGCAATGTGAGCCCCGCTGCCATGGTTACCATTTTACTACTGGTGGCAATAGTGATACATCTTGAAAAGAAAAGGTTAGTTTTTAATTAACTGAAACTCAAATTTTATATAGATTCAATGTGCATAGAGGGAAATGTTTCAAATATTTATGACTTGTAATTAAGATGATTATGGCTAACACGGGAAAATGTGGACATTGTGAAAAGGTTAAGTATTAAAAACCCAATCAGTCAATTAAGAGCCACAAAACTAAAAATCTGTCATTATGTGCTACTTTGTTGGTCTGTTACATGAAGTCAGAATAACATATATTGAAGTTTGTTGTCGTAGCATGTCAAAATGTGGAAAATGTAAACATGTTTGCCACTGTAGTTTAAGAAATAAGGAGGATTCCTGGATGCGAGAGGAGAACCTGAGTTAATGTTATCGTTAAAACCAGTTTGGGGTTTTTCTGTGTTTGTATTGTTATTTATGCTTCACCCAGTTCACTCTGTTGTTTTCTGCTTAGTTTATTCTTGTTTATTTGTTCTTCTTTTTTTTTTAGGAATCTTTGCTTTTTCTTTAACTATATTTTTCCCTTGTGTCTCTTTAAAGTCTCTTCTTCCTGTTTGCATTTTGGTCCTGCCTCAAACTCACATTCTT
This sequence comes from Xiphophorus couchianus, assembly GCF_001444195.1. Lineage (NCBI taxonomy): Eukaryota > Metazoa > Chordata > Actinopteri > Cyprinodontiformes > Poeciliidae > Xiphophorus > Xiphophorus couchianus. Next base: position 26,427,447 of record NC_040234.1, on the reverse strand, counting down.
TGACTTTTATGCTCATATATAAGAAATAAATAACATTTAAAAAAGCTTTATTTAGTGACACAATATGTTCCTTTTTGTCTCTTTTTTTATTACAAACATAACTAATGTGTTTTATTTCCAACCCATGCTGAGCAGGTTGAAACAGCTTGGTGGTTCTGCCGGTCCAGTTTGCTTCCAGAGTTCATTTCAGTCGACTCGTTTTCAGCCTTTGGCACCTTTTTGTTATAGCAAAATTTAAGAGTCTGATGTTTACAAAGCACAGCAATTTGCATCAGCAGGCTTTTCGTAATCCTAATTTTGAACGGGCCGCAGTCATAATGAGCTCATTAAAGCCCGGGACCGAGGCATGAATTATCTGAGAGGTTGAATCTCTGGGGCCGATTAAACTTTCGTTCACAAATAAACCCTGACAGGAAAGTCGAGTGTTGGAGTCTTCCTTCCACTAACTTCAAGTCTGTAGTTTACATTTAGAAACTCTTGAGGGAAAAAAATTATAATTTTATCATACTGAAAACATAACTCACCTGATGTGATCTCTGTATGAGCAGAACCTAACAGACTACCAGGGCTTTAGCAATAAATTACACACATTTCAAGTATTTCTTTTGTGAGTGTGGCTATGGTTCAGTAACACTTACTGCTACATTATTAGTACAAATCACTATTGACCGCAAATAAGCCCTGTGATCTCAGGCTGGATGAGTGATGGAAGTGGGTTTGGCCAGTCAGAGTGGGAGGGTCAGACTCAGCAGTCTTTGACCGGAGCGTTGCTCAGCAGAGTTTACACTAATCTGAGGCAATAGCTGCAGAGGTCTGCACCTGCACTCCATCTTCCCTCTCCTGTACTCCCTGAGTGTCTCTTCCATCCACAATGGTAAAAAAAAAATCTTTGCACAAAAAGAGGTCCCTCATGGCTGCGATGCATCCATCTCAGTCAGGCTTCGCCCAGCTGCTGTCATGGGTCCAAAGTCAAGGCTCAATGGATACAGTTGGCAAATCTTGCCCAATGTATCAGTTTCCTCAAGTAGCAAGATGTCAGTTTGTAGAAACAAAGTTTTGGCTGTGACCAGCTGTCTATAGGGAAATAAAGTAAGCTCCAATTATGAGAGACTATCACAGGAAGCTGACCGCTAGCGATGTCATTTGGGAGAAGTTCTGCTCCATAGGGGTGGGCAAAATGGACTTAAATTTTTATCACAGTGTTATCTAGTATTATTTATAACTTTTGGGGGGGAAATCTGTAGCTGTGACTGCATGGCATGACAATCATAGCTCGACAAACACAAGTACTGCTCTTCAAAAATATACTGTTTGTCTTCTTTAGGACACCGGTCACATAAGGAAGTGTGATTTGTGTCACTAAGCGGCACACAGTAATTGGATTTTATCATATTTTCAAATGTTTTGATTTTTATTATGGCTCTCGTTTAACAAACAGTGGAGAAAATAGTAATACTTTGGGCCTTTCACATATTTTTAATTGGAATTTATCGTGACAACGATTAATCAAAATTTTTATAATAACAAGAAATTCATCACAATAAATATAAGTGATACAATAAATGCCTTCCCCTACTGCTCTGTCTCTGTTATTGGTCTTGGTGTAAGTCTTATCAAAGTTTAAATGAAAAGATAAGGCAGTTATTGAAAAGAACAAAATTAAAAACAAGTTTTCAAGTGTAGAAAACACTTGATGATGTTTCTATTGATTTTCTTAGAGAAGACAAATCATTTTAAAACACAGTGGTCTTTGGAGTTTGGAGTTGTGTATTTGCTGCTAAACATGCATGATGACATTTTGTCTTAAGCCATACAGCAAAGATGGCCATTAGCAGAAAACATTGAATATTTCACTCTTTTCGTAATGAATCCATATAAGTTTCACTTTCTGAAATGACAACAAAATATAAAACTTTTAATGATTTTTTAAATTTTTTTTATGTGGAGATTAGTGTTGATGTATTTGTGGCAGTCATTTCCGTGTCTCACCCTGTGACAGTCTCCTCCAGACAGCACTTCCTGGATGAACACAGCGGGGCCGTCGGGCCTGTTGGAGCCTCCTCCAATCGTAATCCCTAAACTGCTGGACCGAGCCACAGAAATGAGCTGGATCACTCCTTCACCTGGGTGACTGAGAACATAAGACACATTACAACAATGAAAAATGCCTTGATTTACATAAATTCCAAACTTTTATGGCACCTGGAGTAAAACAAAGTTAATGATCCCATATGCTCCTAAGTGAAGTAGCATGTGAAATTTAGAAAACCAGGAATCATGTCCATGATGTGAAGCCTGGGCATAAATTCAAATGGGAAACTTCTCTTCAGGCTCACCTGCATCATCCAGTCACTGTCATGTGCTTCTATCGCTGCCTATCAGCGTTGGACCGTGTCATGTCAAAGGCTTGAACTGCTCACCAACCAAGCTTTAAGCAAGTTGGGATGCATTTCAAAAATGTCAGACTTCGAGTCCGAAAACCCAGCCAGGTCCAATCCATTTCTTCGAGGATCCTGGTCCTGCACTCTCGGACCCTCATTCCCCTCTCACCCTCCTCAGATCCAAGGAATTGCTCCGAGATCATCACCTCCAGCTCAAAGCCCTCCTCCCACATCATCCGTCGCAACTCTGACCTCCACCTTCAGGGCTGCCGTCCTCTCTACATGTCATCGGTCTTCCTTCCTTCCACCCATGTTCATCCCCACTCCTCTGCTCTTGTCGCCTCCATGGACACTGTCCAGCGCTCTATAACCACTGTCTCAGTTCCAATGTAAGAGTGCGGTACCGCCGGCACTGCCACATCCCCAGCCACCTCACTGGCTAATGCACACTCCCGCATTAGTAAGAGTGAATGGGTGCATCTCTAGGTAAGATGTAGCCAGTCATGACTCATCCCTCTCTTTTTCATAATTCTAGTCGGTTCACAAGCTTTTCCATTGATTCTTCCTCCCTTCCCTAATCAGGTAAGACTTACATGGCCATGCACTCAAACATTTCCCCGACACTGTGCTCAGAAGTCTTTCAGAGACAGTATATTACCCTTCTGTCTAATGTTTTACCTTCCCCTGAAGTCTATCAAGGAGTCAAATCAACTGTAACAGCTTTTCTGCCATTCTCAAATCGTCCAAGCCACGTCTTTCTAAAAACCTTTCAATCAGGAAGTGTGTGACAGCATTTTTCAGAGACGTGACTTGTTGCATCTGTCCTCATCACAGAATCAGATTCGATGCTTGCATGACTCTCATCCCTGATCTTCACCTTAAATACAGTGGATCTATATTATATCAGTATCACAGAGCATTCTCTGCCAAAGCCTCCTCACTCCTCTCCCAATTCGGTATGACTTCAGATTTGTCTATTCTTGACACAGAGATATTAATCATGCAGTTTTCTTCCACCTCCATTCTCCTTTTTTTTTGGACCATGCTATCTCACTCATACATTTTTTTTTTGTTTTTACGAAGGTCTGAAATAAACCTTCGCAGGAACCTAAACTGCATATTACTGCAATGTTGTTGTAAATATATCAGACATAGCAAAATCTATAAACGTTCATACAATTTCATACATAAAAATAAAAAATAATCAAAACTGTACCTATATAGTCAAAAAAACTATTTTAAGAGGCTGATAAAATATCAAAATGATCAAAATAAGAGGTATGTTACACCAAAAGCAGGCAAATGAGAGAAAAAAAAATCAATCTGAACATCCATATGAACTCAGCACTGCCAGCAGTGTGTAGTTTGGATTGATGCTGGTCCAGAAATGGAGAAACAGAATCAGTCTCACCTGAGGGAGCGCATCATGGGCCCACCATTGTACATGTTCTGAGAGTTTGCAGGGCTCAGCAACAACGGGCTCTGAGATCGAGATGAGGAACCGGATGATGTGCTGTCCAAGAGGCGACCTCCTTTACAAAAAGAACAAAAGTGTGTGTTTCACACCAAGAGGAACAAGAACAGGGACTTCAGGCAGGAGTTGTGTATTATGAGCTTTGAAAGGAATGAACCTTCTAAGATACTTAAACCATAAACTCTTATCATTTTGCCACAGCTACAGATCACTACAGTGCTCCTCTGGTAGAATGCACCACCCTGCCTCTTAGGCCTGAGCGATGCTAAGCACAGAATAATACCCAACATGCTGACCAACCAAAGCATCCTTCAGAGTTTACTTTTCCACCACGCTTCTTTCATGTACTCTCTGCCAAAGACATGTTTCTGTGGAGGCTGACACACAGGACTTTCACAGAGGTTTGAACAAAAAACAGGTTTTGGTATAGCTACGTACAGTATCACTGTTTCCAGTTGGTCCAACTGCCTGTGCAAGCACTACTGTACAATAATATCACCAACAGGCTCTAGATACTTTGAGCTTCATCCCAGATCAGCACTGTGCCAAACTCTCCCAGAACAACTCAGGAACAGAATGTTGAGTACGGACAGAGTTCTGCTGAATGAAGCACCCCTGAGTATGTGAGGACCTTTATTCCTTTCCTAAATGTAGAAGACTCATTAAGAAAGTGGTAGAAGACATATATAACGAACTTATAATGCTTGGTTTGTCACTTTTTTGTGTGTTGCTGAAGTTTTAGAGGGCCGTATAGTGATCAGCCTACCTTGCTGAATGGGAGAGTTGCGGGTTGATCCGGTACTACCGTTGGAGCCATATTTCTCCAGCAGCTCAGCAAATTCTCTCCTTGAGAAAGAAAAAAAGAAAGTCAAGAACATTGGAGGGAGACGAATATAAGACAGCTACAAGAACACTGAGGGGATTTCTTTCAGGATAAGGTATTGGCCAGAACAGTGTTGTAAAAAGCCAATCCTTCAGGGCCAGTATCACCAACGTTTTAGTTCTTTTTCGCGGCTCAACAGAAAGAACTAATCCAATGATGGTTCATAAACAGAACCTCTGCACACCTTTATATGCAGAGTTGATAGTTGGTCAATTTGAATCAGCTCTGGTGGAGCAAAGACGCATCAAAAAAAGTGTCAGGACACTGACTCTTGAGGACTGGAGCTGGACACCCATCTGTTTGTGGTTCAGTGAGATCTCGTGGGCCAGCGATCCATAAGTGTATGGACTTTTAGTTTCATGTGTATTGTTTACTTATATCTTGCCTTCATCCTCTCTGTGTTTACCTTCTTGGTTTATTCTTGCTTGTATTAGATGAGAGGGCTGTTTCACAGAAGCAGAATTCAGAAATCCAGGATAAGAGATAAAGTCAGGCTTGCCGTAATGAGATCTGTTCATCCTGGCTTGATCCTTTCCAACCAGGCTCAGGAAAACAACAGTAGCTGCATTTCTTTTGACCATATAATTGAGCAATTTGACAATTTGAAAGAAAATTGCTTAATATAAACACACCAATTTTGACAAAACAATTTTTTTGATTAAAAGATTTAGTGATAGAATGAGGATGAGGTTTTATTGTCCAACTCAAAATTGGTTTATTTCACAAAACGTCAACGGGAACACTTTTATTGGCATCACACACATGATCAACAACAGGATGTCACCACTGACGCAAACCATGAAGCAGAAGACGACAGGAAGTAGGTTTTTAATTCCTTATTGTGTGAACAAATGTACACATGTATGCTTTTAATTTTGTTTCTTATTTAATGGAAACAGAATTGTGAAATTGTGGGGGGGTTTCAAATACTGACAGTTTTGCGCACAGTCATAATGCAAACGCAGCTTATATCTACCCAGGTTTAAGTAATTCAGGCAGGTTCAGAACTTTCTTCAACAGACCACAAGTTCAGTCACAATGAATAAATTGCGTGTGCCATACCTCCACCAAATGAGCAAACAAGCAATAGAATTGACATTTGCTAGTTAATTTGCAAGTCCAAACAGTTCACACTAATGGCATAAAATAAAACACTGAATTGCAACAGGGCCAAAATAAGGAAGCAGAAATGATATGGTAAGTATGTTTCCTCCACATTGATGAATGATCTGTGAATTAACTGCAAGAATTACGGCTCAATAACCTAAAGAATCATTTGAACTTCTCAACCTTGGGACAGGATTATTTGGGATCTGAGCTTCAATGATATTTAGTGTTTGTAACCGTGGCAGGGCGGGGGTTAGCTCGTCTGCCATGCTGGACTAATAATACCTTCACCTTCATAGGAGGGCAGAACTTTCAGTCGGATGGAGGATATGGTCAAAACCCAGAGTGCTGTTCACGTGCATGACGGCTGTGAAATGCTAGAACTCTGAAGACAATGCAGACGCTCATGTACACTCAGCTCTCGGAAAACACATCATCATGCAACAGTTTCTCAAAAACTTGAAGTGTGAGAGAAATCCTTCAGTTCCGTTCCTGTACCTGCGTCTCCTCACTAAACCTATTGTCATTTAAATCCAGACATCTATTTGTGCTTCTTTTCCTCTAAGCTGATTGTCCTGATCTTTCTCACAGTGTCTGATCCTTTTGTTTCCTGATAGTCTTCTGCATTGTGTGTATGCCCCCAGTGTAACAGTCCCGCAAAGTTGGAAGAGGTCTAGTGTTGATCAAACGGAGTCTAAGTGGGAAAAGTGGACGGGGGTACGGCTAGTAAGACGGCCGTAATCCCACCTCCTGACTGTCTCTCTTCCCTCTGCATGGCAGGATAGTTAAAGTACAGAGCACAGATTAACAGACGAGGCTCATCTCGTCAGGAGCAGTGCCTTAGGTCAAGCCCTCCCCCCGTTACTCTTCTGCATGCGGGACAAAGCAGGAGTGTAAGGCTGCCTCACTGCACTGAGGGAAATTAACTATTTTTGGGAGCCACCGTCTGATTTTTAGCTCCCTGCATCTTCACTCCATATTTCCTCTGGGTCTCTGCTGACATGGCTCCTCTCTAACCATATCCCACCCTTCTCCATTAAAGACATTACAAGCAGCAAATACCAAGGCTGGTAACGGCTTTTGTAGAAAACGTGGCTCTCCAACAGAGCTTTTTCAGCACACAGTTCCGGATCAGATTGCGTGCGGTGGATTTGAAGGAAGGGCGACGCCTGTGATGCTGACAGCTGGGGCTGACCTTGTTTTTACCCAAACTGGTTGTAGTCAGATTAGAAAGCCGGTTCGGCACTAATACTACCCTCCTCCTTATTCGCTAATGCTATGACTGCATTATAAATGTGGTTCAGGTGCTTCTGCATGTTTACCCTCTAGCTAGCAGGCAGCACTGTGACTAAAAGCAGGCAGAAAGCTGAAGAAATTGTCAGACACACTTTCATTCAGACAAAAAGGGCGACGTTTGCTCAGCAAGTCTTGATGTTCAATTCAGAGTTTTTGCTGAAATCCGTTTTTTTTTCTCATTGTTGTTTGTACTGATCTAAAGTGGCAAAATTCTGTGTTTTCCAGATCAATAATTATAGCACATAATTATTTTACCTTCAGTTTTTATTTAAAAAAAAAGCTATTTGACTGCTAAGTCATATTTGACTTAGCAGAAATTTGACTTTGTAATTTAATGCCTTAAAATTAGGCCTCTGTTTCTTTAAGAAACTCCGCCTTCAGGATTTCATCGTAACATTGCTCCTCCATTTAACAATGTTTTGAACATTCATTGGAATTTATCATAGCAATGAATCAAAAGTTTTATCATGACAAGAAATTTACCATGATAACTGATAAACGATACGATAAATGGTCTACAGTTTAATTTTACAGGTTTATTGGCTCTAAACTAGTTTGTGAACATTAATTAACAACTTCCAAGTCCCTTCATTCTAATTTGAAAAACATCTGCCCAAACCAAACCCGTTTAGTGATAAATGTGCATTATTACTCAATATTTTTATTTAATCTGACCTGGTTTCATGCCACAAATAAAACAATAAATGAATTCAGGTTTAGTTCAAACCTGCAGGCGACTAAATCAACTGTGACACATTTTGGTTTCCTTACTTTGCTTCTTCATCTCTGGCTATAAGAAGGCGCATGTGATTTGTGGCAGATGCTGTTCTCAAGATGTCCACAGCTCTGTGAGACAGACATGAAAACGTGAAGTCAATGTTTGAATAATATCACTGTTTCAATATCAGGAGTTTACAGCCAGCAGGAAGTGTAAAAAAAACCTTACCTTTCACTTGTGACTCCAACAAGAGTATCCCCGTTTACTTCCAGGATCTGGTCTCCCGGCAACAGGTTTCCTGTAAATGGTTAATAGCCCTGTTGTCAATACTGGGTTAATCAGGTGGATGATCAGTTCAACACAAGGGATTTATTTTTGTTTTTGACCCTCCTGCGGTCTTAAGAGATGGGGTCATTTGAGGTTTATTTTTGTGTGTCGTTTCGAGAACTGACGGTCTGAGGGGAAAATCCCCCCCATGGTCCGACTGTGACATGTACCCCTCCTGAGCGTCTGCCTGAGGAGTCAGGTCTCAGACAGAGGAGGCTGCTGGCCCTACGACCCAATCCCAGATTAAGTGGAATATAATGAAACAATGGTTTTATAAATGAAACATAGGCTATCTTTCAGAAATAAAACTATGCTGCTCTGTCCCGCACAGTTTTAAACATTTTACATCGATTAAAAAAATAATAATGTCACGCATAAACTAACAAATTTAAGTCCAAAGTCATTGTTCCATGATATCTAAACTCTGTTCCTTACAGATGATTCTATACATTATAAGAGTCATAACACTAGAAACCTTTTTGAACTGTAAAAAGATACATAACCACAGCGTGCCATCTAGCACAACCAACAAGCAAACATCAGAGACTGTAGATACACAGGTGTTGTATTATAACCTCAAATATTAATGAAATAATCATTATGTGGAAAAAGTTTGAGAGGGACTGATGTCTGTCTTTATTTTTTTAAATAACACCTTCATTGTATTGTATATGTATGAGGTAATTCTCACAAAAACATGACATGGTACTACAGTTTCACTTGCAAATCTGGGCCTGGTATCTATCATTTATTGCGGGGAAAGTAGGTCGTGACAATGCTGTGTTGTGTTTTATTCATGTTGCACTCACAAGAGAATCTCCAAAAGTACCAGTTCCTTCACTCCAGAGGTATTCATCCTGACAACTCTGACCGCTGCGTCTACGTTCCCTTTACTCGTGCTTTTTTTCTTATTCACAACATGGACATAAAAAGAGGAAACATTCCACTGACAAAAGCAATCAATTGTTTTGATTCATGGGGAAATCAGAAGCGGCTCATTTTAAATGTCACAGCTTTAAAAAGCTAAATAAATGGTTTAGTTTTTGAGATGTTGCCAAACGCATATGCAAAGAAGCTACAGAAACGTATTTATTGTTTCCCACAGTTTAAATGATGTTCATTGATGCAATCGAATTTTACCCAGAGTATCAACATGACCACTACCAGTACTAATCTATTCATAAAGTCTAATTATTTTCCTTAAAGAATCCATTCATTAGTCCAGTTTATAGTTTTTCCAGGCTCCATATTGAGCCACATTAAAACAGGTGAAGGAACCATAGAAATCAAATCCAGAAAAGCATGAAACATTTATTTCATATTTTTTACAGTGGGATAGGGTTAAAGATGTGAAACAGTCATGAGAATGTTTGAGAGAAATGAACAGAGTTCCACTGACTAACATGGAGTTGAACAGACTCCTATCATTTAAAAGCGGTAACTAGTATCCAAAACATTCTTGAACTGTGAGAGCCATGACTCACTGACCTAAAAATCTGCTTGGGCTCATGCCTCTCCATGCTGCCATTTAGGAGAGGAAGCAATTTGAAAATGACCCTTTGAACTGAGAGTCGCTGAAAAGATTTTACATGGAGCCCAATGGAGGAAGGGTTTTTATGCATTTCAATGCAACAAAAAAAAGTTCAATATTTCAAAAACTATAATAACTGAAATTACCAGAAATATTCAAGCTTGAGAAGAAACTGGATGCTTTGATATATAAATTGTTGAAATATGTTGAAGTAGTAAAGAACCCAAAACCTACAAAGGAACTCAAGAAGTAAGAAAACTGAATAGTGTTCTAATAATCTGATAAATGTGATGTTACAGGTGCTGAGTTCACTAGGGTGCTCAATAGGAGCACATAAACCTGCACTTGGGCTTTACTTGCTCAGTGGTTGCCATGGTGACAGGATGAGGAGCGTCCAAAAGATGGAATGGGGAAGAATAAAATAAACAAAGATTTTAGCCTGACAGGAAGTTTGTTTTTATCAAGTCGCATTTGTTCAAGTTTAACACAATTTGTTCGCGTGTTGTTGCTCAGCCTGTCAACGTCTTTACACATGAAATGAATGTAGATGTTTGTTTTAACCAATGCCTCTACAATTGTACCACTGACTTTTATTACTCTGCAAAGTGTCCTCTCCTTAACTTAAATTCATTTTAATCAGTTCTAATAAGGAGTCACCTTGCATCATCGTTTAGAGCGCTGCAGTGACTCCACTCACCATCAGCTGCAGCAAGGCCACCAGGTAAAATCCGCTTGACGTAGACTCCGAACTCCTCTCCCGTTAGCTCTTTCACTCCGCCAATCACTTTGATTCCTGGGCAGAGAAGTAGAAAAATCTCCTCTAAGTAAAGCTCCTCCAGCTTTAGCTTTTTTTTTGCAAGCTGATCCATACAGGCTAAATGTAACGCAAATTCAAACGTCTAGGCGAGCAGCTCCTTAGTTACGTAACTAAGAACTCAATAGGATTCATTTCTCTCCGTTTAACACGGCTAGGGGCTGCTGTTTGGCTGCTCCGCCATATTTGACTGGCAACTCCAAATATAAGCAATGTTAATACGGGCGCATAAATGAATAATGAATGAAACGATGAATAATTGTGTACAGATGGGATTTGCAATATTGTGAGCTCCAGGGAAGAAACGGAAGGTCACCGGTCAGCAGCTGTCACAGTTTTAAGGTATCCTGCTGACAGGAAACAATGGGAAAGTCACATGAGTCATTATTCCTCTTCCATCACCGGAGCGTAGCCCCATGCTGTTAAATACCTTAAGAGATGTGCCTGTGTTTAGATGAGAACAACAAAAAAAACACAGACAGTGTTTGTAGCATGGCTGAGAAGGTAAACCGGACAAACGACACTTGCCACCATGCAGAGTCAGGGAATTTTCTGGCTGGCAGATGCTGTCTGTGTTGGACAGAAAACCGACTCTATGGAGAGAAACTTTCTGACAACACAGAGGTCGGCTGCGGGCAGAGCAGCAACCTCAAGCCGGCGGTGATTCCAGAACGTGAAACACCTGAAAACCTTCTGATATAAACCGTCCGTTGTGGCTCTGGCTGTGAGCTTACAGTGAACGTCTGTTCTTTTTGAAACCTCCAGCAGGTTTTCTTTTTTGGGGGGATTTTACTCTATCTATCCATCTTCCTGTGAACTCTGGTCAGCTTCCCATTACCTGCATAAAAATCAATCTAAAGAATAACGCTGCCGATATGTTTCATCCTGCTGTTTTCAGGGTGATATTCAGTTTTATTCTCCACCCAACATAGAAGTCTGCTAGTCATTTCTGGTCTCCTCTGACCAGAGCACCTTAATCTACAATTCAAACAAAAGTCATGTTCTACTAAACATGAGTTGGTCAACATTACTGGACATTGCTAATAGTTTTCCTCCAACATTGACTTTTTTCTTGCCAAACCCTTGAGGTTTTTCTATTATTTCCTTCAGTGGTTCTTGGTGCAGTATCTCCACAATAAACGGGTTTATCAAAGGGTTTGGTTTGTTTAACACAGAACAGTTTGAAAGCAGCTGAAAATGGAAAAAAAACTTTTTAAAAAGTTGTGATTTTGATCCCCATTCAAACAGTTTTCACCCCCAGATATTTGCATTAAGATTAGGGGTGCACCGGTTTATCTGCGCCTGTTTCTTTAATTTTGGGAGTTTGGTCAATGTGAAGCCGATCTTATCCACTGATATTATCTGCCTCAGCAAAGGCATAAAAATCCGCTACTGCCCTCTTTAGCTCTGCTGTTCAAAACACAGGATCCTAACAAAAACTTTATTCACTTATATACTGTGAGATACATCCAAATACACGTGCATTGTATTTCCTCTTTGTGTTCCTGCAATAACATATTCTAATCAGAAATACAAGTAATTTATTTATTTTTCTTCCATTTGTCAGGGGATTTGCAAATGTTTCCAAATCTTTGCTTTTTATTGCTTTTTTAAACACAAATGTGGGTCCAGGGCTAAGAGTGAGGGACAAGAGAAGGGTCAGGTTTTGTTGTCTGGTATTTTGGAAAAATAATAATTAACAAAACTTGATGTTATTCTAAAAATCTCTGTCTTTATCCCTCCCTCTACTCAGCTCGTCAAAGGGCAGAGTCTTATTACTTCTGAAGGCAACACTGCTAAGGAAGTCTTCTCTGCTTTGTTCCTGGAACTGACTGACCTTGTGAGCTGATGGTAAAGAACACGTGATTTTCCATGTCTAAGCCAAGTACAAAGGCAGCCTGTGTAAGCCTGTCTTTGTTGGACTTTTGTCTTGTTGTTGAACCTGAGGGTTCAATTAGCCATTGCTCCACCGAGCCCAACGTCTACCACAACGCAGAGCGACGACTCAGGAGGAATACAATTAGAGCTGAGGGACCGAACTCACCACGCCTTCAGAACACCGAGGTGGAACTGCAGTTCCTAACGGTGGAACATTTAAACTAAAGCAAGGGTCAACTTTTGAAAAAAATATAGGGTGAACCAACAACTTATTGTGACTTACAGCAACTCTGGGCAGTGAGGAATATTTACGACAGCAATCATTAGACTTATACGGCCGTATAGTTCAGTACATGGGTCATTGCTTTGTTTTTTCCTTTTCAAAATAAAATGAGTAAAAGCACAATATTGATGTTTTTTTGTTTTATAACTAAATCAGAAAAACAAAATTTCATATATATAACTATAAAATAGTTATATATATATATTTATATATGAATATATATATATAACTATAGTTATATATATATATTTATATATAAATATATGTCCCTTTTGTATTTTAAAGGGACAATGTTCAGCTCAATTATAAATGATATAGTTTCCCAGTGTATGATAAGCCTGGTGGGCCACCAGGCCTTACTTTACCCCCCACCAGACTAAATGTTTGTTTATTTATTTTAATACATCAGTTACAGTGATAGCAAAGATGGGTTTATATAAAGGCTAATTTTACTTAGTGCACCGATATTTTCTTTGTAGTTGATATTTTAGTTTTCAAATTTCTCAATTTTTAGCCTTTTTTTAAACACAGAAACACAGTGGGGCAACTGGTAGACTTGCTAAGCACTCCTACCACCAGGCCTAGCTAGTCTTCTGGGGGGAAACCTTGTTAATGTTAGTATATGTTTTATGTTTCATTGTGATCATGGTGATACGGATTAAAGAGAAAACTAAAAAAAAACTGAAAACCACCCGTTGAGGCTGCGCTGAATGTTGATCAAGAGCTGGGGGCGGGGGACTGCTACGAATAACATTTCATTTTATGTAATGTAAGATGAAACAGTTCAACATGCAGATAGCTGTGAGATACAAGAGAACAAAGACGTAGGAAATGAAGTGATAGTGTGGGAGCAGCTGGAGCCAGCGTATCTCTGCTCCCTGATCAGCGCAGCCTTTAAGCGTCTGCATCTCTAAACTCTTCCACTTACATTTCCCATCGCCATACTTCCAGCGAATGCGATACATTAAACTTCTGCAGCTCCAGGCTGCTGCTGTTCTGTCGCCACAGCGACAGAGTGGCAACACTAATTGGGTCTGGAGCGAAGGGGCACCAGCTAATTACCGCCTGTTGGAAAAAAAAAATGCTTAAAAAATGGGGGTGATGCACTTCCATGTCGCTGTCCTCCCTCCTTTTGTTCTCCTCTCAGAGGAAAACAGCCTCTTCCCCACTCTGACTCCCACCCTGCACTCGCCTATCGCAAGATAAGAAAAACATTATTCCGGTACATGTGAAGCAGCGCCTCCCTTCTCCTCTACATTCACATGTCTTCCAAATGCTAAAAAAAGGGATGAAGGGAATGTTTGTTACCCAAGGACAAAACACTTCCCCACTCTGAGAGCTTGTAAAGAATAACTTGCGTCTGTTGAACCTGGGTGAGTTTCATTGAGAGCTTGTTTTTCTGTTCCAACAGTTTAACTCCATGTTTTCTTAATCAGATACTGGATTTCCCGTTACATGACTTCAGTGCTTGAGCACAAATGTTCCCCGCTGCTCGCTGGGTGTACAAATATGTTGCACTCAAGTTTGACAGATGCTTTCAGACTTTCCCTTTTAAATATTAAATTGCTGTAAAAAGGAAAAAAAAAAAAAGCCTCATAGCTCGTCCAGATGATGACTGATCAGTTGGGTTCAACAATCCAATAAAATCGAATTCATGAGGTTAAACTTCAGATGCAGCTGGTGACGGGATTCCTGAAAATGCTCACATTATTCAGCTCCCAATGGTGGATGGCAAAGAGAGTGATGAAGACTCAAACTCAGCTACTTGTAATATCAGTAAGGTGCTTGAAAAAAGTCAGAGGAAAACTCCTATATGAGAGACATCAATTAGAAGGCGGCTGTGTCTCCTGCCACATGTCTACGGTTCAATCAGGCAGCGAGGAAACAGCACCGGTTTCAGCAGATAGCTGGAAGACTGAACAGATGACATGAAGGTTGTTCTGCTCTATTCTTTTGAGCTTCTGACTGTAATTTAACCTGCTGGATTTGGAAAAGCTGGCAGCCTTCAGGAGGAATCAAAGTTAGAGTTAGAATCTACCTTCTGCATGGGAAGTCAACTCCAGATGTATTCCAGTCCAACACACACAGAGGCTAGCCATGCAGGCAGCACTGACTGCTAATATTAGGTGCTTAACCCAATAATTCTTTAAAATTTGCTGAATGTAGCGTTTATAAACATTATGATTCTCACATGTTTGTTAAAACTGTCACTGGCAGTATAGCATGGGACAGATAATCTGTGAAAAACATCAAGCTCTTCTTCCTTCTCCCTGTGATCCTGTGACAGAAACAGGCCACTCCGTCACAAACAACCAATCAGAGCCAGGGGGAGGGTCTTAGTGCTGTCAGTCATTCGTGTGTGCTGCACTTCCCCTAGCCCTCCTTGCTCACTGCTACGCAACAGCTAGTTCCCCCCGTCAGAACCCGCTGTGAATGCTCAGGGTAGGTAGCATGGATAAGCGCTAACGATGTGCTAACTGTTGTCTGTATGGTGTTTAGGGTGGACATTTATCGCATCGATGATCAGTTACTGTGATAAATCTTTTATCACGATAAGAGTTTTGATTCATCGTTGTCACAATAAACCCTAACCCACCCACCCAAAAAAAAAAACTGCCCATTTTGCTGGAATTGTTAGTTTCACTATTTTCTCCAACGTTTGTTCAATGACAGTATCAACAAATATCAGCACATTTAAAAGAATGATAAAATGCAGTTAATGATATAATGCAGTTACTTCTGCATGCCGCTAACTTGTACACACTTCTTTATGGGTGATTTGTACCAGTGTGTTTTTCAACAGCAGTATTTGTGTTTGCTGTGTCAGCCATACATTTACCTAAAAAAGATTTAATAAATAGTTCTTGTTGTTATCACAATAGTGCCACAAAATATCATGATAAATGTATGAGTTACCTCCAAACTGGCTAAAATAGTTTTTTTCTTGTTCCTCAAGCTTTATAAAAAAAAAAAAAACTGCAGATCATGAAACTACCAAATCGATTGTTGCATTGTAAATAAAAAGCAATGCGCTAAACTTGTGCAGTTTCAACAGAGTCCAGTTTATTCTCTACAAATACAGATCCTGGTGCATCTTTAATTATATTCTGACTACAACACAACAAACTAACAGTGTTGCAAACATCTAAATAATGTCCTGGTAGCTATTACTCATTACGCAATCAGGAGTAGAACAACGCTAATACATTAACCGGTGATGATGTTATGTGAATCCTAGTTTCCAGTATTTCTACATCTCCCACTAACCGTTCTAATGTAACCACACTTACAATTCTAAGTACAAACGCACTGAAGCGTGACTTTTCAACAAATCTCTACTGCAAACCTTTGCCACTGTGTTTTTCTGCACTTGTGACTGATTTGTTGTCCATATGAAGGCACAAACCCGAGGATGAGGAAATAAAGTGAGGATAAAAAGAAGAGCGGCTCCTGCATTCTTAGCCCATCTGAGTTAAGTGGGTTAGGGCTTTGCCACATGACCCACTTCGTCACCCCCCCCCCCATCAGACAAACACACCAACAGCAGCAGAGGTGCTTCCCTGCACAGAAAATCTCTTTAAAAGTAGCATTTGTTTTCTTACTTCAGGATTCATTTGGATGCAGCATCAGTAAACCTCTGACGATGACAGAAACAGTCCAGATATTAAGAGAAAGGAGTTTTAACCAGGATGATATATATTCTGGACTTTGTGTGAAATTTTACATATATGTATTGTTGGCGATGCCTGCTTTCGCAGCACAGACGTTTATTTGACTGGAAAGACGCGTCCTCCTCCTGTCTGAAGCCAGAGCAGACTGAAGTCTGTGACAGGCTGAGATGCAGCCCATCATAAACCACACAGAGGAAGGGAAGCACTGAGTGATGCTGCAGGTTTATTTTGAGAACTCTGACGCTAAAGAGAAACAGCAAAAGAGGATACAGATATAGAGCCACAGCAACGTGTTCTTGGGTGCTGAAGACAGAAAAAAAAAAAGGTAACTTACCTAGGCCATTTTCACAGTCTGTGAACTCCATGGAATGAACAGCTCTGTCGACTCCATATGGACCCATTAGAGTCCTGGAAGAGACGGAGGACAACAGAAAACAGGTGAATAAAGTGAAACGCATTCAAGCAAAAATAGGAATACCTGCAGACAGATCAGCAATTCTGTCTGCAGGGTGTTTAAAGAAACGGAACAGAGAATTAGATCATCTCATTAAAGTCATGGTATCATTGTTTTTAAAACTTCAGATGTGTTAATGTCAATTCTATTCATTTATATTTGTGTTACAGTGATTTAAAAAAAAAAAAAAAATTATTGGAACATCCCCCAGTTCTTTTCAATGCTTAGAACTCTAGGAAGCATGTCACCCGTTATGTTTTTGTACGCATCAACATTTGTGACTTCGTCTCTGGTCTGTGCTCATCTTGGTACACTGCCAGCGGTCCGATCAATTTCAGTGCATGCAGAGTGTGAAACAGAGTGTGTCCTCCAACTGGTTTCCTTTTAAATATTAGTCAGAGACAACACAAGTAAACTCGAAATGCAGTTTTTAAATGAAGGTTTTTATATTGAGAAAACATTCCAAACCTACAAGGTCCTGTGTGGAAAAGTGATTGCCCCCTTGTTCAAATTTGACTCGTCTATCACACCTGAATAAAATGAAACGCGCATACAGAGCTAATGAGTTCACCGTCTCAATCAAGACATCAGATAAATGGAGAAAACATGGAACAGTGGTTTAGGAGTGGACAGCCGACCAAGTTGAACCCAACTCATCCAAAAGGTCACCAAAAGACCCCACAACAACAACAGTTGAGGTCAGAGGTCACACCTCCACCATAACAAAGAGACAGGGCACAAGTGGCCTGCATGGCAGAGTTCAAAGGTGAAAGCCACTGCTGAGCAAAAGGAACATTAAAACTCATCTCAGTTTTTCCAGAACCTCCTGATGATTCCCAAAACTTCTGGGAAAAACATTCTGTGGATTATCTTGAGTCACATTGATTATTAAACAGCATCTTCACAGGTCTGCCTAACAAATCAATCCTCCAGCTGCAGCTGATCCAGAACACTGCTGCTGGAGTTCTGACCAAAACCAGGAAGGTAGAGAACATAACCCAGTTCTACAGTCCTTCACTGGGAGAATAGACTTTAATACACTGTTGTTAATTTATAAATCACTGAATTGCTTAGCACCACAACACATTAAAGATCTGCTGGTTTGTATGAACCTTCCAGACCTCTCAGGTCTCCTGGTTCTGATTCTGCTCTGCATCTTCAAAATCAGATCCAAACATGGAGAAGCAGCATTCAGCTTCTATGCACCACAAATCTGGAACAAACTTCCAGAAAACTGAAAAACAGCTGGAACACTGATCTTCTTTACAAGAATAAAAACCCAGATGTTTAGAGTTGCTTTTGAAACATTATAAATGAAATGTTAAACATTTTAATGTGTAACAATGGCCCTTGACAATTGTTGACTGTATGTTGTACAACTTCGTATTCTTTGTGTTTTTATGTTGTAAAGCACTTTGAACTGCCTTGTTGCTGAAAAGTGCTACAGAGATAAACTTGATTGATTGATTGATTGATTGATGAGAAAAAAAGTTGAACTCTTTGGAAGGTGTGTGTCTCGTTCCGTCTGGCGTTAAACACCCCATGTCAGAAAAACATCACATCAACAGTAAAGCATGGTGGTGGCAGTGTGATGGTCTGGGGCCGTTTAGCTGCGTAATGAAGAGATCTTCATTACTGGAACTATTTTTACTTAACTCACTGTATAACTCTTTAAGAGCACTTTATTAACAAACACTGTATTTAGCTCTGCACCTTAAGAATAGATTTGCACATCAATAACAATTTGCACACATGAGATTTTAACTGTATTTATTGAGTATTTTTAGTGGTTAGCATGTAGCCTTTTGTCCTAGACTCAGCACAGCTGCTCCTTATCGAGAAGTGAGGTGTTTACTTGTGAAGGGAGAGTAATTGTTACTCAGAGCAATGAG
Source organism: Xiphophorus couchianus (assembly GCF_001444195.1). NCBI lineage: Eukaryota > Metazoa > Chordata > Actinopteri > Cyprinodontiformes > Poeciliidae > Xiphophorus > Xiphophorus couchianus. The sequence goes on along the minus strand of NC_040234.1, from coordinate 26,408,738 downwards.
CTATTGGTGGGTAAACCTTGAGCAAATGTTTATGCATAATCTGTTAAGGTTGAAGGTGCCAAGATGGCTGACTCACCCGTCTTTCCTGTGTCCTGTCCTCGGTGTTTGGACAAATACTTCCCCGGGGGTCAAGACACCATTTATAGGTTCCGGGAGAGGCCATGGAAAAGTGTGTGTGTGGGGGGGAATGTTTGTGGTCTTTGTGGTGTTTCTTAATGATGCTTATGGTGTGAGGATAAAACATAAAATATTTATAAAAAGTAAATAGAAATTTTTGTATTTGGTAAAAGTGATTTTATTCAAGTAGGTGGAAATTAGTATATTAGAGATCCCCCGTGAATTAAAGGTGGTTTGGTCCCTCACAGCCGGGACTATTTAAGGCTGCAGTTGCACCTGTGGTTTTGTTCTTGATTTTGTGTGTGTGAAGAGTAAACCATTGCTGTTTCCACCTTACTCTGCCTCGACTTTCATCTCCACTGTAAATCCAGCCGCAAAAGACCGCCTTGTTATAAGCTGCTTCAGGACCTGGAAGACTGGCTGTGTCAAACGGAGCCATAAATTCTGCTGTCAACCCAAACGTCCTGAAGGAGTCCATCTGGCCGTCTGTTGCTGGGTCTCAAACTGAAACCAACTTGGCTTCTGCAGGAGGAAAATGATCCAAAACACACCAACAAGTCCACCTCTGATTGGCTGAAGAAAAGCAAAACAAAGACTTTGGAATGACCTAGTCAAAGTCCTGACCTGCATGTCATTGAGATGTTGTAATGCGTCAGTGAAAAGGTCGCTCACGAACCTTCTGATGTGTGTGGGGAGTCGACCAAAATTCCTCTACTTCAGTTGCTGCTGTAATGGAGGCCCAACCTGTTATCAGGATAAGAGGGCGATCACTTTCCCACACAGGGCAATGCAGGTTTGAATCTTCTTCTTAATAATAAAGACTTTGTTTTAAAACTGCATTTTGCGTTTACTTGTGTTGCTTTTGGTTCATATTTAACTAGGTTGGTTCTGAAACACTGAAGTGTGACAATCATGCAAAATGATACAAAAATCAGAAAGAAGGGAAACACTTTTACACTCACTGTAGATCATAACACTACGAGGGGACTCGCCCTCTATCATAATTCAGTCAGACTCACTTATTTTGAGGTAAACTGTGTGATGTGATTGGGTTTGATTCAATGTGACAAATGAAAGAAAGGTACTATTCAGTTGTAGATATCTGATTAATAAAGCAACTCTCTTCAACGCAACCCCATAACCTACCTCTTCTTTAATTCGGCCGCCTCGAAACGCAAATGTTTTCGATGACAGAGTAACGTTACAAAATCTTACAACGTGTTTGCTCTTCCTAAACAAGACCTTGTTCACTCAGGATGCACAGTGTCGAGTTCTTCCTCTCTCTCGAGTCACTTCAACTTGTGTGCCAAAACGTGAAAAGGTTTGTTTCCTCAAAAGATGCAGGGAAAAAACAACTCAGTCACGTTTCTTTCCTTCTCGATGAATCTCACCAGCGGTGCAACATGAGGAAGTTCATAAACAACAAACAGATGAGATAAATGTTAAACACCCTGAATAACCAAGAGCTGTTTTTAGCCATTTCACCAGTTTCTTTAATCAGGATGTAACTTAGATTTAGCTTAACAGTGAATGAAACATTTAAACAAATTATATTACAAACAGTGCCTAGTTCTTTGTATGAAGACAGCTTTCTTGACAATATGAACAAGTGTTCAGACTTGAACATTGCCGTAAGTACAACATGTTTACTGGAGCTAACGGTTTGAAAAAGGCAGAGTGGATGAATTCACTTATCTTACAAGTTGCCATGAGAAGAAAGACGTCATCTCTAACCCCAGGAGAAGTTCTGGATCTGGGTCTGGTGCGTCTTCTCCTCTGAGAAGATTATTTTTACCCGGTTTAATCGGGACGGTTTGGCGACAGATTTGTAAACACAGGGAGGAGCCAAGATTTTCTCCTAATTCTTTTTTAAACTTTCTGTTTTGGCTGGGTTTAAAAACTGGATTTGTCTTTTCCATCCAGTTACATGATGTAGGAGGATTACATTACGTAATGTGAGTCCAACACTTCTTTGGCGACGAACACTGCCACAAGTTCAACATCACAAAAGTCTTGAATCAGTCCAGAGTCCTTCAGACGTTAAAAATGTCACATCTGACAACATATAGATGGAAAAGAATTGATTTAGGTTTGTTCAGAGGTAGAATACGTCCATTACAAATATATGGTCCTCCTAATATCAGAGTGGGCAATATTTATCTTGTAAAGGCCTCCTTGGGTCAAATAAATATTGGCTAATATGTTATAAATGTTATGAATTAGTATTTCAATAAAAATATTTTAGACTGTTGGACGGTGTATCACAACAGTAGATGTTCCTGCCAGACACAATCCACACAAACCAATTGACATAAACACATTTACATTCATATATCAGACAATAAAATGTCTTAAGCTAAGCTAATAAGGCGCATGATTCAATATTTGTAGTGAACATTTTGCTGATGATTAAAACCTCCAAAACACAATACGTACACGTTGTGAAGGATAGAACGCAAATGTTTTGGTGTGACAGATCCTCACATTTATCATGACATTGCTAGTTGTCTTGGATATCTGCTGCTTGTACAAATGAGTGACAGACCTTGTTGAGATTAACCAGCCTCTTGCTCTACGTTTCGCTTCGTCCAGAAGCTCTGGACCCTCAGCTGTTGAGAAGTGATTGTTTCCTGGAGGTGTGGACTCTATTGAAGGTCAGATTAGTTGGATATGATTTTATCCAGTCGCTAATGCATGTTATGTGCCAGTCTGACGTTATGAAGTTAACTGTATACGTTAGCTACATTAGCTAACCAACAATTTCTCATTGTAAACAGCCATTCCCCATGGCCAAGAGAGAAGTGCCGAGGCTTAGCAGGCAGCTGTTAATGCTAATTCAACCGCAAATCTAAAACAGCTCAGAAAATTGATGTCATCATTCACAGCTTCTCCTTCTGTTCACTGACTGGCGCATTTAAACGTCTACCAGAGAAATCCAACTCAATGGAAGAAAGGTCAGACGAAGCACTGAAGGAATTTGAGAAATGAGTGGAGTTGCAGGAAAGTGATGGCTATTAAATCCAAAGGCTATTAAATCCAAATCAGACTGTGGCACAGGTCGAGTTCGGGTGAGCCAGCTCAGAGATTTAAGAGGGTGGGACTAAAATGTTACAATTATTTTTCATGTCTTTTAGTTACTTCACTAACTTAGGAAAAGTTGTAATTAGAATCAAGAGTTTAGTGTGAGGGGAAAAAAGTTTCTATAAGTGTACCTTATGTGATGTCAACACATTTATAGGAAGCATTTACCAGACTGTGAATACAATTAATTATACAACATAAAACAAAAAAGAAAAACTAGCTAATATAATTTCCTACATGTGATAAACAGAAAACTATAATTAGTTTGATTGATTTTAAAGAACATCTGGCTAGTAACTTTAAAACGGAAATAAGAAAATTTTACATTTTCAGTAAGTGATAATGAATTTATTCTAATTGGAAGAACAGCCCCACATTTGGAAAAAGAAGCAGAGCTGGAGTGGCTCCTAGTCAACCACGCAGTTTACAACGGCTGTTATTCCACGTGAAGGAAATCCACGCAGCTTCAGGTTCAGTGGCAGGCAGCACAGAAAGTTCACGGTTACCAGAACAGAGACACCTGTGAATCCGCATGTTCCCCACTAGCCTGCGCAGATAGTGAGGACTCTCTCACTAAAAACGACCGCAGCAAAAAGCATCGTTCCCACTTTTCCGGACTGATCCCCACATCCAGAACCCAACTTCCATCAGCTCCGGTCTCCGGCGAACGCCGCGCCGCTCGCTACTCCACCGAGTGCTCCTCGGCGAAACCCGCCGCCCCGCGAGGCTTCCAGCGGTTCTTACCTGCTAATGATCACAGCTCCTTTATACATGACCGAGAAGGTGGGCATCATTACATGGAGCCCCGGTGGTTTGAGTCGGACGGCGGGTCGGCAGCAGCTTCCTCAGCCCTCAGCCTCCAGCCACATGATGCTCCCTGTCTGCGCACAGCCAGCCTCTAATTCCACTAAGACAGACTGCCCGCTCAAAACATCTCCACCTTCTCCCACACGTTTAATCTCTTACATAACTAAAGTCACCGGGGAAAAAAAAATAAAACATTGAAACAAAGCGGGGCATTGAGGCTTGAAGTGATTGTGCGGGCGGATTATCTGTCACACATTTTCCACTACCGGGCAAAATTCCTCACATTTCAGTCCTTGTTTGGAACTGTGGTGTAAAATAAGGTCCAACGGAAACATCAAACTGAATATGATTATAACACTTAAGCTGACAAACACAATCTTACTGGAGTCATTCAAAATTTCATGTTAGCGACACATCTGGCAGAAAAGAAGCTGTAGAGCTGGAATCAGGTTGTTTTTGGGGAACTCTAAACAGGATTTAATCAGGTTCTCACTTCCTGTCACTCACATTTTTCCAGGCACTTAGTAACATTGTGTAGCACAATCAAGTATCTATGTTATCTTCAGGTGTTATAAAATCCTGTATATATCAAACATGACTTCAAAGAAATTTGACTTAGTAAGCCACCAATTTCAAGGTATTCTCGCTTTAAGAAGCTCCTACTCTTTCTGAAGCTCGGCATTCAGTAAGTTATCACAACATCACTCCTCTATTTACCCTTTTATCCATTTTTACCAGCGCTGCACCGAGAAATAGCTCCTACAATGAGCTCAGTTGATGTGCAGTTTCACCAGGTGTTTGCTAATTGCCTAGCCTGTCATGAATGCTAAAGCTAGTTAGCATGGACACTGAGGACTGGTGGATAAAAAGTTTTTCGGTAATGGTAAGTTGTTTCTCTGCGTTTACAGGAGGTTGACTGTCAGCGCTAAGACAGTGCAGTTAGTGGTTAATTGACAAACCCATCTTTTGTCCTGTACAATTCGTTCTGTGGAGGATTCATAGTTTTTTTATTCATTTTAAGGGTGTTTGTGCCAATTTTACTCAAGTAGCCTAGTTAAAATTTGTGCTGCTACATAGATCAACACCCCTTTTCATGACAGGAAGTGACATTGCTAAATCTTCTTATGACAAATCTATTTACCTTTTTAAGAGTTACTTTGGGAGTTGAAGTTTAACGAAGCAGGGTATTAGTGAACAAAATTCTATGTTTTGTTATTCACTGCTACATTCAGACCGAAAGATAGATTTTGATTGTTGATGTTCAAGAACTACATGAGGCCAATGAAACATGAACAGATAGAATGAAAACAAGAAGGATTACAAATAGGAAATCTGTCAAATGCTAAATGGGGTTTGTTTTCACCCAAAATAATTAGTTACACTAAAATGTCCAAGAAATTCTTTATATTCTGCCCATGTTTTAGTTTCTGTGTGAGAAGTCAAATTATCTTGAGGACCACCTGCTGGCAGGAAGTTAGGTTATTCCTCCAGCAAGCTCTGGCTGCCTGTTGAAGCAGACCACAGAAAGATGTCCTTAGATGCCGTTAGACACATGGTATGCATAAGTGCCTCGATCTCAATTTAGAAACTGCAAACTAATCCACACCAGATATCCATTAAAGAGAATTCCCATTTGCTATTCAGCAAACATCTGCGCCGCGTTGCTAAACTCCAGCTAGATGTCACTTTTTATTACAAGTCTGCTGATTCAACGTGTATCTGCTTGTCCCTTCAATCCCTTTAATTCATTATGAACCTATACAAAAATTCCATACGACTGTTTTGGGTCTTGAGGAAAGAAAATACGGCAAGCCATAAGTCATAAGATATGAACCCAAAGAAAAGCAATAGCAATATTTTTAGGTTACTCCTCATCTAAAAAAAACAAAATTCCAGCTGCAGACGGAAACTTAATAGGCTCTTATTATGTTTCTCTAATGTAGACGTTTGTACTGTACCAAAAAGGGATCAAATGTTCTTACTTAGAGACTATAGCATACCCAACCAATCACATGCTGAGAAACATGCACACCTAACACACCTAATGTTGAGCAAGTGCTGATCAGAGATTCACATCCACTAATCATGGGCATTGTTTTCAATCAAAGGCCTTTTAACATTTAAACTTTTTTCACTGCAGAAAAACAACACAAAAAAAACCCAAAACAAGTACAGCAAATTCTAAAAACAAAAATCTAGGTACACTAGCTTGAATTTACTGCAGATTTTCTGAAACTCACAATGGTTCAAAATTCTCTATCAAGGCTCAAATGCTGTATATTCATTGTACCAACACGTAGATACCCCACACACTTGACACAAACACTGGATTTATGACATTTTAAGCTTAAGAAGTCCCTGCACATCCCTGCAGATTCTGTTCAACCCAACTGATGGTAAAGCCGTTCGAAGCGTACCTGGCGAAGCCGAAAGGCACTTTGAGCCTTTGGAACATGTCGCTGCGGTCTGCGAGAACGCCCGGTCATCACACACTGGCTGCTGTCATTGTCCCTGTGCATTCCCCCCGTAAACGCTGCGCCACAGCTGCCAAGCAGACACGAAGACTGCCAATTGATGAAGAGAAGATGAGCTTATGGCAAAAGGATAATGCACCTAAATCCATAAGACATGCAGACATGCTAAATATAGGCCACCGTAAGAGGGCCACTCAAATGCTCCAAACAGCGGGAACAGATTATGCTACCATCCACGTTTTGCCATCTATCTGAATTCTGTTCTTTGGGTTATTTTTGGTTTCCAGAGGCAGATGTAGTTCTGTAAAGTGCCTTGGCTTCAGGAACGTACATCTGTTACAACCCCCTCATCCCCCTGGTCAGCCCCCCACCACTGCACACAGTAAAATCTACTTAATGCATGCTTTTAAAGCTGCCTTTATTGTTGCTAGAGAACCATTAGACTCAAACCTCAAATTAAAACATCATGTCCTTAAAACCGAGGAACACATGCAGGAGAAATGGAGTGCAACATCTCTCACATTTCTGGCTTTAAGAATCAACAAATGTTAAAGTTGGAAGGTAAAGCAAAGAAATAAATGAAAGGATCTAGAAAGTTCTGCGGAGCTTAGCAGAATGAGAGCGCTGGAGGTGTTCCACCATAAGGGGCATCAGATATGAACAGCTTTTTCATCATGTATTAATGTGAACCATTTTTAATCCTTTCTTAACTCCTGTGTACAATTAAAAAATATATATATATAAAAGAGGAATCTTTTAGGATACAGATCAACTTTATGTACTTAAACTGCAACGATGCTGAACACTGAGTTCCTTTAAATTTAGACTAAAAACCAGCTGTTTAGAGTTGCTTTGAACCATAATAAGTGGAACATTAATGAACATTTATGCTGTGCATTCATGATTTTGATGATGCCATTTGACAAAATATAATGTTTGTTTCTGGTTTCTCAATTGGTGACTGTATGATGTTTTTCCGACTTTTTATTTTTGTGTTTTTATGATGCAAAAAACACACAAAAAAAACACAAAACACAGCAACAAGACATTTTGAAATGCCTGCTGAAGTGTACTATACAAATGTACTTGATTGATTGATTGATTGGCAAAAGCCATTTTGCCCCCAATAAAGCAAATTAAAAATTACCGGTACTTATGACTAAAAAATATTACTGGTTGTTTTGGAGTCATTCTATTTCATTATTTTTTTTAATTGCTAAACCTGCATTTGTTAGTGTATCTTATTTAAATACATTAGTTGATCAGCAGATGTTTTTTTTGTTTTGTCTTGTATTTTTACAATTAATCATCCATACATTTTCCAACCCCTTAGTTCTTATTGGAGGGGTACTGGTGTCTATCTCCAGCCAACATTCCGGGCGAGAGGCAGAGTACACCTGGATCTGGACCCGTCGCCATGCTGTCGCAGGGCAACACAGAGACAGACAGGACACACAGCCATGCACACACACACTCTCACAAATAGGGAGAATTTAGGGACAAATTAACCTAACAGCTATGTTTTTGGACTGTGGGAGGAAGCCGGAGAACCCAGAGAGAACCCACCATGCACAGGGAGAACATGCAAACTCCATGCAGAAAGACCCAGGAACTTCTTGCTACAAGGCAACAGCTCTACCAACTGCGCCACTATGCAGCCTTACAATCAATCCATCCATCCATCCATTTTCTGTTCACCCTTGTCCCTAATGGGGTCGGGAGGGTTGCCGGTGTCTATCTCCAGCTAACGTTCCGGGCGAGAGGCGGGGTACACCCTGGACAGGTCGCCAGTCTGTCGCAGGGCAACACAAAGACATACAGGACAAACAACCATTCACACACACACTCACACCTAGGGAGAATTTTAGATAGACCAATTAACCTAACAGCTATGTTTTTGGACTGTGGGAGGAAGCCGGAGAACCCAGTGAGAACCCACCATGCACAGGGAGAACATGCTAACTCCATGCAGAAAGACCCAGGAACTTCTTGCTACAAGGCAACAGCTCTACCAACTGCGCCACTATGCAGCCTTACAATCAATCATATATCCTAAAAACGTATTCTGTAAACAGAACTTTTTCAAACTTTGACTGTTCCCAGTCTAAGTAAAAAAGAAAAATCACTGGTTTTCTCTCAACTATAACCGTAGTTTTAATTTGTGGCTCTTTGAAGATGAAAAACTGTTTTATTTAATATTAGGTGAGGATGTTAAGATTGTGACTGATATGTAAATATGGGAAAATTTTAAAGGTTTCCTAATGTAGAGCTAAAGGTTCTAATAGTTGTCCAGCTGTTGGGATTACACAGCATTGGAGGAGACCCAGCACTGGCTCCAGTAACAGGCTCTGGGTTCACAGACTAAGACTTTAACAGGAACCATCCAGAACAGCAGACTTCAAGGTTCTGTCTCCAGTTTTCAAACTAATATGTGAAACTGGTTCAGAGGCTGCACCGTAGGGGGCGCCGTTGATCGTTTTGCCATTCTCACTTTTAAAGAGGCAGTATTCTGTATTTTCCAGGCTTATGCTGTTATTTTGTAGCACAATCAAGTAACTATGTTACCTTCAGTTGTTATAAAAATTTCTTCTGCTCTTTCTGAAGCTCAGGAAGTCATCACAACATGGCTCGTCTATTAACTCATTAACAATGTTTTTACCAGAGTTGCACTGGGAACAGAGTTCTACCAGGTGTTTGCTATTTGCTGCTGGCCAGTCTGAAGGAGGCTGCAAGTGGATCAGCTGGTCGCACTGTTGCCTTGCAGCAAGAAGGTCCTGGGTTCAATTCCCGGCCCCAGGTCTTTCTGCATGATGTTTGCATGCTCTCCCTGTGCATGCGTGGGTTCTCTCCGGGTACTCTGGCTTCCTATCACAGTCCAAAAACATGGCTGCTAGGATGTGTGCATGGTTGTTTTTTCCTTCCTGCGACAGACTGGCATCTTGTCCAGGGTGTACCCCGCCTCTCGCTCAAAATCTCTCACTGGATATAGGCACCAGCACCCCTCCTGACCTCACTAGGGACAAGAGTAAAAAACTGGATGGATGGATAGTCTGAAGAAGCTGAGTGAGGGAGGGTCTGCTCTGTGAAGTTGAAGCTCGGAAGCTTGGGGCTAGGTCCACCAAGGCGTTTTGTATCATGAATTGTTGCCACTTGATATTAGAGGATTTCTCAAACATGCATGACAGAATCAAAGCAACACTCCATGTATGTTTCTGGTGAGGGAACAATATTATAACATGATATAATGCTCAAAAAAGCCGATTCTACATAGTACTGTCACTTCAAATACAATTTGTTTCCTTTCTTGCATGTTCAGTTTTCCAAAAAAGTCCTTTTATCAAAAAAGAATTAAATACTGCAGAGACGAACAGCCATCATGGTGACTTTTGTGCTTAGACTTAAATCCAAGGAAGCCTGCAACACTGCCATTGATTGGCAATGTTGCAGGGTACAGAGTAATTTAACTTGATTGACTGGTTGTCTGTGTGTGTTTGAGTATAGCAGGGTGACAGACTTTACAGCTCAATTTCATCATCATAAATGCAACATTTACGCAACAACTGGGAACTCCTCACAGTGAAATAACTAGAACTCTGACTTCTACATTCATGCATTGACACACCCATAAAACCTGGAAGATGCTGTAAATCTCAGTACAGCTGCAGGAAGTTATATAAATTTTACAGGTTCTAATCAAGAGCAGCTGGAAAGTTGCTGTACCGTTGACCTGGTCTGTCACCCTAAATCAGAGCAGTCTCTAAATATTCTAGACTATGAAACATTTAAAACATAAATATGATTATAAAGAAGCAAATTCAAACAAAGAAAGTGCAAAACAATCTCATCTGAAAGAATCAGAGACTGATCCTACATGGGGCTGTAGATTTACCACTTTACATGTTCCTGCTCAAGAAGACATTAACCAGGGAATGATGAGCAGCACTCAGCAGACTCAGAATGTAGTAAATCTGGCATGTAAGCAGGTAGTTGATGCAGAAAGACACTTTTTGTCTTTTGAGGCATTTTTCTCTCTTTTTTTTTTACATAACATCTTAAAAAATATTAGGTACAAAAAATAGATTCCATTTTATTAACATTTTTGCATCCATCTTAATTCTGGAGTAACTAGAACAACAAACATCGACCTGCTTTTTCTCACACATCAAATCTCACTTTCCAAAAACGAAAACAATCGACCCAAAATGTTGAACATATATATATATATATATATATATATATATATATATATATATATATACAGATTGATGTCTGATATATTGTGGCCTCCAAATGCTTTCAACTTTACAAGTTTGGTCCTTATGACAAAATGTTTGGACACCTCTGTTCTAGGTATATGATGGAACCACAAACACACCGACTGCAGCTCTGCATGGGGATCAAATTACATCCAAATCAAATCTATTTTCCAGGGTAAATGACTTATTGCTGAGGATCATCTGCAGCAATAGTTATCCTCAGTAGTTGTTTTTGCAGGAACACATGGTGTTTTTTTATTACTCCAATTGATATTGTGTTTTTGCCACTATAAATATGGATATTTATTTTCCCTTACCAACAAACCTCCCATTTGGATCGCATCTCATGTCTGATTAGCTCTATGTAGAAGTTACCCAGTCCTCCCTTTCAACCCGCCTGCCCACAACAACAAGAGCCCTTCACCATGTGATTCTAGACTGCAGCAGAATTCCCCTTATTGTTATCTCACTTCTGATGCTGATCCTGCAGCTTCCTCCCCTGACATGAAACCACCAACTGTGAGTTTTAGACAGAAATGCAAAGAAATGTTCGTATAGGAATCAAAGAGAAAAACAACTTTCAGTAATTTAGTGATAACCGTTCATTAGAAGGTTAATGCGGATTAGAACTGGGTTTGGGAAAGGTCAATGGTGAATGCTGCCATCTTGTGCAGATTTGGCACATCTGCATTTAGCATTATGGGGAATCTGTTGTTGTTTGTCATGGGTGTCAGCGGCTGAGCTGTGTGGTTGATCACTGAGGTGGAAACCTGAACCTGAGCTTGCTGCTCTCGCAGTGGAAACGCGTCCTATTCAGTCTACAGATAGCTGGAGTTCTGTGTCTTACAGAAAAGCTGCGGTCTGTTTTTGTGACTCACCATCTTTGGACCTAAAGCGCTACATCCATCTGCTGCTCTTCCATATTCATGTGTCAGTTGTTTGCATGTTTTCCAGTGTTTGGGCTAATCCACCTAAAAAGGCGTTCATTGAACATTTTGATTTGGGTGACTGGTATTTTCTTTGATCAGTTGCAGGATTACATAACATATGAAATCCTGCTTTTTTTTATCTAATACCTAGAGAGGCTTAGAAGCTCTTCAAAGCATATTTGCAGGATGCTTTCAAAAACCGCAGGCTGCTTTGAACCTGAATCAAAATGCAGAAGGCTGAAGGTTATTGGCATATATTTGCAACGTGACTGCTTAAATTGGACTGTATTTTTTGTTCAGCTAATTTTCTCCAGGGCACCTTAGCTGCACAATAGTTTTTCTTCTTCTCATCTTGAGACAGCAAGATATTCCTCTACAATATTCGAAGGGATGTTTTCAATTTATATTGTTGTGGAAATCCTTGGCTTTAAAAAGAAATATACTCTGAGGATGAGAGAAAAAAAGGACTGAAATTTGGTTTTAAAAACCTGCGAGAACCGTGCTGTTTTTGAAACCATGAATACCGTCACCAAGACCTTTCTGTCTGAACTGTGTGTACAGAATGACTGCTAAGCATGTCCACAAAGTAATGTATTCATAAATTCTATACATGAAACTGAAAAATATTAGCTTAAGATCATACAGACACAATTTTCTAAAAAAAAATGTAATTAATTAAAATATATCAACATAACTATGCCTAAATGTCATTTTACAAATGAAAATTTCAATTACATAGTTATGAAAGTAATTCTGCTTGACAATAATTAATGAAAGCAAATTATATGAGGATTAGCTAATGCTCATTGTACAACTTGTAAGGTACCCAAAGTCCTAGGCCTAGATCATACGTGGCCAGACATCTGAGGAAAAAAAAAATATATATATATATATGTATATATATATGTGTGCGTACATACAGTATATATATATAAATGAAACCGAGCCCTCGGTTTGTGGCTCATTGGGGCTAATTTTGGTCAGCCCAGGGCCACAGGATTCATCCAATCAGGATGGACTTGCCTCGAGCTCGAGTGTGTGTGGGCGTGGTTTGGCGTAAACTGAGTAGGTGTGATGGCGAGCAATATTAGCATAAAGAAGTGGATTATTTAAAATATTTGCATCCAAGAAAAGTCGTCAGAGTGACCTTCTCTTTAAATAAGGTAGGCACCATTTAAAAACATATTGTATCTTGTTTCATTTGATCAGAGTGTCCAGGAGTATTGGGGAATTGATTTGACCAAGTTATGCAAGCTTGGTCTTTGGTATGTTTTCTTGGTTGTTTTTTTATGGTTGTCTATAGCAGATTTTCTTCTTATTTTTCAAATTGGATGCGTCTCTTATCGGAATAAAAAAAAGAGTGTATATACATATATATATATATACAAGGGCACCACCAGGAATCTTGGGCCCCATGACAAAAAATTTAATTAAGCACAGAGCGAGGGGGAGGAGGATGAGCAGCCACATTAGTCTGTGATTGACAGCGCTAAAACTCTCCTGCCTCTGATTGGTTGTTTCTAGATAGCACTGGGAGAAGGCAGAGGAAATAGATTTTCCACAGATTATCTCTCATGCCATACTCTCACAACATAATAACAGTTTTAACAAATATGTAAAAATATTTTTTATAAAAGTTACATACTGGAGCTTTAATTTCACTCAGGAGAGGACGGGTCAGGAGGGACTAGAGCTGCTGCTGCTGCTGCTGACTCATCTGTTGTTAAGTACATTAAATATATGAATATCTTGGTAATTTTTTTCCTTAATTCATTAAATGCTAGTGAAATGGAGGCAAACAGTAGCCTGTAGCTAAGCTAAATATGCTGAATGGTTGATAATCTCACAGTCTACCCACCTCTTGGAGAAAAACTGGGTTACAAATTGACACTTTTACCTTTTTCTCTCTATCTCTCTATTTTTTGAAAACCTACTTTATTATTTTTCTTAGCAGTAACTGTCACAGTCATTCTTGTCTTCCACTGTCTGCTGCTGAACATCGTCACCGTCAAGCTCCAAGCAGGAACGAACCATTTCGTGCAGATCCAGGGTGGTGTTCAGGGCAAATGTCTGGGTTTTGGTCTGGGAGTGGTAACATTTAATTTTTACTGCTAAAAAGAAAACACAATATAATAAGGTTTTAATTGACAGGGCTCCTTTTTTTTATTTCTATGAACAAAAGAAAAAAAAACATTGTGGAGGGCTCCCTGTTGGTCAGGGCCCTTGGAATTGTCATAACCTTTCGCCCCTATATATATATATAAACTCTGACCAAAATGGAGATTTGAGAAAACTCAGTGTTTATGTTTGTGTGTCTACATGAGAAAAAAGATTAGGGTCTGTGACAAATAATGCACTAATATATCTACTTACTTTCGTTGACATGATTCTCAATCAACAGTCTTGTGTTTTAATAACTTTATAGTCTGAAACATTATTTAAAAGTACATATGTTGACACAAATTAACCTACTGGCACCATGTTTAATTCCTAACAGGAAGTAGTGGTTTATTGACTAACATAGGCTTTAGCGTTGCGCCACACTGCCCCCTAAGGGTTTGGTATGTTTAAAACCAGAATAAGGGGGAGATTTGTTGGTTCATGTAGATGGAAACTGAAACCAATCCCGTGTGTATGTACGATAAATATTTTAAACAATGTGCCAAAGTATTTTTTTTTATAAAGACTCTTAAATCCACAATATGTACAAATTTCCAGATAGCAGTGGGGCCGCTGATGGCTTGTCCATATCTCTACTTCTAACAAAATGACCTGTTCCATTGCAACATGTAAAAATGTGACAGATTAGTTTATTTCCAACACTTACATCAGCAACAGTTAGCCTAAAGAGATAAATAATTGCATCATTATTACAATACAAACATTGCACCAACTCCTGCAAAGAAGCGGTCTAACTGCTAATGCACTGTGTGCTATAATCTACAATACAAGATGTAAACATTTTCTAATTATCTCTTTGTTAAAAAAAAAAAAACAGTCTGATAAATCATACACATTTCACATCCCTAGTTTCTCTAAAACTGCAAACACATTGTCCTCATACACACACAGATTTACTCACATCTTCCTTTATTTGGAAGCCATAGCAACAACCATTTGCCTCCCAACTTTAATCACTAAATCTGCACAGTGTGTCATTATCAGATTACGGGATTACCCAGTCCACACGGAGAAATCAAACAGGCTCAGGCCCAATCATAAAGTGACACACATGGACGCGTGCGACTGCACACACAAAGTTTTAAATCTGGTTCTTTCATGCGTGTTTTGCAGAATCCAGCACAATACAAAGAGCAAGAAAAAAAAATGCTGATCCGTGTCTGAGTTTTTTCCGCTGCAAGGCTGACCTCTAGAGGAAAACGCTTTGCTTACTATCAAGCATTTTGCTCATCAGCACCTTTCTATCAAGTTTCTTTTTTTATGTGCAACTCAAACAAGATTGCATTCATTTTTTTAGTCCAAAGAGCAAAATAACTTTGAACCTGAATTCCAAGTGTTAATTTAAAATTAATAAACGAATAAGAGTAGGATGCCTCTGAGTCTTACACAGCAGTCAGCTTTGCAAGGAAATATCAAGGGTACTAAGGAGGACAAATAAAACATCAGCAACAAGAATACTTCCCTTGAGAGAAAACCAGTCAGCAATATGCCTCACAATCCACATCTTCTGTGAAGAGAAAATCAGTAGATTCAGATTATCGATTTGTGAAGTCCTTCTTCACAAATCGATAGTCACCAGAGGGAATGGAGAAGAGAGTGGGCGAAAATGAGGCAACTGGAATGTCATTACTGCATATTGACTTTTTCTGGCAAGAAAGGATGGGCCACATTCCGATTGTCTTGTCAAGTGAAGTGCATGGGGAGAAAACACTGACAAAGGGAAGATCTCAAATTAAAATAAAAGCATGTGAACCATTAAGGGTTGAGAAAAGCAGGGATTTTTTTAGGTTTGAGGTTTTGATGTCTAAACAGTACAATGAGTGTAGGAGAGACAAAAATAAAGAAATGCTCTTAATTCTTTATTTAAATGCCATTCCCCTGTAGAGAAGACATGATGAAAGCAACTTCTGACATTGAGACTAATTGTACCTATGAATGCAGAGGCAGTGGGAGACCTGGGTAACAAGCTAGAGCAGGGGTACCCAAATAAAATAGAAAGAGGTCTTCCATCATCCATACAATCTGGGGTCTATGAAAGAGTCAAATAAGTTCTTCAGTAGTGCCCCTTGCACTCCAAAAGACATCAGCTTCCTCAACAGATGGAGTTTGCTCTGACTCTTCCTGTAGCTGCCCAGTTGCTGAGGATAGTTACGATGAAACTGAAAAGTCAGAGATTTGTCCATGATGTGCTCAGCAGGAACCCAAGAATGCTGCATCTTCTGGACTGGAGGAGGTGCCTGATAAAAGTAGAAAACGCTGCTGGTGATGTACCGGGCAGGTGGAGGGTACCTGGAGAACTGCATAAGACATGCCGTGGAAACAGGTTTGATATTGGTAACTGCCAGTCAAACTGACTGAGATGGTATGAAATCCTCTTTTGCCTGGGCCTGGCCCTCTTCAGGTCTATTGTGACTTCTGGAGGGGGTGTCATATTTAGTGTTTTTAGTCCTGGGTCTGTAGGAGAGAGATAATAATGCCCACCCGACCTGCCTGGGTTTTAATCTCTTGACAGAGTGAAGATATTAAATGTTCTTTGCACAGTAATTACTGCTTACACAGTAAGTAATTTGAACTGCCTCGTTGTTGAAGTTTGCTGCACAAGTAAACTTGACTTGCCTTTTGTGGTCAGTCCATACAATTAAAGGTTCCTTAGCCAGTTTGACCAACAAGAGTTCCCGATTCCCCATGTCAAAGTTCTGTTAAGCCATAAACACGCTTTTAGAAAAGCTTGTTATTACCTTTAGATTTAGGATGGCATAGACACCAGAGTCAGAAGTGTCAACTTCCACGATGAAGCAACAAGAAGGATCTGGTGACCGGAGGACAGGTGCAGAGGTGAACAGTTTATTGAGTTCCTTTAGTTTTGTGAAGGCCTGACTGCTCCAGGGGTACTTGGACTTAGAAAATGTGAGTGCATGTTATGGGGAAGCCCTGGAACTGTAGTTTTTAATATTAAATGTTGAATGTCTGGTGAGAATGAATTCTGGTGCATTTTAACCAGAATTCTTCTTAAGGTTTTTTTAGGAATTCATTTGCTACAATTGTTATCTATGTGTTAAGTATTTGTTAATTTATTCTTCTGTAGTAAGTACCTGGCATTAGTGGTAGATATCAGGGAACTGGGGACTGTAAGAGCCAGTTAATGGGGAATTCATATAGAATAATAATTTAGATTAAAAATGTATAAATATCCTTAATTTAATTTTAAGAAATTCATGATGAGTATATTTTATAGAATGTATAACTTAGTTAATATAAAGGGATACTTTTATTGTGAAAAGTAATTTTGGCTTCCACTACGCAATGCATAACATTAATATTGCCCGTATGCAAGTTTGAGGTCAGATTGCAGTTGGATACGGTGGAAGCAACACAATTTTTTGACTTTATGTAGTGGCACTCTGCGTCTCAAAAGTTCGTTGTACCACCTTTGCAGTTTGTCTAACAACCAATATTTGAATCACTCGATCTGTACCGAGCCTTTCATTCTTTTCTGTAAGTGTACTTTTGGAGTTCTTTAAGTAAACATCATAAAAGAAGACTTGGTTTCAGTCGAGTGATTCAAATATTGGTTGTTAGACAAACTGCAAAGGTGGTACAACGAACTTTTGGGACGCAGAGTGTCACTACAGGGACACTTGCTGAAGATGTGGGGGACATGGTGCAAAAACATTTTAATGTTCTTGGGGGACTGTTTCTGTGTTTGTAATGATGTAAAGCACTTTGAAATGCCTTGTTGCTGAAATGTGCTATACAAATAAAATTTGATTGATTGATTGATTGACTGATTGATTGACTGCCAAGCCAGGTGGCAGTAGAGACCAATCCATAATAATCTTGTATATCTTTATGTATTGGTCTCGAAAACATGGATACAAAATGTTTACAAATACTATATGTTATCCACTTGCTTGATTTTTCTTTAAATTCAAAGTTTTTCAGTATTAGAATATAGGTCATTCTTTCCATCAAAAATATTTTTTGCAATACATCCATCCACTGGGTATGGGTGGGATGTTCAGGGTTGAGTTCTTGTTATGGCTTTATTCTGCCCAGAAAAGCCAGGCAGAGGAAAGCCTGACTTCCTCTGCTGCTTTCCCAGGCCGGTAGTGAGCAGGGGTCCGTATCAGAAAGTGGGGTTCTGTACCAGAACTCAGGAAAGAGCCTTTCTGGAAATTCTGGAAAATTATAGTTTAAAGTATGACGAGTCTTGCAGCTAAGTTTAACTGAACTGTGCAATACAGAGGTGCAATTTTAAAATACTGACTTGGTCCCACCTCCAATGCACAATACCCACAGTAAATTTTTACGATGGTGTATTAGCGTCATTGTAGAAAGAAAAAAAATGAGTAAATTTATACCAAAAAAATTCTAGAACAAACAAGACAATTTCTGACAAAACTGAAAATTTGCCAGGCAAAAAAAAAAAAAAAAAAACTGAAGTTTTGAGCTTTATCTCAGATTTCTGTGCTTCTCACTATCTATCTCCTATCTACAATGTAAATTTCAGACCCTTGTCATGTTTTAAAATGGTAAATAGTTTTCTTCTGATTACAGAATGCTGTGGAAGGGGGGCCTGTCTCAGTCCCAGGCAAAGCGTTCAGCTGGACTGCATACCAAGCAGGATTGTTGCCTGTTTTTCTGATGAACTGATTTTCCCTCTGCAGACTGAGGGTGATGTGCATCTCCTGCATTTGGAACATGTTCCTGCTTAAATAAAACACAAATAAATAGTGGGTCCCAGTCAAAGAGGTGTAAGATGCTAAGGCCAGGTGACTTAATGAGAGCATGTTGCTTTCCTCTGTCACAGCAGGACTAAAGTGATGTTAGTTGCCACCAGCGGCCTAAATTACACAGGACAGGATTCAAGTAAATAATGTGTCAACATGCATCAAGTCCCACCTGCCACCACTGTCACAGCCTACGGTGAAAATCATAGTCAAGATGAACCCAAGGACAGAACTGAAAAACTATTTTAACAAGTCCAAATAACTAACTTATGTAATTTTGATGTGGCTTGAACAATGTTGTAAAAAATTAAAGATGAATTTCTCATGACGAATAAGTCCTCTTTTTTGTTGCATTATTCAAGCATAAATCTGTGTGTGCGGTTCTGAGTCACACAATTATTGCCGTTCTTTTTTTAAATATAAAAATGCTATTCACCTGATTCCAACGTAGACATGGAGAGGGCTTTGAGTCTTTTAGTGATTTTTTCTTCTCTGAAACAGAACCATTAACGCAGCTTTGGTTCACGATCAGTTCAGCAGATTAGTTCCTCAAGACAATCCTGTGTCTGAGCTCTACAAATAATTCCTTAGACTTCATGCTTACTGTTTGACCTCTGACCTACACTGTCAATTGTGGGACCTAATATAGACAGGTGTGTGCCTATTGAAATCAAGTCCAATCAACTGGACTCTATCTTAACTGAAAAAAAAAAAAAAAACGTCTTCAGGATGATCAGTGGAAAAAGTTCAAAGTTCAATTTAAGTTGACAAGAATTTGCACATCACAAAAACCTTGCTATAGGTTTTTTGCAAAACCAATTTCAATCACAACTCAATTTTATTGCTTTTCTTAATATATTTAAGCTAAAAAGCTATGTGAACTAATATTGCTTATAGAAAACAAATCAGACAAGGTGCTTATTATTTACACATACGTCTTGGAATCTGTTCTCAAATTGTGCCGTGGTCAGAGAAAACATTCGCTGTTTGTGTGTAAATGTACAGTACAAACACAACAAAACATTTTCACCATGTGAAAACAGGGCCTTACTGACTGTAAGGATCTACTCAAATGGAATGAAATGAGTCTGGAATATTGTACACATAGAAATACAACATATTGTATAGCCTCTTCCATGACCCTCCTCACAAAGCGAGTCACTTTCAATTCTGAAAACCATGCACACTCACCTGACGTACACAACTCCTCTTCATGACATCAATGCTGATAGCTCACATTATCATACCATGCTATAAATCATCTAAGATCAGACTTAACATAGACACAGTCAAGCAGGAACACCCATCACGACAACAGCCTGAAGATGACTTTTTCTCTGATCACACCTACCATGGTTTTATGGTGGGATTCATCCTTAGAGGAAACAGTCCCAGGTCTATGTCTTTGCAATCAGGATTAAACTCTAGGGCGCCTGTGACGTAAATCAGAAAGTAGTCCCAGAGCTCGGGTAACTTCTTGGAGGTGCGAATCATGAGTGTGGCGTCAGCGTCGGCTTCTGCTAGTGGGGCGGAGAGAACGCTGGAAGATGACGGGGAGTCGCACGGGGACGGGGGGTCGCTCAGCAATGTTGCCCCGTCCCTCCAGCTCGCCTTTAAGCACCCCTGGCTGACCCAGCTTCAACTGTCCACTCAGCACCTACATTCAGCTGACGGACGCCCCGCGGGACAAAACACAAGCACAAACCCAGCTCTCCGATCTGCCCTACCTCCACCATCAATCACATTTGATTTGATTTAACTGACTTTATTTGGGAATGTCTCTCGTCTGATTGCATGAAATGTGATGTGGCCTTCAGATGTAACAAGCCTCAAGTTGGTTTTCATCAGTCTAATGTATCCACTGGTCCCATTCTCGATTGCAAATTGAAAATGCTGCTGAATTTAACATTTTGAGCTTCATTTTTATTTCTGTTTACCTCAACTGACATGCAAAGTCTGTTGTTGATCCTAATTATATCTATTTTTAGCTAATGGTGCATCTATTAAGCAGCCGTAGATCCTATTTGACAGGTCAAACCCTGGAAAAGTTCCTATTAAACACACCAAAATTAATCATTTTCGCTCTATAAAACTTGTCGTCTACAAATTGTATTCGTTTGGATGGATGAATAAACCAAGATATCCTAATTCATTTCCTTTCAGATTTTAAACTACTGCACCACATATAGTTTTTAAGTGTCAGAGTAATTATAAAAACACAATAAAATAATTAAATATCAAACAAATGGTAGGTAAGTTTACAAAGAAACCCGAAATTCAGTATCCGTAAATAAAAGTCGTAATAATGAGCAGTTTACCTTTGTCATTTGAAGTTAAAGTAAGACTGAAGCTGAAATGCATTTCTATCTTTGTTTTCTTCTTTAAACATAATCTGGCAGATTATTTTGTGTACAAAGCTCTCAAGTTCAGAATTACATCCTCTGCTGAATCTGAAGTTTGCATCTGATTCACAGCTTGTGAACACTTCATAAATGAGCTTTATGAAGGGGGGGTTACAGTTTTTAAGGAGCTCTAGATACAAATCTAACATACTTAGAATGATCAAACCCTGAATGAATTACAGATTTAAAACTGACTCTGGGATTTGTGGAACATACACTATTATGGCACACAGGTTTTTCATGTTTCACATGAGAAAGAACTTCGACTGCTCAGGGCCACCTGCTGGTCTGGGGGTCACCACGCCCCTGAGTTCACACAACCAACTGTTTAATACATCAATAAAAAAAAATCTATCAATATTGTCCGATTTTAGCGCTAACTGAGAGCGAACGCGACTACTTGTTCTCACGTACCAGTAGATGAGCGACAGTCCGTCGAAGCGCTCGAGCTCTCTCCCCCGCTGTTTCAGCAGAGACATGTCCAGCTGTGGTCCAGATGCTGCGGCGGCTGCTACAGGGCAGGTCTCAGAGCGGAAATGAAGCGCCCCGGCCCTGGAGACGCATCAGTCCGCGCGCGCGCTTCTCAGCTGGCCTCGCGCTGTGAGGCAGAGCGGGAGCCGCGTGTCTCTCCGCGCGGACAGGATGTGTCAGCACTCATTCCCCTTCAAATCAATGCCGACGACCACTGCTCTGTTTGGTAACGGGGACAGGGCCCACACGTGTGGCTTCTTCCTGCTGACTGACCTCAGCTCGACAGTTCTGACAGCCCTCAGTAATGTGCACGCAGCAAGCGGAACCCAGCTCGGTCTGTAGAGACACGCGCATCATGCTGCTATCACTGTCCAGTCTGGGAAAACAGAAACAGTTCGTCCTTCTTAAAAAAAAAGAAAAAAGGAGACCAAATGCTGCCTTCTCTGAGTGGCTGGAACCCTCACGACGAAAAAAATCAAAACTTCTAATTTACACTTTTTGTAACTTTTTTTGTGTATTTATTCCTTTCTTTTGGGTCAAAGATACAGATTGTATCCCATAGGTACCACACTAAACGGATATGTTGTAGCTATAGGTAAAATAACACTTCAGCAAACTAAACTTCATCAGAAGGAAAAACTTTCTTGTCAGTTGACATTACAACCATAAACTCCACCAGCTAAATTAATCTACAAAGATTTTTTCTTGATCTTTGCAGAACAACTCAGTCAGGTTGGATCATTGTCTGCAAATATTACTTTTCAAGTCTTGCCACATATTCTTAGGCTATGTTCACACATCAAGCAAATGTGACCCAAATCCGATTTTTTTCTTCACAACAGTCTGAGCAGCCCAATTACGATCTTTTCGCCCCAGGTATAGATCGGATATGAGTCCGATTGTCTTCAGAACGTCTTCAGTCTGAACGACCGTGTCGCATTTTATCCAACTTTGATGTCACTGATGTGACGTGTCTGTGAGCCAAACTACATGAAATGCATCTAAATTATATACCATGTTTTGTTACTCATTCTCACTGAAAAAGAAAACATGCTCGGATCAGAAACAGGTCAGGTATGATGACTCTTAAGTTGGATAAAGTGTGTTGGCAATCAAGACCTGGCCCCTCTGGTAATAGTGTGTTCATTATATTTCTTGGTGCTACTAACTACATGGATTCTAAATGGTCTGTATGATAAATACTGATGACAGAAATTCACTGTAACCGTTTGTTTTAATGTACATAAAGTATTGTTAATATTTAATTTATGCTGCAAATTAAATAATCATGTAACATGTGCCGGTTCATGATTCTGCATTATTTCAATACATTTTCACTCTGCAGGCTCTACTACCTTTATGTATTTTAGCCCAGTATTGTTGTGGCAGTTCATTTTGTCTTACTTAACTAAAAATGACAACAGAGTTAGAAAACCCAGATTTTGTTTTTCTGTCTTGGGATGATAGCTGGGGTGTATGAGTTTCTGCAAATCCTAAAATAACCAGAAACTCTTCCACAGTAATGCGCCCATTCTGTTTGGACAGATCCTGGAAGTGCTGCCAAATCGTCTGTGTTCCAGAGCCGCCTGTAGCATTACAGAGACGCCATCTGGAAGCATCTGGACAGGTTTTCAAGGGCACAGACTAATCAGCCCGCATGTGTAAACGGAAATTTGGACAGACAGTGTTAGCTCAAACGTCTACACTATTCCACAACATTAAGAGCAGCTCAGGTTGATAGAACTTATCTAAAAGACATTTTCTTTTTGAAAGCATGGGGGTTTGTATGTCCTGTGCAAATCTTTTTGACATATTCGCAGCTTATCAGTGGAATTGTGACAGCGACATGCTCCTAAACCCCCATTTTACCCCCCACCCCCCACCCCCTGAAAATAGTGGCTAAAAGAATATTGCAAAAATTACAATTAATTTTCTGAAAAACTACGGTTGCCAATGACACTAAAGTGGTTTTGGCATGATAAAGAGCAACACAGAACCACTTTGGCAACACATTTGGTTTCATAGTTGTAATGCCATAAGACCAATATTGCTTGAGCCAGGTAAGGTCAAAATATTGTCAGAAACTCTGCGATATTGCTTTAACATCTGGGGCAGTTTCCATGGATTGGAAGAACAATCTGGACAATTCACTAATGCAGAATTCCTGGCCAATCTTCATCCCTCAATTCATCATCAAAAATGCTGACAAAGCTGTGTTTCAACAGTTGAAGTGCTTCTTAATGACCCTTCTCCTTGATGTTTTTCAGTCCGGTTTCCATGCTCACCACAGTCAGACTGCCCTTGTCAAAATGTTCAATGACATCCACATAAATGCAGACTGTGGAAGAACCACAGGGCTGGTTCTAATGGACCTCGCTAGCTTTGTTTATATTCTGCTAATGTAAAAAAACAAACAAAAAAACACAAGTTTGCAATTGGGGTGTTTTTATTAAACAAGAAATTAAATTAAAATCACATGTGACTAAGTCATTAAAAACCATGCCAGAAACGGTTGTAAACAATTACATAAAATATATTCACAATTCAGCCATGGTGTTCAATGACTCAAAATCAGTGTGAAATTGTTCTACTAAAGTGTGTAAGTGAGGCACACTCATTTTTACTCCCAACTGTCTTGAGGAACTAATCATTTTTACTGGGATAAAACTGTTCAAATGCCTCAGCTTTTCTTGCTCACGGTGGCTGAGGAGAGGACCAAAGTTCACCTCCGGCACCAGGATTTGTGCCTCCAGGAACCTGCAGGGCAGCCTTGAGCTCCACGATGGGTGTTGCTTTTGCCCTCTGGCACCTGTTATTAAGGCCAAAGGACAAGATGAGCCTTTCCACAGGGCTCCAGATGGTTGCCGCCCGCAGGAGCGCCTCAGCATGTTTCCACTTGGCCCCCGGAAAGGCGTCCACCTGGGGGTCCTCGGCGTCGAACGTCGGGAAGCGGGCAACGTTAAAATCGTCAAGAATCACCCACTTCCGCGTGATGGTGAGGCTCCAGTCCCTCAGTTTGTTGGGGGTGCAGATGTGTCTGGTGGGACGATGGCATCCCACCGGTACCTCAGGCGTCCAGGGTCGTTCCATCTTCTGTCCTGGGGCGGTGCACCTCGTCCGGACACCCTCCGCTAGGTTCGGAGAGGCTGAAGCTGCTTCCCCGGCCGCCTCGTCCTCCGATCTCCCGGACGGCACTGGGTGGTCATCACCGCGACCTGACATCATGGTACGTCCCTGACTGTCCTCCGCGGGGGCAGGAACAGCCGCGACTCCAGCAGGGGCCGCAGGCGGGTTGGCCCGGGAGGGTCCGGCCACAGACTCAGGCTCTGGCCTCTGAGCCTGCAGCTTTTCCTCCAGCCAAGTGCGGCGCGAAGCACCGTCGTGTCTTGGAGGCGACGCCCCAAGTTACGACGGGCCCAATCCCCTGGTCCATACTCCAACAGGAGTAACAGGTCTCTGTCGAGGCTGGCCTTATAGTGGTCCCTCAGGATTGATAAGGTGGTCCATGTCCAGTCCTTAGCAATTCCTCTGATCCTGAGGGCCGTGTCGGGCGAAAGGAAGGCCGACACAATCACTCTGGCCAAGTGGTGCATAAGCCAACGGAGTGAGGGCGTGTTGTCGGCTTCCACGTTCGCCAGGTGGTGAGTCACTTTAATGAGCCGGTGGATGATCCGGACCTTTCCCGCAACCTTTTTCTGGATCATCAGAGCAGCGCTCGTCCGGCCTTGGAGGGGCGGGCCGCGCTCGGCCCCTGTCCCCCATGTTTCGGTAAGCTCCGGTTCCGCCGCTGGCTCCCGGTGCAGTACAGGCGCTTTGCGCAGCGCAGGTGCACGGCGCTGTTCAGGGCGCGGTGCCAGCTCTCAGTGCAATGTCAGTTCATGGCGCGGTGCATAGCACGGTGCAGATCCATGTCGCAGCGCAAGTTCATGGCGCGGTGGCCTGGTGCGGTTCCGTTTACATGGACAGGGTCGTGTGAGCCAATCTCCGGTTCTGGCCCGGTCTGTGCCCAACTTATTGATGGCCTACCGGTCTGTTTTGGTGGCCCAGGTTGCCGTTGGGCCATCCGCGGCCATCTTGAAGATCGGGCCTCAGGGGTCAAGGCGGCCAGCATTGCGGCGACATCCTCAGAGGTTCGGTACTGCGAGTCCAGTTCCCGCGGGCCGCGTTGGCGTAGGTGGGAGAATGCCGATGCCGGAACCGCTCCATGAAATCCCGTCGTGGGTCATCGAAGTATTGGCGGTGGGGGAGTGGACGGGCCAGCGGCCTTCGAATTACTCGCATCCACGCCGAGTCCTCCCGGTCTTCAACATAATAAATGGACATAATTTTGCCCAGTTGCAGACCCGGAAGGGTGCAAACTAAACTAAAATACACTAAAACTGAAATAAAACTGAAAAAATAAAATCTATGTAGGATGGTGGACAAACGGAAACTAACTATAACAAAAAACTATCACTTCCGTGACGCGAAGAGAGACACAAACCGATAAATCAGTTCGAAGGAACTTTAATATTTAAAGGTAAGTCACATAAAAAAACCAACTTTCACAACGTTTCTGATAAACAAGATCCTTCATCAGGTGTTGGTTCCAAATGTGTCTGGTCCGCTAGTTCCACCGAACAGACTGGCGCCTAGAAGGAAGAACATTGTGCACGTCACAGGAAAATGCTTTTGCTTGATGAGGAAAACGGCCGATCCACACACTCTCTACATCAATATAGCTGTGGACAAGATCACTGATGCCTATTGTTCTTGCAAGGCTGGGTAAGTCAGGCATTCATCTTTTTGTAGGCTACTTTTGAAATCAGTGGGTGATTCCTGTGGTTTGTTGGCAAATGTGTGAGTGTGCCTAGGCCTGATGCACTGTACTTGGTGCTAGAGTGGCTAACATGAGTAACAGTTTAGTCCAAAGCCTTTCCTGCTAAAATAAAATCTTTAGTGTCCCTTATTCTTATTTCTGATACATTTACTATTGGTTGAACTTGTTTATTTTGTTTCAGAATAGCTGCTAAAAATAGAATGTTCATC
The DNA here is from genome assembly GCF_001444195.1 of Xiphophorus couchianus. Classification (NCBI taxonomy): domain Eukaryota; kingdom Metazoa; phylum Chordata; class Actinopteri; order Cyprinodontiformes; family Poeciliidae; genus Xiphophorus; species Xiphophorus couchianus. The sequence continues at coordinate 26,382,262 of NC_040234.1, read as the reverse complement.
AGCCAATGAAACACGGCCGTCAGGTAAGGGCCATTGGTTGTTAATCTGTTGCTAAGAGATGAGCGTGTTCCGTTGTAAAGTGCCATAAAGTAAACATCTGATTTTTAATTTTGCAACATTTACTAATTGTAAATTTCTTGTGTCTAAGCAGATGAGCAGTATTTCAAAAGAGCTTATGTTTTATAAACAACAATATTACTTGTTATTAATTTGATGTTAAGCAATGAGCGTTTTTTTTCTTATAACAAACTGCCACGAAGTATAAATCAGATTTTAAATTTTCTGTTGAATGGCTGTTTTATAATGTATTTACAAAAATGACAATTTGAAAACATTTTAATTTTAATGAAAAATTCACTACCTGTACATTTTTTAAGTAGTAAGCACTGTAAGATGAGTAGCATTTCAAAAGTGCAGAAGAAATCTTATGTTTTTTGAGCAGTTTACCAACTGTAAAATTCTTGTGTTAACGACTATAAAATACTAGCTCAAATTTTTGCGATGCGGATGAAAGTGTTCTTAACCTTATAATTGATGAAACTCAAAATGGTTTCATGACCCAAAGACATGTAGCTAACAACATCAGGCTAGTGTTGGATCTGATTGACTATGCAGATTTGTGCCATGATGACAGCCTTATATTAGTTTTAGATTTCTGTAAAGCTTTTAACACCATTGTAGATAATTTTATTTTTCAAACATTAGAGACATTTGGTTTTGGCCCTTACTTTTGTGCAGCAATCAAAACCATGTATATATTGTTCAATCAAGCTTCATACTGGTACCTCTCCCAGATTTGATCTAAAGCAAGGAGTCAGACCAGGTTGCTCGGTGCCCCATACCTCTTTTTGATCTGCTCTCAATTACTTTCAGATTTCATTAAACTCAACCATTTGAAAGGTATCACTATTGCTGAAAAAGACACTTTATTCTTAAAAGACACTTCTCAGGTTTCTTTAGCAATTAATACAGTTGAGAAATTTTCTAGAGCCTCTGGACTCTACCTTAACATTAGTAGATGTGAACTTTTAGCCCTTAAAAGTTGTAACACATCCTCCATTTATAATATTCCTGTTAAAGACTCTGTCACCTACAGTATCTCGGCATAAAGATCAACAAAGATCAAAACTCTAGAAGTGCTCTGAACTTTAACCCTATTATAGAAAATGTACAAAAGAAACTAAATTCTTGGCTTCAAAGAGATTTATCAATTGAGGGAAGAATTTTGTTAGAAAAGGCAGAAGGTTTCTTGATCACAAAATGTCATAAAGGAATTGTCAATAACATGGGGATCCTCATTTTGGCCCCTAAGGAATAAATTCAAGCTTGCATCATTTTCTGCTGAAAACTCCTTATTCATTTGGGAGGACAGAGTTTGAATCGTTCTTGGTTGACTCCACCCCTGAAGCCATCTTTGACATTAGAGACCATTAGGTCTCAAATTTTTGCCATTAGAGATCATAAGTTCTCTAATGGCAAAAATTCAAATACAATAAAAATAATAATAGACAGCCATCAGGTTCACTGGAGTACTCAAACCCCTCCACCACGTTAAGGTGACGATTCCCCGGAGGGGTCCTCGGCGAACCCCATCAAATTGATCATGAAACCAATTTGATGACATCCCCCATCCTGAGCAAGCATATAGCGACAGTGGAGAGGAAATCTCAGTTTGAGCTGAGAGAAACCTCCAGCAGAACCAGACTCAGGACGGGCAGCCGTCTGCCTCGACTGGCCGAAGAAAAAGATGATAGGAAAGAGACACAAACACAAAGACAGGGACCTGCAGAAACACAAAACACAAAGTTAGCAAGAATATTGATACATGATGTGTGTGTAAATCACAAGATACAAAATTAAAGAGAAAACTCAACTGTGCATGACAAGCATGGGAAGAAATCCAGCAGCAGAGCAGCACACAGTGGAGGGGTGAAGAGAGGGATGGCACAGAAAAAACAGCTAGCTCCAGATCCAAAGCATCATAACCTGAAAATAGTTAATGCAACACACACAAACACAGGACAACAAACATAACCCAGGCAACATCCTCCAGGACCCAGAACTATTAACAACCAGAGTAGACAAACAACCATGAGAAAAAACCAGGCCAAATACCCCAACTAAGACGACCAGCCACGAGAGCCCACACAACCATAGACAGTGCCCAATGGTTGCCAAGAGCATAACCCCTCCCCCACCCCCCCGGTCGCCCCCACCCCCAACCCCCCGACCCAACCCAATTATATAAAAAATATTAACATTCTGTTACAAATGTTCAATTTAGTTGTATCCATCCATCCATCCATCAATCCATTTTCTTTTGCTTATCTGGGTTTGCTTGCAGATAATGTCCTCTTTACTGTAGACACTGCACCAATCTGCCTATTGATCGCCTGCTCCACTTTTCCCTCAGTTGTGAACAAAATCCCACAATATTTAAACTTCTCTGACACCGGTCATACAGTGACCTAACGAGACACTGATCCCGATCCTAGCTGCTTCACACTCGGCTGCGAACTGCTCCAGCGAAGGCTGTAGGTCACGCCCTGATGAAGACAATAGGACAACATCGTCTGCAAATAGCAGAGACACAATCCTAAGGCCACCAAAACGGATACTTCAACTCCACAGAAGGACCAAGAGATTCTGTCCATTAAAGTTAGAAACAGAATATGGTTAACCTTTGCGGAGGCCAACTTTCACCAGAAGCAAGCCCGACTTACTGCCGGCAATGAAGACCAAGCTCAGACACCGGTCATACAGTGATCTAACAGGTCACCGATCCTCATCCTGGCTGCTTCACACTCGGCTGCGAACTGCTCCAGCGAAGGCTGTAGGTCACGCCCTGATGAAGACAATAGGACCACATCGTCTGCAACTAGCAGAGACACAATCCTAAGGCCACCAAAACGGATACCTCAACTCCACAGAAGGACCTAGGGATTCTGTCCAGAATCCAGGATCTGGGCAACCTTTGCGGAGGCCAACTCTCACCAGAAACAAGCCCGATTTACTGCCGGCAATGCAGACCAATCTCTGACACCCACTGGGAGAGCCTAGCAAACCTCCCACAGGGTTCCCAGAGGAACACAGTCGAACGCCTTTTCCAAGTCCGCAAAGCAGATGTAGACTGGCTGAGCGAACTTCCATGCACCCTCTAAGAGCCTGCTGTGGGTGTAGAGCTGGTCCAGTTTTCCACAACCAGGATGAAGACCTGAATCCAAAGTTTAACTATCCAACGGACCCTCCTCTCCAGAACCACTGAATAGACCTTACCAGGGAGGCATAAGAGTGTGATCCGACTGTATTTGGAATACACTCTGCAGTCCCCCTTTTTGAAAAGGGGAACCACCACCCCGGACTGCCAATCCAGGGGAAATGCCCCTGATGTCCATGCAATGTTGCAGTCATGTCTACCAACACAACCCCACAATATCCAGAGCATTAAGGAAATTGAAGCGAATCTCATGCACCTCTGGTAGCTTTTTAGCCAACTCAGTGACCTAAGCACCAGAGATTGGAGAGCCAGACCAAAATCCCCAGACTTTGAAGACATGCACTAAGGGGATTGATAAGACCGTCAAAGTATTCTGCCCACCAACCCACACTGTCCCAAGCTGAGGTCAGCAGCACAGCATCCCCACTGTAAGCAGTACTGCTGCTGTACCACTTCCTCTTTCTGAGATGCCAGGTGGTGGCCCAGAATCACCTTGAAGCCATAGGGAAGTTGTTCTCCATGAAGTCTTCAAACTCCTCCATGCCCGCGTTTCTGCCCCGGCGACCACATGAGGTGCATGCCTACATATCTATAATTTAGTTGTAGTTATAATAAAATGCAGGCACATGTAGTCCAGATATGCAAAATATGTATGAATGAAATGGATGTCTACACTGTTGAAATTTTAAACCCCTGTTTTGTACCCTAATTCTTTCTTCTGCTTCTAATTTTTACCCATTAACAAATGATTGTTTTCTACTCACAAAGGTTTTTGTGGGTAGAAAAACTTGTCTGTCAATTAATTTAATTAATTGGCAGGCATTTTGAAAAATAACAATTTTCCAAAAGAAATGTAATAATTTGAGTCTCAAAACTTACCTCTGTCCATACTTACCCTCTATCCATCCTCTTTCTCCACCTCTTCATTAAGCGATCTCTCCGTGGACTCTGACGTTGTAGAGGCAGGTGTACTTTGTGTGGCCCCAGTTACTGTTTATCTGTAGCTTTATGGAGCTAAAGGCCATTTTTTCATGGCTCTGTAATGATAAAATGATGTATTAGTTTAATATAGTACAGTAGAGCTAAGAGGGAGTTTATTAGAGGCAAAATAGTTTGAGATTTCAAAGCATTGCAAGAGCACCACCAACATTGCTTCAATGTTTTCCCATTTTGTCATACGTCCACAAATGTTCATGTATTTAATTGGTATTTTATGTAATAGTCCAACACAAAGAAGCATATAATTGTGAAGTGGAAGGTGATGAGGGTGATCTTCATCAGCTGATGGAAATAGCTATAAATACAGATCAGTCCTGGAAGAAAACCTGCAGAAGACTTAAAGTGAAACTCATCCCCAAATCAACTTTTTATTTGCTGACAAACTGTCTAAATATGTTATTTGGCATTCTATCTAAATAGATAGCATGTTCTGTGCAAAAGGACATTTTTTGTGCAAATCTTTCAGCTGGGCATTAATTTGCCTAAAATCATCTCATTACTGGTCTCATCGTCATCGGTCAATCGGCTCTTAGGGAATGAAATTTTTCTGTTGGTTGCAGCAGTAGGGCTTGGTACAATTTTGTCATTAAGGTAACCAAAGCACAGCGCCCCTAAAACCGGTGGCACTCAGGAGTTGTTGCCAGCGTTACCATGGCGATTGGTAAGCATTGACCGATAGCATTATTCAGTTTTACAAATGTGTGATTTGTTTGCAATGTGGACACAGAATGGGATGGGTCTCCTCTGCTCTGAGTGTTGGTGAGGGTTTGGTGTTGAGGATGACTGTATGAGACCAGCTGAGGAAGCCGGAGAAGCTTCTGGCAGCTAATGGCCGCTCTTGTTGCTCGCTCAAGGCAGACAAGCTGTCTGCAGCCGAGCAACAGAGAGTTATTGCCATTAAAGTCTCCAACAACAGAGAAAAAGACTCTCTAGATTTACCAGCTTTAGAATACGATGACGTTTATATTTTTAACATGAAAACACTGAAAAGTTCAATGGATATAAATATGTTGCAAATGATTAAGTAAAGTAGCAATAAAAAAAAAGCAACTGGGATAAACATACCGGTAGCTCAAAGGTCTGAAGCGAATCTCCATCCTGCTCATAGATAAAAGTTCCCAGGTGAGTCCACTCCTGTTCAGGTTCCCTCATTCCCTGCAAAACAAAATTAGACAAATATTCTTATAAATATGTCTGAAAGTTAGACTGAGTGTTGCTGTTTAATATTCAGATACTTGTGGCTTACATAGACAGAAAACTCCTTGGGAGCACTCCAGATGTTACCAGTCGGGGACAACATTTTAGGCAGGTGACCCAAGGTGACGTGACTGATAAGGACTCTGTGGGACAGGGCGATGGCTAAATGTCCCTGGGAACCTTCAAAAGCCCAGCACTCTCCTGGATTTAGGTGAGTCCTCCCCTGAAGAGAAAACCAGTTCAAAGTTTCAGTGGGATGTTAAAATGATAAACAAAAAACCTTCTAACTATTACATCACATACAAACACCATTCTGCTTCGTATTCATGTTGCATTATGATTGCAGTTCAGTTCATACCTGGATGACAATGTCTGGGTGGATAAATGGCTCTTCTAGTGCAAACCCAAACCAACCGCATCTTTGTAGTTGGCCAGGATGTGCGGCTAATGGCCTCCACTGTAAAACCTTTGCTCCTGTTTTCAAACACACACAGAAAGTGAATTAAAACCATCTAAGCTTAAAACATTCAGTCAGATTTATGATAGCAATGACTTACCTTGTGATTTCAGAGCAAAGTTGGGCAACAAATCTGCCGATGGAAGAAGGTAGTCCATCTTATTCTGCAGGACTATCAGTACATCCTTCACTTCCTGTATTTGTCTTCCTTTATCTTCACATCCTGGGACCGAAACCTAAACACAATTGAAGTTAGATGTTGGGTCATATCACTAAAGAGGACATTCATATATGGGTTTTGATTAACAGAAAGCTTACTGTGTTTATGGTGGGGGGTGAAGAAACCAGAGGGTCCATGGAAAGAGGAGCAATAATGCAGGCAAATCCTGACAAATGAGGAGAAATGAGAAGAAGGTGGCAGGATTAATGACACTGTTTTCAGACTAAAAACTCTCTACAAAACTTAGAAATATCGGTGCTTGGCTGTTTGTAGAAGAAAATCATTTACCATAAAACAAGACAAGAAATATGACGCTGACAAAACAACGTTTCAGCGTGAACTTCAATAGGTCCTCATTGCTGCAGCTGCTGCTGCTGCTGCTGCTGCAGCTGATGTTTCCTGAAGACGTCTCTTTTGTTGCTGCGTGGTTATACCGACGGTATGTCCACTTCCTGTTCAGCCAAGGTAGAACAAATACAAATATGTAAACAGATTCATAGATCCTAAGATTATTGAGTAAAATATGCAAAGTCATTTTTGCAAAAGTATTCACTTCCCTTGAACTTTTTCACATCTTGTTTTTAATGACCCTTTACTTAACCAGGAAGTCACCATTGAGAATAAGAATCTATTATTCAAGGGAGACTTGGGTTATAATTCAACGTTATCACATTACAAACACAAACTTTGTACATTTTTTATCAGTCATACTTAGTTCTACATCTCTTTTGATCTGAGTTTGCTATTTTAATTTATGTACAGTATTATTTTCCTATGCTGTAAATTAGCCCTTCCTGCACAGCCTCTTATTTTTATTTTTCCCATCATATATTTTTAAGTTAGTTTGAATTTGCATTCAAACTAAGGTACTTCAGGTCCTTTTACCTGTAATTTACTGCTGTAAAGTGCATATAAAAAATACTCACTCCCCCTGTATGTTTTATCTTTTTAAAGCTTTTTCACCTAAATTGGGCATTTTTGACCTAAAAAATATACTAAAGACTTTATAATATCAAAGTGAAAACTAATCTATATAAAAATAATAGCAACAAACAAAAATATTTTACCTAAAGAAAGTGGCTGCATAAATATTCATGCTTTTTAAAAGTGACTGACCTAATTCAACAAAGGTCCAGCCAACATTAAAGTTTTTTTTGTTTTGTTTTTTTGTCACAATCCAAATTTTGTTGTACATTATTTATTTCAAAAGTAATAAAACAGTAAAACATTCAAGGGGATAAATACTTTTTACAGTCACTGAACACTGAATTCCTCCACTGTGTCTATTCCTAACTGAATCCTAATTAGTGACATCAGAAGGCAGTTGTGATGTATGTATGGAACATACATCACAATCATAATTTAGATGCATCACAATTGGAAGGCTGAAAAATAAACTGCTACAGAAATTTGTCAAAAAAATAACATTTCTTTCTTATCTGCTAAATTGCTAAATAGTACACATGAGTTTGTGGTTTTTACATGAAAAGAAGTAAAAAGTTCAAAGGGGAAGAAATATTTTTGCCATGTCTTGAATTTAATACTTCTGTTGATTCTGTTTACCTGATGCTGGTCTCATGATAAGAGATCGTTGGTTTTCCATCAGCTCCATAGTAACCATTTAGCACCAGTCGAACACTTCTTCTCAAAATGTCTAAACCAAAACAGAGGCATGGAAAGTTGGTCAGTGACTTTAACACAAAGCAGATCAAACATATGACAAGATCACATAACTTTTGATCAGTTTCAGCGTCCTAAAACCATTCATGAAATTTAAAACTATCATTTATTTGAACTTTATTCCCCTGCAAATCAAAGGATTATTTCTGGAAATTATCACAGTCATTGATCTTCAAATGAAATAACTTTAAACAGCTTTTCAATTTTTCCAGATTTGATTCTTGTCACCATTATCAAACGTGGAAAAAAAAATACTTTTTTTTTTATTTATTTATTTTTCTTCTATCTTTGCATACGACTGAAAACAAACTGTTCCGTCTTAAATTAAAATTTAACTTTAAACAGCTTTTAAATCTACAGTTGGAGAAAATTTGTCAAGATTTGGACCTTCTGTTGTGGTCATTTCAAACAAATTGTCAAATATACAAGACTAAAAACAATCTTTTTTATATTTTTGCATAAAACAGAAAACAAACTATTCAATTTTAAATGATAAAAACTTATTTCTCATTTATTGAATGTTTAGAGCCAAACCAGTCACGGTGTTATTTCTGACAATTATCACAGTCAGTGATCTTCACATTTTCACATGAAATCACTTTGAACAAAAAAGCTTTAAGTCAACTGTTGGGGCCAATTTTTCCAGATTTCTTCCATCTCACCTTTATCAAACATGCAAAAAAACTAAAAAACAACAGTCCTGATATCTTGAATCTTTACATAAAACAAGAAGCAAAACTATTCCATCTTAAACTGAAAAAACTTTTTTCTAACCAACAATCTTCATTAACAAATCACTAATAATTCTGTCAAACCAAAAATAATATCTTTCCAAAATTGTGATCAAGTTATCCTTGATAAATATTCAAAGAAAATACTTACGTTTCATTCTTGTATTTTTACAGTATTTCAGTTGAAATGTAGTAAAAGTCTCTTGAACTCTTGGACGTGTCTCTTCTCTAAAATCCACAAGCACAAATGAGAAAATTCAGTTAAAAATTTCTCCTTTGATGAAAAAACTCCAAGACGCTTGTGATGTATGTTTCATACATTCATACAAGTTCCATAGATGTGATGTCAGCATCAGCAAACACAATGGAATTTCTGTGTTGATTTAACATAATGCAGCTTTAAATACATAAAATGACTAAAATCCTGCTTAGTTAATAAGTTCATTAATTTGTATGTACAAACATATGAGACAACTAGTCAATATTGAAATTACAGTAGTGCTTTATATTTAGTGCAGTTCAAGCAGAACCCTGAACTTCTAATTAAAGAGCCCCCTGGTGGTTGAAGAAAAATCCAGAGAAAAGCCTCACCAGGCTATGTGCAGCATGGTTCAAAGCGTGGGAGAAAAGTAGCGGCTTATAGTCCGAAAATTATGGTAATAGTAATCAATAGTTAATTTTGTCGTCAGTTAATTGAACGGATGGATGTAACGTCCCACATTGCAAATCTTGTGCCACAATACAAAAAATGTTTCCTAAAGAGAAAAGGATTCAGGATTTCAAGAGTAAATAAAAACTTTCTGCTCAGTCCAGTGAAGGAGAAAAAACAAAGTGGAGGAAAAACATTGTCATCATTTATGTGGCTGGAGAATATTTTCCTTGTGCAATATTTCAGTCCTTTTAAACCCAACACTCAAACTAAAACTGGTTCATACAAATAATAAAACACCCAATCAAAGCCTCAGTGGTATATGTAGTAAAGTTCAGCCAGGAACGTTTAAACCTGGACACTGTAGAACATAAACAGTAGCTACACTAATGGATGGTGCAACACAAAAGAGCAAACTCATTGAGTTTGATCCAATCAATATTAAATAAAAATGTTTAAATTGTTTAATTATCTATGGTAATTTTAAAAACATATTGTTACAGCAGATGGGTGGCGCAGGTTGCTACAATCGATAGTAGCCACACAGGCAAACCTGCTAGAAGGAAACAAACACATCATGTACAACACTTCCATTCTATTGGCTGAGAGGTTGCCAGGCGACTGTGCCACAAGACAGTTCCATGTGTAAGCGAGCAGAGAGTCCGAACCAGGGGTGCCGCCAGGAATCATGGGCCCCATGACAAAAAATTAAATTGGGCCCCCTGCTCACCTGCTGTTACAGTTTTTTCAGTCTATATGACCCATCAAAAGCCACAATTTTAAAGGCTTGTGACTTTTTAAAATTAAAAAAACTGTCCTGCTTTCTTTGGTCCAATACTGATACTAGCACAATATTTATTGATAGTGAATTTTAAATGCAACAGTCCACATACTGTATGCAAATAGGTTGTTTCTTTTTTATTATTACTAGCTTTAGCTTACTGAAATGTTTCTCCCCACCAACAACAGTCAAAGATAACGTGCAAAATATACATAAAGCAATCCAGACTTCTCAAAAATTCAATGTAGTTGCATTTTGTTCAAGCTGCAGTATATAACTTTCATTTAAAAAAATATGTTCTTTCCTTATTTGTTAAAGCTGTCACCATGTCGTGACGGTTGCTATGAGACAGATCATCTGTGAAAAAATCAATCTCCTCAACCTCTTCCCTGAACTACTATTGCTGGAGATAGGCACCAGCACCTCCCGACCCCACCAGGGACATGGTTGTTAGAAAATGGATGGATGGATGGCAGACTGTCAGTCGGAGGATCAGTGAGGTCCTGTCCCGCTGGTCGTGTCTGTTGTTCCAGAGGATCTCCTCGCTTCAGCTCTGGGGGTTCCAGCCCTCGCTCCGGCATCAGAAACCATAGGGGTCCCAGGATCTCGCAGGTGGCCTGCATCAAGGGGTCTCTATGGCCGTTGGCTTCGTCGCCTTTGGGGTCATAGAAGGTTCCTGCGTAGGTGTGGAGGAATGCTGCAGCCATCCGCTCGCCCCTCAGAGGTGCTTCGGACTCTCTTGCGGCTTTCCGGTCACCCTCCAGTTATGCCTCGGGCTGCCGGTCATGTGTGCATGGTGGTCTGCTGGACCCGCCTGGTCGGCCGTCCGGCCTTTGGACTGGTGGGTGAATATTTATTGGCTGCCCAGTTGACTTTGGTTTTGATTTTCAGGTCGCCCCCTCCGCCCAAGATCCCCCCGTGGTCGGTTGTTTTTGAGTTTATTCTCTCGCTCCCTCTGGGGTCCCAGGTTTATAGGCCTTTGGCGCTGGGTTTTTCTTTTCTTGAGTAATGGGGTTGTGTTTTGGGGTGTCTGGTATCCGCCCTTGCAGGGAGAGTTCTGTCATGATCTCAGTATGTTGTGGTTTGTTTGTTTTTTTGTTTCATATGTGCTTCCTGTCAGATGTCAGGGTTTATTTTGACCCAAGTTATTCTCCAATGCTCCCCGTTAATTTAGCCCTGGTGTGTCACCTGTGTCCGTTGATTAGTTATTCCCCTCACCTGTTCCCCATAGGATTTAAGTTTGAGTTGTGTCCATGTGTGGCGCGGGATTCTTCTCTGGGTTTAATGTATGTATTCCAGTGTCGCTCCGAGTGTTGACCTGTTCGTGTTCCGACTAAAGAAAATAAAAGCAAGATGCCACGTCACAGTGTACCTTCTGGTTCATCCTCAACCTTAAAGACTTCATTCCTGACACCGTTTTACATGTGTACTTTGTTCACATGCAAAAAATACTGTTCAGGAAGCCGTACAGGTCAGCAGACGTTGTGTTCGCAGGTAGTTTTGTGATTTTATTAGAGTGTGCGTCCATAAGAGTGTTAAGCTACAGTCTATTTATGTTTTAGTAGCATTATATGTGTATTTTAGTACCTTGGACATTTTCTGTTGCTGAATTTCCAGAATAAGTGATGGCTAGGCCAAACTAATTTCTACTCTAAAATGGTGAAACATATTATGTTTAGTTGCTCTCTTTTACTTTATTTAACTTTAATAGTAACAAAAGACAAGTAATGTGATTATAATATGTTTGTAACCTAGAAAATGAGTATTGTGTTCATGGTGGATTGTAATTTGTATTTATTCATCTTTCTTTGTAAAACCACACACAATATAAAAACTACTGATTAGACTAATTTTAATCAAATCGTGATCATTATATCTAAGAAAAATGTTCTACTGATTAAGTTATATATTGACTAAACCATGAATCTAAATCTAACCTAAATTGAATATAATTTGGAAACACAACAGAGTTAATCAAATAAATGTGTTCTTTTTCAGGTTAGACCCTGTTGTCCAACTTCAGTCTCAGTTAAAAATGTGTTTAAATTAATTGACTTCAATCCTGTAGAAGTGAGCACAGACACAGAAGCAGATGGTACTGTAGCACCCTCCTCTGGACAGACTCAGAAAGCGTCCCAATAATTTTACTGATAATTTACTGGAGAAAGGAGATTTTTCAAACAATCTGAAGCCAAGTGTGAAACTTGGGAAACAGCAAGAACAGTCACATCAGGATGTGACCGGAGACAGCTCTACATGGCTTAGCAGAGCCAACAGACAGAGCAGCAGTTTTCTGTCAAGAGGGGCTTTGCATGGGTTTGGGAGCTTTAGTGTTAGCTGTTGATAAAAGTGCGCACACACACATACACATACACCCATCCTTGTACTAACTCCAAACTGAGAACTTTGTTCTGACTTCCATTCATTTTAGTGACTGGATTTATGCCTAACCCTGACATTTTCACAACTTAATTCGCGCCTCTAAACCAAACTAGTAGAGCTCAGTAGAACTGAAAAAAGTGAGGACCAGGAAAGTCCTCGCTTTCTGCAGATGGCCTCCCTTCGTGGGTAAAAGCGGTGAGTGGTCTTCATATGTAGTGTATACAAGTGCACCCCAACACACACATATACACACACACACACACACACACACAGGACAAAGCACACAGAACAGTAATATTTTACAAGCAATCCAAGGAAAACAAATTTTCTTGTTTATGTTTTATGGGTAAGTACACTGAGAATTTTGACTTTGAATCTGTTTTGAATTCCATGCAGAGCCAATGGATCCTCATATGAAGATTAAGTACAGGAACCAGGCCTGTGCTGTTCTTTAATTTTGTAGTTTTTTAACTTTGTGTCATGTTACAGCCTCAAACCTCTGTGGTCTATTGGAATTCATAGCAGCAAACCAACACAAAGTAATGCAAAATTATAGAGTGAAAGGAATATGATGTATTCTTTTTAAGTTAAAAATGACTGAAAGAAGGCTGCTGCGAACTGTAAAGGGTCAGTATCCTTCTTTGTGTTGGTCTGTGATAAAATCCATTGAAGACTGCAGTTGGAATGTTACAAAATGTTACATTAATAAGTTCAATACTTTAGGGAGGCACTGTCTGCTCTAAAGGTGTGCGATACTGTATATTTAGGCCCGAGCAGCAGAAGGTGTCAGGTGAGTGATTTTCAAGTTTCCTTGAAGGGCTGCATGGCAGATAAGGACAAATTCCAAATGTCATGACGGCTTCGAAAATAAATTAAATTAGACTCAGAAAAGGACATTTCTGACTCAGAATGAATGACTCATATGCTGTTATAATGAGCCTTTGTGTTAAATACAGTTTTGGTGTTATCACTTAGTCCCGTTCCCTCTGCGCCTGCCCTTTGTCCGTCACCA